>NC_137827.1:5702481-6277481 GCF_963921795.1 Nannobrachium achirus
CCAAGCCTACAGCCCTGATTGGCTAGCCCTCTCATCGGGCGAGTGGAAAAAGCTTAGTTAATGTGAAGGGCCAGACTTCACTACAACACCACTACGGCCAGGGGGTGGTGTTGAGTGGTTTATTAACCAGGCAACCCCTGGGCTGCTGGGGGCTGGGGACCCCCTGGGCTGGATCTGTCATCCACTTTTAACAAATTAACAAACAAGGTTCTGGCAGCTCATTTTGACACGTGATTGATTTCCACAGCGTGGACGGGTCAAACATATTCATAACAGGCAGCTGTGCAGGGCTGCGGTGTGTCATTCCACAGTATGAACACATCTGTGCCGGGTCCCTGCTTCTCAACACCAGGGGAATAAATCAATGGAGCTCAGGCTCTGACAAGGCCGCTGTAGAGAGCAGCATGCATGGTGGAAAGTATACCAAGTGCATATAGTAGGGCGGCGTGGCTATAAAATCGTTCAATTTTGCGATAAAAGCACCAAACTTGGTAGATATGTTGATTGATATATTAGAAACAAATCTGGATATCGGGCCATCAAAAATTTTGATTTTTCAAAATGGCCACTAGCGGTTTGTTAAACCTTCCTAAATCACCCTCTAGGAGCGACAGTTTTAGTGATAGGAAGCTGAAATGTTGCATGCTGTGTGTGCATGTTCATGTCAATTGGTTAAAAGGGGGTGTGGCAATGGGAGTGGCCTATCATAAAAAGGTGCATAACTTTGATATAGATGCACAGATTTGCACAAAATGTTGTGGAAAGGTTGGTCACGACCCAAATAACATCTGAGTAACTGTTCACACCATCTTCTAAAAAAGGGGTTTGTCATTAGGACCAGTGTAATACCAGTGTAGTACCAGTACAAAACCAGAAGCTCCCTCCCATCAGGTTGTTCTTCTTCACCTCCTCAATTCAACTCCTCAGGGCCAAGATCTGGGATAATGTGGTTCTCTCCTCTCGAAAGGCATTTTGGTTTTCCTCGGGTGAGGGTCGATGGCATGCCGAATCCGGTTTAGTATCATCCGGTTGTAGACCTTTGCTGCAATACAGGTCAGGCTGATGCCTTGGTAGTTGCCTAGCAGGGCAAGGTTACAGAACTGTAGGATGATGTGGTCAAGACTAGGGATGTCCCGATACCACTTTTTTGCTGACCGAGTACGAGTACAAGTACTTCATTGTGAGTACTCGCCGATACCGAGTACCGATACGAGTACAATTAATAATACAAAACAATGTGTTGTCATCCTCACAAATCTTAAAATTAGGGATGTTCCTAGCGACTAATTTCACTGACATGTACACGACAATTTTGAAACCTATTGGGATAACCGAAAATTAATTGATGCATTTATTTATTGACATTAACAAGCAGAAAATAGCCAAAATCTAGCACATTTCAATCTATTAGGCTAAACCTCATTTGAAAAAGATATCAATAGTATATGAAAGCCTTTTAATAATGTTTATACTATTGGAATCTGCTCCAAAATAATTGATTACGTCACCAGTGAAAGACGTAAAACTAGGGCAAGTACCAATTAACTCCCCAGCACAGCGCACAGCAGCGCAGCTGGACTGACAGGACTCCTCGTTAAGCGACATCTCTCATCTCGCTCATCTCTCATCACTGTTAGGCCTACTTTAAACCATTATTTATGGCATTCGCAGCCAACTTATGACTGAGACTACTTTCTCCATGTTCTCAAAATCTCACTCAAAATGGATTATTCTTCAGATGAGCGGATCACACTGATGCAACAGGCTCGAGCCGAGCTGCCGAGGTAATGAGTGAGTGATTTACATCCAGTCGCCTTTTTTGGATTTGAATTCTCCATCTAAGGCAAAGCACTCAGACAAACTTTGCATCGTAGCAAGTTTTAAGATTAATGAATGATGAATGATGCTGCTAAATCACTCAATGTAGGCCTACTCATGTTGAAGCTGCAGAAAGACAGACAGACAGCCTGCTGCCGCTGAATGCCAGCGTTCACTCCGCTCAGCGTGCACCAAGGGTGTCGCACCAAATTCTGGGCCCTGGGTACAAGGATTCACTGCTGGCCCCCCATGAATGTTCTTCATGGGGTATTTAAAAAATAGCAGATCTGCAAGCTTGCAGTGCGGCACTGTGAGCTTGCATATCTGCTATTTTTCAATAGCAAAAGTATAAAATAATTAAGGCCCTGGCTTTCACCTTGAGCCCCAGTAACCCAGTCCCACTTTTCTCCCCCTTGTGACGCCCCTGTTCGGTATCGGCCGCTGCCGGCAGAAGTATCGGGCGAGTACGAGTACAGCAAAATAGGGTTGTATCGGCGCGTGTACCGATACCGCGAGTACCGATACCGCATCCCTAGTCAAGACATCAGTTCTTTACGACCTCTGGGGGTATGCCGTCCGGCACAGCACTCTTACCCTCTCTCAGAGTGTTTTTCACCATGGCAAACTCAATGACCGTGAAGGGATCATCCTTGATGTTGAGGTCCTGGAGGAATAATGGTATATCTTCCTCCTCTCCATCTGATGTTGTGCCCAGCAGCCCTCGGAAGTAGTTGAACCAGGTCGCTACCCTCTCCTCACTGGTGTGTCCCTCTACCTGTCCCTCCTTGGTCCTCTTCCTTGGTCCTCGTCCTCGTCCAGGCTTCTCCATACTGCCTCTCACCATGCGCTGCCTGGACTCTCTGCACCCTCTCCATCCTCCCCCTTGATGTTATCATAGGTACTGAAGAGAAGCTGTTTGGCCTCGTTCAGTATCCCACGTCTCTCCACAGTAGGCTCACATGCAAAGCCAAGCCATGCTTCCTCCACCCTGCCCCGTGCCGCTACGACCTCTGGGTGTTTGGACTGCAGGGAGCTTCTGGTTTTGTACTGGTACTACACTGGTATTACACTGGTCCTAATGACAAACCCCTTTTTTGGAAGATGGTGTGAACAGTTACTCAGCTGTTATTTGGGCCGTGACCAACCTTTCCACAACATTTTGTGCAAATCTGTGCATCTATATCAAAGTTATGCACCTTTTTATGATAGGCCACTCCCATTGCCACACCCCCTTTTAACCAATTGACATGAACATGCACACACAGCATGCAACATTTCAGCTTCCTATCACTAAAACCGTCGCTTCTAGAGGGTGATTTAGGAAGGTTTAACAAACCGCTAGTGGCCATTTTAAAAAATCAAAATTTTTGATGGCCCGATATCCAGATTTGTTTCTAATATATCAATCAACATATCTACCAAGTTTGGCGCTTTTATCGCAAAATTGAACGATTTGTCATGTTTCAAGAGCTACGCCGCTCCACTAATAGTACTTAAAGTGATCCCTGACTAATACGGCAAATATGCCTTAATCCTCTATAACTACAATGTAAAATTAAAAACACCTTAATTATTTTATTTCTTCTAGAAATAGCTAATCTTTCACTCAATTAGCCTTATTCACGGCCCGCCCACCTACTTCCGTTTCTCAGTTTTCCTCGGGTGCTGACTTCAATTTAGAAGGGGAAACTATACTGGACTTAAAGCTAACAAATCATTATTTCTAACAGTAAAGTAAATTATAGTGCTTTGTGCCGTTTAGTATCTTGTGTTCTTGATCATGCTAGCCGTATTTTATACTTTACTATTCGGAAATTGCATTAAATTTGCGATTTCTGTGCTAACTCCATAGGCTACCCTTCAAACCGGGACTTCAGCACCCGGGGGATGCTGAGTGGGCGGGTCGTGAATAGGGCTAATAGGGGAAATGCCTGTCGCAAGTTGATGATGTCATAAATGTCGTGTCATTTTTATGGCATGCATGTGAAAAGAAAAGAAAACACAAACACATTTGAAATATTGATTTGATGCTCATATTAACCATAGGAAGTATTAAGTTTGTTTTTATTTTCACATGCATGCCATTAATTCCATAGGGATAGATCACACTTGACATTTATGACATCATCAACTTGCGACTGGCATTTCCCCTATTGAGTGAAAGATTAGCTATTTCTAGAAGAAATAAAATAATTAAGGTGTTTTTAATTTTACATTGTAGTTATAGAGGACAATTATAATGTATTAAGGCATATTTGTCGTATTAGTCAGGGATCACTTTAAAAGGATATTCCACTTTCAACAGGGAAACACCTTATGGGCTTTCTCCACATACACACCCATTGTAACTTCAAACTACATTTTAACCATGATAGATTCATTAAAAACACCCATTATTTTTCTGGTGACTCATATTACCCTCCTAATACATGAGCAGGCCGTGTTATTTCAATAACTTTTTTCATTTATTTTTAATAATTATTTGGGAAAATGGAAAAATTAAATACAAAAAATTATTATTAAAGATAAATGAAAAAAGTTATCGAAAAAACACGGCCTGCTTACGTAGGAGGGTATTATGAGTCACCAGAAAAAACATAATGGGTGTTTTTAATGAATCTACCATGGTTAAAATGGGGATTGAAGTTACAATGGGTGTGTATGGGGAGAGGCCCTGGGCCTGGAGGGCCTGGTAACATTTACATCAAATATCAAAATATTGAATCAAGCAAATTAAAAACTGTTCAGGGTGTTCATAAAAGCCTGATTAGACGATAAAATTACCAAAGGTTTTTTGGAAAGTGAAATACCCCTTTAACCCTGCAAGGCCCAGCGTTGCTTTTTGGCAACATTTAAAAAAAAATGTTATAATTAGTTTTCCTGTTCTTTTTTCACATTAACATCACCATTAAATCCTATTGTTTAGTATTACAATGCCATTGGCCACGATATTTGCATATAAATACCCCCCACAGT
The DNA here is from genome assembly GCF_963921795.1 of Nannobrachium achirus. NCBI lineage: Eukaryota > Metazoa > Chordata > Actinopteri > Myctophiformes > Myctophidae > Nannobrachium > Nannobrachium achirus. The sequence continues at coordinate 5,707,276 of NC_137827.1, forward strand.
GGCTGACATTCACACCTCGCAGAGAAGTTGAAATTCCAGCGTCTGGACGAACAACATCTCACTTTTTAACTGAAGCTATTCCTCACTAAAACATAAGTAAAATGCCTGTAATATTTTTTTCGTGATCATTAGAATGTCTAGAACATGTATGTTATTATTGTGAAAATTATCCCCAAAATGCAAATTAGAGCATGATTTATGATTTATGGCTATAAAATCTTACAAAAACATTATTAATTTTTTAACATTACATTTTCCTACAACACCATCTGATTTTTTTTATTTATTTTTTTGACCAGTAGAAATTAATTCTGGCCTTGCAGGGTTAAAGGAGGATTTCACCACTTTTCAACCTGTCTTCAGTGGTGGAAAAAGTACTCAATTTCTTTACTTGAGTAAAAGTATCAATACTGCAATGTAGAAGTAGCCTACTCCGTTACAAGTAAAAGTTTGTAATTCAAAATGTACTTGAGTAAAAGTACAAAAGTGCTGGCATCAACATGTACTTAAAGTACCAAAAGTAAAAGTACAATATGTTTGAAAATAGACGATCTACGAGCGGGTGTAACGCCTGGGATTTCGAACCCGGGTCTCCCACGTGAAAGTCCAATATCTCAACCATTGATCCAAAGGGACATCCCTATGGACCAATGGAGATACAAGACTTTTGAGGAGTCACTCTGCTACACGGGGCAAACGTCAGTGAGTCCTTCTGTGTTCAGCTGCAGTATTCTGGTTTGGAGGCCAGTGGACCAGGCACCACCAGCCGTCCTTCCCGACTGCTGCCTCACAACTAGCCCGGGTGAGGGCCCTTAAATGGCAAACTTTGTTTCGCTTTTGACGTTTTGGGTCATACGTTACTAACGGGGGGCACCACGTGAAGGTGTTTGTCGGGCGTTTCCGCTCATCCATGCATAGATGGGGCCTGGGCCCTGGTGCCGGCCTGTGAGTGTGGCGCAGAGGAACAGACAGCAGACCATGTCATTCTGGAATGCCCCATGTATGGGGCTCCTACTGGGATGCATGGCCTGCTGTCTGTGGACGACAATCAGGGACGTGCTGGCCATTGGGAAAAGCGGGACAACTCCCGGTGCGAGGCGTTGTGTGCTTGTAGATCGGCTGTTTTCAATAGTTTAAATATTTTTTTAAATGATAAATACAAAACAAACGGTTTGGGACATATAAGGTTTCCACCCGACAACGACGAAATATAACTAAAACAATTAGGGCCTCTCCAACTCTTTTTCCCGGGCTGAATCAGGGGCCCAGCACGTCCCTGACGACAATACAGTGACGTGGTTGCTGGAGGTGTTCCCAGACATATAGCCCGGGTGAACATTTCCTTACCCAAACAAACGACAGAGAGACGGGCAAACATCTAATTTCTCTGCTGGGTCTGGAGTTAAAATGTTTGGGAATCACTGCTATAGAAAACATGACAATGTTAACGACTCCACGGCACTACTCCATCTCTCTGGCATTTGATGTGTGAGCTTACCTTATTGGTACAGTGTTGATTTCGTCGACTAAAACTATGACGAAAAATGTCTGTCGACTGTGTTTTTTTCACTGACGAAAACTAAATAAAAACGAAATAAAAACTATGCTGTGATGACTAAAACTAAGACTAAATATATTGACAATTTCGTCAACAAAATAAAAACTAGACTAAAAGGTTAGGGAGGGACTAGTGGAGAAGAGAGTAATTTTATGTTTGTTTGACCTCAGGTGTTACGTGCTGAAAATAGCCGATCTACAAGCTCACAACGCGTCGCGCTGCAACACGTTGTGAGCTTGTAGATCTGCCATTTTCAGCACACAACCAAGTGTAAAATCAGTCATTACGATGCCATCAAGACCTGCCAAAATACATTTCAGTCGACTAAATCAACAGTAGATTTAGTCGCCTAAAATCGTATGATATTTAGTCGACTAAAATTAAACTAAAACTAAAACCTTTCAGGTGACTAAATTATGACTACATTTATTCAAAAGACTATGACTAAAACTAAAATCAAAATCTGCTGTCAAAAACAACACTGGTAGGTGAGTTACTCCAGATAAGAGCAACATTGTAAATTGTAAGACGCTACAGCTAACGTAGGCCCTATCCGATAGCAGGATGAAGACACTGGGAACTGGGGACGTTTTTTGGCGTCGCACGTCACAATGCACGTTGATGGATGGCGCGGTTAAGTAACGTGGTGCTACGGGTACGATACAGGGCCACGAGCTGACAGTACGCTGGACTGGCTGTGATTAAGACGTGTTGTCTTACAACGTGGCGACGTGGCGCGCTGTGATTGATGCTGGGCTAACATCCTCTGGTACGGTGATTGATGGGGTGAGCCGTAGAACGAGACAGACAACCAACAGGCTTCAGAAAACAAACATGCACATAATACTTAGAGTTCATCCTGATGCTTTTGGAACTCGCAGGTCGGCTGCATTTCTGACAGGCTGGCGTATGAATTAAACATGTGGTTACAGTCGGGCTGCTTGATGTTGGTGTAGGCCTATTTGTGTGTGTGTGTGTGTGTGTGTGTGTGTGTGTGTGTGTGTGTGTGCGTGCGTGCGTGCGTGCGTGCGTGCGTGCGTGCGTGCGTGCGTGCGTGTGTGCGTGCGCGTGTGTGTGTTATGTAAACATATACATGACTGTGTCCTTGACTGAAATGGGCAGTTCATCCATCAGGTGAACGTGTGGAGGAGGAGACTCAGGTGGATGAGTGCATGTAGCGGCAGCAGGGGTGAGGTGAGGTGGAGAATGGGTGGTGGAGCGTAGCAGGGTGAGGACACATGAACAAGAACAAGAAAGACACAATGGAAAGAAACTACGAGAGAGAAAAAGAGAGAGAGAGAGAGAGAGAGAGAGAAAAGGAGGAAGGGAGGGGGTGAATGATGATTTAATAAATCAGAAAACAAACAGCACAATGGCTATCAGATAAGAACGAAAGAAAGAAAGAAAGAAAGAAAGAAAGAAAGAAAGAAAGAACTAGAGCTAGAACTGAACTCTGTCGAGGTGCCAACCCGCACCTTGTGCACAAGTAGTAGGCCATGTTGTGCGCCAGCAGAGCGCGTAATGAGGTGCCCTCACCAGAAGGTCTCTCACTGGCTGTTAATGATGAACGTTGCCAGATCGACAGACAGACACACAGAGAGAATTCCATACGCCTAGGGCTGTCACGATTATGACATTTTACAACTAATTGTCACTCAAATAATTACGATTAACGATTTAATTGTGTTTTTGTCGTTGACAATTACATTTCTGTTTGGCTTTTTATGCTTTGAAGTTGCACATGGTAGATGAGACACATTTGACAACTTTATACTTAAAAAAGAACATTGATAGTGGAAATAGCCAATCTACAAGCTCACAACACGTCGCGATGCGACGCGTTGTGAGCTTGTAGATCTGCTATTTCCACTATTATTTTTTAATTAAAAGAAATATGATTTCTTTTCAAAATGGACACGATTATGATGATTATGAAAAATAGTCACGATTATGTCAAATAATTGCGATTAGACGATTATGTAATAATTGTGACAGCCCTACATACGCCTATATGTATGGGCAGTTCTGGACAGCTCTTGGCATACAGGCATATGCACCGTACCCTCCTCAAGGACCCCGGTGGGTCTCTTAGTCACACATTGAGTATCACAACTCTATGCTGTAAATTACATCGTCGTCCATATATGGTGATCTCTGATGTCAGCAATGTGAAGTCCTTAAGATGTGACATCATTGACTGGTCACCATGGATGGATGGATAGAACGGTTGTCCAAAGGATATCCCCTTATATAGGCATGTATGGAGATCCAGTTGTCTAGAACCGACGGACTGGCCGCTATGCCCATATATAGGCATGCCCGTAGATAGGTATGAACTGATTACTTCAGGGACCTCCATATATGGGCATAAAAGGAACACAGGTAGACAGACAGACCGACCTACAGACAGGCAGATACAGAGATCTCCATTTATGGACATAAAGGAACACAGGCAGACAGACAGACAGACAGACAGACAGACAGACAGACAGAAATGTATCTCCATTTATGGGCATAAAGGAACACAGACAGACAGACAGACAGACATAGATCTTTATATAGGCTATGGGCATGAAAGGGACACAGACAGACAGACAGACAGACAGACAGACAGACAGACAGACAGACAGACAGACAGACAGACAGACAGACAGACAGAAAGAGATCTCCATTTATGGGCATAAAGGAACCCAGACAGACTGACAGATATAGATCTTTATATAGGCTATGGGCATGACAGGGACACAGACAGACAGACAGACAGACAGACAGACAGACAGACAGACAGACAGACAGAAAGAGATCTCCATGTATGGGCATAAAGGAACCCAGACAGACTGACAGATATAGATCTTTATATAGGCTATGGGCATGAAAGGGACACAGACAGACAGACAGACAGACAGACAGACAGACAGACAGACGGACGGGTACACCAGGCACTCTGACAACGAGCACATAACCATGTGGGACATGCGTTGTTCCTGATGATCCGACCGATATGCACATTTATGGACATATTTGGAGATCCAGTTGTCCAGAACTACCGATTCGACCGATATGCCCCCTATATGGCCATGCTCATATAGCCATGCCCATATCGGCATATACTGAAGACATCAGCGATCTCCATATATGGGCAATAAAACGTACAGTAGCAGACAAATGACTCATCGTGACCTCATCATGATGACACAACTCCATATATGGGCATAAAACGTACAGTGGCAGACAAATGACTCACCGTGACCTCATCATGATGACACATCACAGCCGAACAATATAAAAAGTCAGACCCACTCACTGCACAAGACTTGACGTCGCTTACTTAACTACGAGACTGACCCGTGTTCCGACAGCTACATAAATGGCCTCTTCATTCCTTAAGACAGTTCGTGAGACGATAAATAACTTCATGTTGGGGACAGAAGACGGTGGAGGAATGGAACCCAGCCAACGAGAGGCAGAGATGACTCCTGATGAGGCATCAGAATCTCCAGGAGAGGCATTTGATGAGAATGTGCATCTGCCACTGGCAGTGAACCTGACTCAGAACCTCGGAGAGACAGTGGAGAACCAGGAACTTCCAGAGGAGGTCTTTTTTGAATTTCCTGCCAAGGCGTTACAATCTCCAAGAGAGGCATTAGAATCTCCACGAGAGGCATTAGAATCTCCACGAGAGGCATTAGAATCTCCACGACAGGCATTAGAATCTCCACGAGAGGCATTAGAATCTCCACGAGAGGCATTAGAATCACTAGGAGAGGCATTTGATGAGAACGTGCAGCTGATGTTGGAGTTGGAAGAGTTCAACCAGGAGCAGCAGCAGCAGCCTGATGAGAAGATGCTGGAGACACACGGGACGGAGAACGTCCATCCTTGTACCGGCGAGCCGTTTACCTCCTCACCTTCCACACCTGCGGAGAACGAGAAGAAGCGGGACCAAACGGAGAGCCTTCCAAAGCGGCGGTCGGGAGGGAAGGATCTTCTGCAAACCTCAGATACGCCCGTGCTGCGAAGATCCACGACGACTTTCAAGAAGCCTTATACAAGGCCTGTGCTGAGACGATCCAGGAGGAGGATCAAGAAGCCTGTAAGGCTGGACTTGTGATGTTTAAAACGAAAAGAAGAGAAAGTTCACACTGTGTGAAGGGAGCAGTGCCTTGTATACGAGTTAATTTCATGAAGCCTCCCGCGAAGCTTTGTGGGACTGGCATACGGAAGGACGGACATACATACATGCATACACACACAAAGCCAAATGTAGGAGTGGTTAGCACCGCTCAAAAACAATAGAAGTAAAACAATAAAAACAATATCTAAAACCTAAGAATGCTATCTAGCTTTCATGCATGGTCATTGAGGCCTCCCGGACCTCATGGCATCACGCGCCAACCAGTCGGTCACCTCGATATACCGTATGGGCACAAAAGCAGCCATGCCCATATATGGTCCATATACTGATGATGGATCTCCATACATGGGCATAAAAGGGACAAGGACTGATAGATACAGACATCTATATGGGCATAAAGGGGCTAAGGTCAAGCACAGACAGATACAGAGATCTCCATATATCGGCATATCACCATACCCATATACAGTATAAGCATATACTGATGTAATCAGGGATCTCCATACACGGGCATTAAAAGGGCCAAGTACTGACAGAGATTTCCATACATGGGCAAAAAAGGGACAAGATACAGACATCTTCATAAATGGGCATAAAAGGGACAAGATTGATAGACATAGAGATCTCCATATATGGGCATACATGTAACAAGATTGATAGACACAGTGATCTCCATATACGGGCATAAAAGGGAGAAGGTTAATAGACACAGTGATCTCCATATATGGGCATAAAAGGGACGAGATTGATAGACACAGTGATCACCATATATGGGCATACAAGGGTCAAGCTTGATAGACACAGTGATCTCCATATATGGGCATACAAGGGTCAAGATTGATAGACACAGTGATCTCCATATATGGGCATAAAGGGTCAAGATTGATTGACACGGTGATCTCCATATATGGGCATAAAGGGTCAAGATTGATAGACACAGTGATCTCCATATATGGGCATAAGAGGGTCAAGATTGATAGACACAGTGATATCCATATAATATACCACAAGTAGAAAGTACTCATTATGCAGAATGTCCCTTTCACAAGTTTTCAAAATGAATAAAATGTATATAAAACCTTTGAAAATAGTAGATCTACAAGCTCACAATGCGTCTCGTTGCAATGCATTGTGAGCTTGTACATCGGCTGTTTTCAAATGGCCGTAATGTATATAGGGCTGAAGTGATTCTAATCAAAATCTACAAAGTAATTAGTCACTAAAGTTGTCATAACGTCGTTGTCGGGTGGAAACCTTGAATGTCCAAAACCTTTTGTTTGGTATTCATCATTTTTAAAATGATTTAAACTAGTGAAAACAGCCGATCTACAAGCACACAACGCCTCACGCCGCGAGGCGTTGTGTGCTTGTAGATCTGCTGTTTTCACTACTTTTGTGCGACGGCCTTGTGTGATGAAGCAGTGCTTTACTTTGTGAAAAGAATTTACAAATTTGGAACTTGGAGATACGATGTTTCTGCCCGACAGTGACGATATATTATACTGTAATTGCAGTGGAGTAAAAGTACAATATTTGCCTCCGAGGTGTAGTGGAGTAGAAGTAAGCTATTGGAAATTGGAAGTACAAATAGGCCTACCTCAAAATTGTACTTGAGTACAGTACTTAAGTAAATGCGCTTAGTTACTTTACACCACTGGTGGTCCGTCCTATAGTAGAAGTCAACATTAAGACTACTCAGTGTCTGGAGTTTGACTTGGGTTCTGTGTTTGGGTCCAACTTTGAGTTTGCCTCCCTGGCAGTTTGACTGTGATGTGGAGAGGACTGCTACAGAACAGGCTGACAGCAGGGAGGATTTGAAGAGCTTTCATCACTCACAGGGTTGTGTCGGTGTGTGGCAGCGAGGTGAAGGTGCCAATTAAAATGTATCATTCATACACCACCACATACAGGGGACACTGTTCTGAGTGTCAGGAATGATGTGAGCGTGCGTGCGTGCGTGCGTGCGTGCGTGCGTGTGTGTGTGTGTGTGTGTGTGTCAGGTGGTGTGAGTGAATGGTTGCACATATTTTGGGGGTTGCACTCTGAAAAGGTTGTGAACATATTCAGAGAACTTTAGCAAAGAATTTTGCCAAAAAAAAGCAGAAAATGTAGCCAAAAATAGCAGATCTACAAGCTCACAGCACCTCGCACTGTGAGGCGTTGTGAGCTTGTAGATCAGCTATTTTCGGCAAAGAGGTTTGGTGTAGAGGGGAAAAAGAGCAGATTAAGTACATAGTGAAAAGTGACGTTTATTAAGTATTGACCTTGGCCTGAAAATGTTGAAGACCCCTGGTCTAGAGCAGTGGGTCGGAATCCATTTGTGGGTCACGAACCAAGTTTTGTAAGTCACAACTCGAGTAAAAATAAAATTTTCTTTTCCTACATTAAAAAAATATATACTGTATATTTACAAAGATTTTTGGTGTATAATTTTAGAATAATATTTGTAGACATTTTAAAACAAACAAACAAACAAACTAAATCTAAGAAATGGCATAGATAGAAAATACTAGTGAAAATAGCCGATCTACAAGCGCACAACACGGCGCAAAGCCAAATATTTTCACTAGTTTGCGTCAGGGGAAAATTACTTACTCTATTTTGGGTCTCGAGCTAAGACGTTTGGGAACCACTGGTCTGTACTATGACCATGAATGATTTAGTGGTTCTTAAACTGTTTCATGTCAAGGACCCCCTAAATTGATGTGTAGGCTTTTTTGGCTGCGGACCTCCATCTGAAAAGGGTTTGACCCACAGAAGAAGATTTATGTTAATTAAAAGGAACAAAAGAAGAATGTTCCAAAAGTAAATATCAGATGTACAAGCTGGGGACCCCCTGGAACTCCCTAAAGGACCCCTGGTCCCCAGACTCCACTTTGAGCTCCATCAATGGAACAGACTGACACATCTGGCTCTGATGTCATCACCTGTGTGTGATGTCATCACCTGGGCCTGATGTCATCACGTGGCTCTGATGTCATTGGCTCCCTGTTGGTGGCGTGGCTGATTATAACTCCATATAGGGACAGGATGTCTTCTTCCTGGTGGAATGATGACATCGGTATATAAGCACCGGCAGGGCTAACAGGAGGTCAAAACAAACCAAATTGGATTTTTCACTCGAAAGATAATCCTGAAACTCAAAAAATCATACAAGTATTTTGTCCTCGTCATTGTTGCTGGGTGCATGTATTTCCGGTTAAGTACACACTGGGTCGTTAAGATAATAGCATAGACTTCTTTTTATTCATTAATTCCTCAGAAAATGTCCTTAATAACGAAGATGTGGACGCCTCAGACGCTGTTCTCACGATGTATCCATCATACCATCACGAGGAAGACCAGATCGCTCCTGGTGGCAGCGCTCCATCTCCCCTCCTCGCCCGCGGCACCATCTCGGCTCCCGTTGTACCCGTTGACGCGCAGTAGCCATGGCCCATCATCATCGTCCGCGGTGGCGGTCCTGGACCCCTCCTCTCGGTTCCACACTCACTCTCCTCTGCACCACTCCAACAGGACGTCCATAGCGCGCTGCGGCAGGCGGTGGTACGAGCGGCTGTACCCCGTCCTGCTGGTCAGGCCCGACGGCTCCACTCTGAACATACGGTACCAGGAGCCCCGGGGGGTGCTGGTGATGCCCGCGGACCCCTCCTCTCTGTCGGAGGAGGAGCGTAGAGCTCGTCAGAAGAGGAGAGAGATGAAGAAGACGGCGAAACGGGAAGACGTCATCTACGAAGATGACTTTAAGGCAGATGATTACAGCAAGTTCTGGAAGAAGGAATAACATTTGGACAACATTTGGATTATGTACAGTATCCTCCTGAGAGACTTCCTCATATTAGGACAGGGGTCTTCAACAGGACGGACCCCTAGGGGGTCCTCATAGTTACTACAGGGGGTCCTCCAAATCTTTGAGTGAAGCTTTTTTCCTCCTGTTTTATATTAACCACTTGAACCCTATAGTGTCCATATTCTGAGAACTTTAGCCAAACATAGCTATCAACGCATTGTAGGGCGAGGCGTTGTGAGCTGTGAGCTTGTAGGTCGGCTATTTTCTGCAAAGAGGTTTGGTGTGGAGGGGGAAAAGAGCAGACTAAGTACAGAGTGAAAGGTCAAATGTATTAAGTGTTGATGGTTCAAGTGTTTTAATATCTGAACACACAAATTGACAGGAATCCAAAATACACTTTTGATTGTGCTGTCAAACAACGAAACTATATGGAATCTATGAAAAGCTTGTGGGGGTCCCTGCTTCATCTCTCTCTCAACTAAGGGGTCCTTGGACTAAAAACGTTGAAGACCCCTGTATTAGGACATTACATTATTGCCTTTTTAACAACAATGGTTCATATTTTAGAGAGTAATTAGAGAAATGGGAAGTGTTAAAAGGTTTTAATTTACTGCTTTCTATCATTTTAGCGATTTAAATGATTTTGATTTCAGTGGTTGGGGGCATTTTAGACACAATAAGCCCATTCCCAAGATGCATCACAATCTTTCATGGGCAGATGTGACATATGGGGGCTGGTTGTGTTACTGTAAATAGTAACATTGCCAGCTTATTGTGTCTAAAAAGAAGTAGGACTATCTAGTTATCCACTTGTCAGGAATGGTTAACAGGCAGGACCCAAAAGCAGACGAGCAAGGCGAGAATGTTCAACTCAAATGGTTAATTTAAACTAAGCAGAGTAGACAATGGTACTTGACAGGCACAAACTCACTTGACATACTGTAGGTCTACGGACCAACAGAGACACAATGCAAACACAGGACTTAAATAGACAGGGGGTAACAACACACAGGTGAACTAAAGACAAATCAACGCAGGGATTGGCTGAGGGACCAACAGGACACGGGTGGAAACACTGAACACTCACATGACAGGTTAGACAAGTCAGGTAAACAGAACTACAGGGGCAGACAGGAAGACACAGGACATACTACAAAATAAGATGCAGTGCTAGGGCAAAAACAATAACAGAAAATCAAAACCAAACAGAACAGTAGGCTAATACTAGACAAATACAGAAAAAACTGATAGGTCAAAAACACCACAGTGGCCTTAATGCCCCAGCTGACTGTACCAGCTGACTGTACCACTTTCTCCTCTGTCTCTTTCTGGTCAATATGTAGACACTAGACGCCAGTCTCTCTTTATTGTCATGTAGACACCAGTGTCTTTTGTTGAGATTCTGAAATCTTAACTCCCCCGAGTCCCCATCTTTATCCAGTGACTTTGATTGGTGCAGGGCTGAGCATGGATCATATTGTAAATACCATCATGTATATATATTTCACTGCATATTACAACAAATTCTTTCAATGGACTAAAATCTGGTTTTATTTGATGGCCTTCCTGCCCTGGCATTTGGCCTTTCTGCCCTCAAAAAATGGACAACACCAAAGGCCAAGTGGCCTGGCACCTAAAATGCCAAAACTCCAGTCCTGCTGACAGCTCCGGAATATACTGAATGACAGAAACACATTAATCTATAGTCCAAAAGTCAATATCAATGTCAAATCATTTAACTGATTAAAATGATAGAAAGCTGTAAATGTAAAAAAAAAAAAAAAAAAAAGAAAATTTTTTTTTTTTATCTTTTCTTCTCTCTAACAATCCAAAATATGAACCCTGTAGAAAACCAAAGTTGTCTTTACACCAGGGTTATTCAACAGGGGGTCCGGGACCCCTAGGGGGTCCTCAGAGTTACTGCAGGGGGTCCTCCAAATCTTTGTGACTTTTTTTCCCTCCTTTTTTATATTAACCACTTGAACCCTAGTGTCCATATTCTGAGAACTTTAGCCAAAAATAGCAGATCTACAAGCTCACAACGCCTCGAGCTGCGAGGCGTTGTGAGCTTGTAGATCGGCTATTTTCGGCTAATAAGTTTGGTGTAGAGGAGAAAAAGACCAGACCAAGTACAGAGTGAAAGGTCAAGTTTATTAAGTACCGACGGTTCAAGTGGTTAAACATCTGAAAACACAAATTGACATGAATCCAAAATACACCGACGATTGTGCTGTCAAACAATGAAACTATAGAATCTATGAAAGGTTGTGGGGGTCCGTGCTTCATCTCTCTCTCAACTAAGGGGTCCTCGGCCTGAAAACGTTGAAGACCCCTGCTGTACACAAATCTTGTTTGAGAAACACTGCTTGCCAGCAGAGCACTAGTAAATGGAGTTGTTCTAATAAACCTTGAAACAGTGCTCTTCCTCCCTGTCACTTTCCCCCTCCCCCTCCAACTGCGTGTCCTATTAATTTCAGAGACATGAAAGGTTAGAGGAAAAGACAGCGAGGCTCTTTGTTTTTCTGACATCAAAGCTTGAGCTTTGCCTTCATATAGGAATATAAAAGAAGCTCCTTCTTAGAGCGGTGAAGTGAGTAGCACTTCAGAGAGGTGGAGGGAGGGGGAGGGGAGGATGGAATTCGCACAGGATGGAATTCATTTGCAAGTGTGATTCGAGTTGTGGTTGTTTGTTAAAGGCCTAAAATTATTGACTGCTTTAACTGTTGAAAAATAGCAGACATACAAGCTCACAGCGCGGCACCGAGTGCCGCGCTGCGAGCTTGTAGATCTGCTATTTTTTAAAATGTGTGCAAATCTTTGAATATATGTATTTTTAGAGCGAACGTTTGTAACTCAAATTTTGCTTCTGGGTGGTCCTTGGAACTATAATATTTTGAGATATGAATACTTTTTTACAGGGGTCCTTCACATGAAAAGGTTTGAGAACCACTGACATTCTCAAGAACAGACTAACTGAGCTCCATTTAAGTGAAAGGGACCTTTTCTTTGATGATGGCTGGCCAGATAGCTGACATAGAAACATAGTTAAAAAAAGACACTTATAGAATCGGGTCAAAATTCACATTTTCTCGATTTTTCTAAAATGGCAGATCTACAAGCGAGCTTGCAGATCTGCTATTTTTCAATAGTTAAAGCATTCAATAATTTTAGGCCTAAATGGGTGTTAAAGTGCCCTCCAGGCGATACACGGTCACCGCCACAGCTGCCGCTTGGGTCAGTGATTACCGCACCGCGGTGAGACAAACACAATCGCTCTGCGAGTAAACGCTGCGCGGTATTTCACAAAGATGGACACAATCCATCTCTCACCGCCCGCGTGCACATGCACAAACGAGCACGCTCGCGGGGATTTTCACACGACTGCGCCCGCTCGCCTCGCCGCCTCTGAACTTCGCTGCGTGGCCGAAATAGCCGCCCGCCTCTCTTTGAAAATGAATTACTAGGAGGCGGTGACCTCGTATCGTCTGCAATCCACTTAAGTTGGACAAAATGTGGACAAGATATTTTCTCAAATATGGATATGACTGACGTCTGACATCATAGATGTCTTATGTTATAGACCACATGAGATTCACACAATATGTCCATATATAGAAATTCCAAGCTATGGGCTTAATATTGATGACATCAGGGATCTCCATATATGGGCATACAAGGGACAAGGACGGAATGTGATGTCACAATGTGATGTCAGGTCAGCTATAGACATCAAGACATTATCCTGGGGTGGAACATGTCATTTGCCCCAACAAATAGCAGATCTAGAAGCTCACAACGTTGTGAGCTTGTAGATCGGCTATTTTTTGGCAAAGACATTTGAAAGAGAATGAAAAAGACACTATTAAGTACGTATATTAGTACCTTTTATCAATTACAGAGGGTTTAACTCATTGAGTGCCAATCCCGAACTAGTTCGGCTTTATTAGCGTATCGTAGTGTGCCGATCCCGAACAAGTTCGGCTTTTAAAAAAAAAAAAAAAAAAAAAAAAAAAAAAATTTTTTTTTTTTTTTGAAAAATTTTTTTTTGAATTTTTTTTTTTTTTTTTTGGACCCCATCAAATCTGGTGAACATGATTTCAATCGCGATTTTGCATGTTCCACCCCCATACAACCCCATCTAACATACAGGGCAGCCATTTTTGTTTACATTACATGTAAAACATATTGGCGATTATCTCAAGAATGCCTGAACGGATTTCCAATCGGATTTTTTTGTTTGAAAGCTGTGAACAAACTGCACAAATCCACTCCAATGCAATCCAGGATTGCATTGGATTTTTTAGAGCTCATTCTTCTCTGTTTTTTTCCCATGCATGAGGTGTGCAAGGTTTAATCATGGCTAAGTTGACGAAAATAAGGCTTCTAAAATGCTTGGTAGCCAATAGCTAACTTCAAGCTAACTTCATCCTCTTCCTGTACATGCACAAAGGAAAGTGTCCTTTCCTTTGTAAAAAAAGTCATGGCTCCAGGGCTTGGGCATGCATTACCAGCATATCTCTATTATTCTCTGGTCACTGGGCGCCCTCTAGTGGTGATAGGCTGGCACTCAATGAGTTAAGTGGTAAGGGATATGCAGCTGGCAAATAAGGTGAATTGATCCCAGTGCATGACGGAGGAGGATATCTCCACGATGATAATATCGCTAATCAGGCCATCCCTACTCTGGGCTACAAATTAGTGAGGACAAAACATATTTTTTGTTACATTTATTCATTATTATTCTGGTTCAAAACCAACAGAGAGCTGATGACGGGTGAAGGAACAGGATAGGGTTGTTGTTGATTCGTTGAACTAAATTAAATTACATAGACCAAATCAGAGCTCTCATCAACATGTAGTTTTATGGTTCAAATTAATTAATGAATGTTGGTTGAGCACATTCACCATTGTTCATCTGTTTGACAGTGTACTAACTAAAACACAACTATGTTCAAAATAAGTGTTTTGAGCTGAGAAAATGATAACCACCTTAACTCTCGTGCGGCAAAATGAAAAGAAAAGAAGGGCGATTTAAAGAAATTCTCGAAAAGATGTATTTTTTCACAATGTATTTATTTTACATATTCTCCAAATCTACAACCTCAAGGCACTGCGACATGTTTGTAGCTATTTTCCCTATTCACAAGCAAACAGCTTTTCTCAGAATTTCAGTTATCAGGAACAATTCAGTACGTATTGGTAGTAAACAGATCAATCTGTAGCTGTTACATTTCACATGAAATGAAAACTAAAAAGAACAAAAGAAGCCAAATTGTCAATAACTCCAGTAGTTACTGTGATTGTTACATATTTGCATATATTTAAAGAAGAATGGTCAGCAAATGTTATGCCATAACATTACATTTTGATAAGCACAATTTGGACATTTTGACCAAAAAAAGAAAAACGATAGGTCTGTTTCCCAAACAGTGGGTTGGGACCCATTTGTGGGTTGTGGACACATTTTTTATGGGTCACGAGTAAATGTCAAAACATGAAAAAAGAAAATCCCCCAAAATTAAACACGTTTTCATGAATAAAATAATTACAAAAAATATTTTTTTTCAAAAGAATGTCATGAATAAATAAATATATAAAACAAATAACAAAAGAAAAAAGAAACGAGAAAACAAATGTTTAAGAAATAAGCTAGTGAAAAAAAAACTGCCGATCTACACGTTTACAACAACACAGCGCGAAGAACCACTGTTCTAGGGGACAATAAGTGGAGTAGTTGTCGTCCTTTAGGAGACATTAGGGTGCATCCTCCCGGAGGCATGACGGTGAGTGGCTTCCATCCTCCCAGTGGCATGAAGACCCATAGGGTCTATCCTCCTGGATACGTGAGGGTGAGTATGGTCTATCCTCCAGGACACATAGAGGCTCATCGTCCAGGAGACATGAAGGTGAGTAGGGTCTATCCTCCTGGATACATGAAGGTGAGTAGGGTCTATCCTCCTGGATACATGAAGGTGAGTAGGGTCTATCCTCCTGGATACATGAAGGTGAGTAGGGTCTATCCTCCTGGATACATGAAGGTGAGTAGGGTCTATCCTCCTGGATACATGAAGGTGAGTAGGGTCTATCCTCCTGGATACATGAAGGTGAGTATGGTCTATCCTCCTGGATACATGAAGGTGAGTATGGTCCATCCTCCAGGACACATAGAGGCTCATCGTCCAGGAGACATGAAGGTGAGTAGGGTCTATCCTCCTGGATACATGAAGGTGAGTATGGTCCATCCTCCAGGACACATAGAGGCTCATCATCCAGGAGACATGAAGGTGAGTGGTGTCCATCCTCCCAGTTGCATGAAGACGTATAGGGTTTATCCGGCTGGGGACATGAAGGTGAATAGGGTCCATCCTCCCAGTTGCATGAAGACATGTAGGGTTTATCCGGCTGGGGACATGACGGTGAATAGGGTCCATCCTCCGGGACACCTGGAGTATCATCATCCAGAGGGCAAGAAGGTTCATCAACCAGGACACACGAAGGTGAGTGTGTTCCATCCTCCCAGTGGCATGAAGATGTATAGTTTCCATCTTCCATGGGGCATGGAGGGTCATCCTCCAGGTAGGGCTGTCACAATTATGAAATTTTACATGACGATCAATTTTCTCTCAAATAATTGCGATTAATGATTTAATTGTGTTTTTGTCGTTGAAAATTACATTTCTGCTTGGCTTGTAGGCTTTGAAGTTGCACATGGCAGATATGACACATAACCTTAAATATACAATGAAATTACTGACATATTTGACACCTTTATACTTAAAAAAGAACATTGATAGTGGAAATAGCCGATCTACAAGCTCACAACGCCTCGCGATGCGACGCGTTGTGAGCTTGTAGATCTGCTATTTCCACTATTTTTGACGTTCTTAAAAATATATGAACATTTTTCAACATGGAAACGTTTATGACGATTATGAAAAATAATCACGATTATGTCAAATAATCACGATTAGACGATTATGTAATAATTGTGACAGCCCTACCTCCAGGGGACATGGAGCTTCATCCTCCCAGTGGCTTGACGGTGAGTATGGTCCATCCTCCGGGATACATGAAGGGTCATCCTCCAGGATGCATGAAGGTGAGTGGGATCCATCCTCCCAGTAACATGACGATGTATAAGGTTCATCACAGGGATATGAAGGTGTGTAGGGTTTTGAAGGTTCATCGCCCAGGGGACATGAAGGTTCATCATTCAGGGGATAGGTAGGGGTATAGGGTTTATCCTCCATGGGAGATGACGGTGAGAAGGAGTAATCCGCCAGGGGACATGGAGGTGGGAAGGGGCAATCGACCAGGGGACATGGAGGATCATCCTCCTGGTGGCCTGAAGTTTCATCCTCCCAGAGGCATGAAGGTGAGTAGGGTACATCCGGCAGGGGGTACGACGGTGAGTAGGGTTCATCCTCCTGGAGACATGGAGGTTTATCATCCAGGGGATATGAAGGTGTGTAGGGTTCGTCAACCAGGGGACATGAAGGTTCATCATCCAGGGTATAGGAAGGGGTATAGGGTTTATCCTCCATGGGACATGACGGTGAGAAGGAGTAATCCGCCAGGGGACACGGAGGTTCATCCTCTAAGGGACATGAAGGTGAGTAGGGGTCAACCTCCATGTGGCCTGAAGTGTCATCCTCCCAGAGGCGTGAAGGTGAGTAGGGTCCATCCTGCCAGGGGCATGAGGGTGAGCAGGGTGCATCATCCTCCCAGGGGCATGAAGGTGAGTAGAGTGCATCCCCCGGGGCACATGAGGTTTCATCCTCCACCGGGTGTGATTGTTCATCATCTAGGGGACATGAAGGCGTGTAGGGTTCACCATCCAGGGGACATGAAGGTTCACCATCCAGGGAATATGAAGATGTGTAGGGTTCATCATCCAGGGGGCATGAAGGTCCATCTTCCCAGAGATGTGAAGGTGAGTAGTAGGGTTCATATTCCGGGGGACATGAAGGTTCATCAGCCAGGGGATAAGAAGGTTCACCATCCAGGGGATATGAAGACGTGTAGGGTTCATCATCCAGGGGACATGAAGGTCCATCTTCCCAGAGATGTGAAGGTGAGTAGTAGGGTTCATATTCCGGGGGACATGAAGGTTCATCAGCCAGGGGATAAGAAGGGGTATAGGGTTTATCCTCCATGGAACATGACGGCGAGGAGGAGTAATCCACCAGGGGACATGGAGGATCGTCCTCCAGGGGGCATGAAGTTTCATCCTCCCAGAGACATGATGGTGAGTAGGGTGCATCCTGCCAGAGACATGAAGGTGAGTAGACTTTATCCTCCAGGGAACATGAAGGTTTATCATCCAGGGGACATGGAGGTGTATAGGGTTCACACTCCAGGGAATGTGAGGGTTCATACTCCCAGGGGCTTGTAGGTGAGGAGGGCACATCTTCCTGGGGCCATGGAGGTTCATCTTTCAGGGGCTCATAGAGGCTTGACGGTGTGGAGGGTTCATACTCCAGGGTATATGAAGGTGAGGAGGGTTCATACTCCAAGGTATATGAAGGTGAGCAAGGTTCATCTTCCAGGGGACTTGAAGGTTCATCATCCAAAGGGCATGCAGGTGCATCCTCACAGAGGCTTGAGGGTGAGGAGGGCTCATAGAGGCTTGAAGGTGTGGAGGGTTCATACTCCCAGAGGCTTGACGGTGGGGAGGGATCATACTCCAGGGTATATGAAGGTGAGCAAGGTTCATCTTCCAGGGGACTTGAAGGTTCATCATCCATGGGGCATGCAGGTGCATCCTCACAGAGGCTTGAGGGTGAGGAGGGCTCATAGAGGCTTGAAGGTGTGGAGAGTTCATACTCCCAGAGGCTTGACGGTGGGGAGGGATCATACTCCAGGGTATATGAAGGTGAGCAAGGTTCATCTTCCAGGGGACATGAAGGTTCACCCTCCAGGCGACATGGGCATGCAGATGCATCCTCACAGAGGCTTGAGGGTGAGGAGGGCTCATAGAGGCTTGAAGGGGTGGAGGGTTCATACTCCCAGAGGCTTGATGGTGAGTAGGGATCATACTCCAGGGTATATGAAGGTGAGTAGGGTTCATCTTCCAGGGGTGATGGTTCATAGTACCAGAGGTTTGTAGGTGAGGAAGGTCCATACTCCCAGAGGTTTGCAGGTGAGGAGGATTCATAGAGGCTTGAAGGTGAGGAGGGCTCATAGAGGCTTGTAGGTGAGGAGTCATACTCCAGGGTATATGAAGGTGAGTAAGGTTCATCCTTCAGGCAAGATGAGGGGTTTGAAGGTGATGAGGGTTCGTACTCCAGGGAACATTCATCGTCCGCGGAACACGAATGTCCATCCTCCCAGAGCCATGGAGGTGTGTAGCGGTCATCCTCCTCCGGGGGCCAGTAGCGGTCATGCTTCTGGGAGCATGGAGGACGTTCATCCTCCTCTGGGGGGATTAAATGTGAGTGGGGTTCATACTCCGGTGAGCATGCTGGTTCATCCTGTATGGGACACGAAGGCGAGTAGGGCTCGTACACCATGGAGCATGGCGTTTCATCGCCCATTGGGCTGGAAGGTGAGTAGGGCTCGTACTCCAGGCAGCGTGGCATTTCATCATGCGTTGGGCTTGAAGGTGAGTAAGGTTCATCATACTCCGGGGAGCACGGAGGTTCATCCTCCACTGGGCTTGAAGGCGAGTAGGGCTCGTGCTTCAGGCGGTGTGGCGTTTCATCGTACGTTGGGCTTGAAGGCGAGTAGAGTTCATCTGCCAGGGGACATGAAGATTCATCCTCCCAGAGGCGTGAAGATGAGTAGGTTTCATAGTCCAGGGGAGCACTGAAGTGCACATCAAATTCCATGGCAAATCAGCTGGCAGTTTTTGAGATGAGTTGGATATTTTTTGTGGGGGGCCGACTGTGCTAAGAAAAAAAAAAAGATAAAAAGCATGAACTGGTTTAAAAAAAGAAAATACATTTGATAACATTTTCACAAAAGTACATGACAAGTCCCATGTCTATGGAACCAACCATCCCTAGCTGGATGTGTGCGTGTGCATCTGTGCGTGTGCATATGAGTGTGTGCATGTGTGCACGTGTGCATGTGTGTACGTGTGCATGTGTGTATGTGTGCATGTGTGGAGAATTGCTGTGTGGATTACAAATCTGAACCAATTAAAAAGTCAGGGACTTTAGTTAGTAGCATCCTATTAGTAATTGGAGCACATTAATTAATCCATCATAAGACTTGAACTAAAGTTGAACTTCCTCAAGATGAATGCGCACAACACACGCACGCACGCACGCACACACACACACACACACACACACACACACACACACACACACACACACACACACACACACACACACACACACACACACACACACACACACACACACACACACACACACACACACACACACACACACACTCATTTGTGTTAACACACTAAAAAGGAAAGCCTCTGTGTCATTTTATACTTTAGTGTTGGCTATTGAAAAATAGCAGATATACAAGCTTGCAAATCTACTATTTTTTAAATCTTAAACAAAACATTTTCACATGGGGTTCCACAGCCAAATATACAGCATATCAATTCGGTTGAGAACTAGGCCTACTGATTTGGAATGGGCCTCAGGAATTAATGGGTTATACAGTACTTAAAATGTAAAACTTTGGGACTGCAATCTTCTAAATTTGCCACGTTCAAACCTACAGCCTGAATACTTGGTTGTGTACCGAGGTTGTGCACCGAAAATAGCCGATCTAAAACTCACACTGCCACTCAGTGCAGATTGTCTATTTTCAGTGCAGGACACCAGAGTGCTGTGTGCATGCCAAGGGCCCATAAAATGATATATTCGGCCGCCGACCCCCATCTCAATAGACTTTGTTCCTAGAAGCTAAGATGAGTCACAAAAGTTTGCTTTTAAAATATATATATTTTCAAAGATTGACTAAAATCTTCACGATTAAAAAGAACTACAAGCTCCTGAGCTTGTAGATTTATTTATGAAGAGCTCAAGTTTAAAATAATGGTTAAAGTGTTTAAAATCTGAAGTGACAAAGAGGTTTTCCAGGTAAGAACGTGTTAAAGGAGTAGTTCACCCACAAAATGACATTTTTCCCCCTATTGATTACTCAAAAAAATATATTATTGAACTCAATGGCTCTCCATGGCATGAGTAATCAATAGGATTTTTCTCTTTTTTTTTTATTTCTTTTTTTTGGGGGGGTGAACTACTCCTTTAAACAACTATTTCTCTTATGAGAACCAACCAGGAGAAGCACAGGCCGCCAACACACATTTACATTTTATCCCCTATCAAAAACCTGGGGGTAGGTCCCGTTCAATTCATTCCCTATGGAAGTCACGTGTTTTGATAAGGGAAGCTTCCCTTAAAGCTAGATTTAAGGGAAGAGGTTTTTCATAAGGTTTTCATAAGTTAAGTTGTAGGCCAGCAGCTAGGAGCAGCCAAGCAGTTGGGAATAGCCTTCATGAAAACAAAGGGGAGGGGTTCAAACGCCAACCAATAGGACAGAATGGGCTGTGCTGAGATGCCACTGATAAGTTTTATCACTTAACTATGTGAACGCAGCCTCACAGTGCACAATATTTGACAACTTGGCCAATGTATAATTTGTCATTTTAGAATATTAAAAAAGCCCTTAAATTGCCACTTTAGAAATGTGGAGATAAACTTTATGTTGGTTTGTTTACTGTTGAGCGAGAAAACAATGTCACACATTAAGTTAATCATCTGGGGACCCCCCAAAATAATTTGGGGACCTACCTGGGGGTCCCGACCCACATGTTGAACCACTGGCACAGGCTAGGTTGTTGTGCCATGTGCTAGGACTCTGGCACACTGCCCAAGACATTGACGACAAACCATGATTCACAAAAAAAAACAAAAAAAACATTAGCACTAATTATACAAACTTCTTATTCTATGCCATGACGACCTTGCAGGTTTATGCCAAGGTTAGAATGTTATAGACCTTCACATCACATGATCACATGGGGTGGCAGCCTGCATTACAAACCATTGTAAACAATGGAGCGATGGTACCAAAATATGAGTTCTGTTCAACCAATTTCTTTTGACCAAACCGTCAAATGGGCAGATGACAACATCAACATCCCCAAAAGGATTAAATAGAAGGGTACATCCACAATATTCATGGCAGTTAGGTTACAATATTACTCTGTACAAAGACTTGCTACAGTATCTGTGCAGACTAGTGCTTGCTCTGCCTTCATATTAACTTACTGTATCGTGATTTTTGCATATTAATCAAATCAGGAACAATCTAACTACAAATAGTTAATATGATGGTGGAGCAAGCACTGCACAGACAGCAAGTCTTTGTACACAGTAAGATTGCAACCTAACTTACCTTGAATATCGTTACCGTGGACGTAATCAATCCAGTTACTGTAGCCCTTCTATTTAATCCTTTTGAGGATGTTGATGTTGTCATCTTCCCATTTGACAATTTGGTCAAAAGAAATTGGTTGAACAGAACTCAAATTTTGGGACCATCACTCCATTGTTTACAATGGTTTGTACTGCAGGCTGCCACCCCATGTGATCATGTGATCAAAGAGTGTGTCATCAGACAGAAGCCAGGTTCATTGGTTTATAGTTTCAATGTAGCCTACAGTGGTATATTGTATAGGCCTACTGTTTCACCTGATGATCAGCTTCTTGGTTCACTTGTGTTCCTAGATTACTGCATGCATTTTGTGTATTTACCTTGCGTGGCTCTGGATTGAGAGTGACTGCCAAATGCCTAAATCGTAGGCTAATTGTAATCATGCATTATTTAAAAAAAGAGAAGGCAGCATTTTGTTGGAAACTTGCTGTCACAAACTGACACACCCACTGTTTACCTGTTTCCTTCTTTCCAGTCCTCGCTCTCTCTGTCAGCTAATTGCAGGAGTGGAGACAGGTGTGTGAGGCAAGAGGGAGGCGCCGAGGCAGACTGTTAACCCATTAAGACCTGGATCACATCACTTTAACCATTATTTCATGCTTTAACTATTGAAAAATAGCAGATATACAAGCTCACAGCGCGGCACCGAGTGCCGCGCTGCGAGCTTGTAGATCAGCTATTTTTGAAAAAAAATTGAAAATGTGTGCATCTGACCCGATTCTATGAATGTCTTCTAAATCAGTGGTTCTCAAACTTTTTCATGTCAGGGACCCCCAAAATTACATGTTGGCCGCCGCGGACCCCCCATCTCAAACTATGTTGTTCCATCTAGGGACCACCCAGAAGCAAATATTTGAACTATAAATGTTTGCTTTTAAAAATATATTAAAAGATTTGCAAAAATATATATATATATATATATATACACACACACACACACACACACACACACACACATATATATATATATATATACGATTTTTCAAAAATAGCAGATTGCCACGCTGTGAGCTTTTATATCTGCTATTTATTATAGTTATAGCATAAAATAATCTGGTTTAAACTGGTTTCAGGTCTCCAATCAGCCATCTATCTTCTCTGGTTCACCTCTAACTTACTTCTCTGCTAGATTGTATACATGGAGCCATTTTAGGGCCAAAAGCTTTTATCATTTACCAAAAACAAAAGTGAAAAATAATATACAATAATGAAAACATAGTATAGACCGATTTGTCAGAGTGGCAACCATAACTGCAGTGTCAAGTGGTGGAAAGTAACTAAGGGAAGACCACCCATTTTCAATATTGAACTATGTCATTAATATAACTTCGAGGAGTTGTGTGGAAATAGAAAAAAAGTCCCCCCCCCTTCTGTGTTGCCTAGAACTGGAAGATTGATTTTGGGGTTTGTATTGTAAAGTACAACAATGTGCATCAAGTTGTACTTTACAATACAAACCCCAAAATCAATCCTCCAGTTCTAGGCAACACAGAAGGGGGGTATGGGTGGTAATTGTACTTGTACAACCTTTGTTTCTATGAAAAGAACATTTTGAAAATCGCTAAACAAAGGGTAGTTATTATGTAGTATATCAAATAATTTAATATTCAAATATGTTTTCACATAGGATCAAAGGTTTTATGGTCATGATTCACTGCCATCCTGGAGGGATTGGTTCTAGGCTTAACATAATTGTTATAAATATTCTTGTAAAAGTCTATGGGGAAAATGAATGACGATTTTTAAGTGGCACCAGTAAACCACTTCCGCTGCGATGCTCTATATGACACTGGGTTCAACACATCTCTCCTGTTTCATCTTCTCTTCCCTGGCTCTCATGTAGTGAAACAAAGAATAGTTCCTTCTAATGCTGTCTTTAAAACTACCAGTGGCTGAGCTGTTTCCTATACTGTATGTTTCTGACCAGCTCATACTTCACAGGCATACAGTATGTAACATGTAATCTCACAATGATTCACATGAAACACTGGAAAATGTTTGAAATAACATACGCTCGCTCGCTTGCACGCACGCACGCACGCACACATTCTGTCTCTTTGAAATGCACATCACCCCGCACTGATAAAGCTCTCACTGGTAATTAATTAAAATAGTTTGACCCCAATTAAGAGTTCTGGATGTTGCTGTAAGTGGTTGGCTTCTCTAAATTGGCCAGACTCTAAATCCAATTATATCCACACACATGCACGCACACACGCACGCACGCACACACGCACAAGCACACACGCGTGTGCACGCGCATGCGCGCACACACACACACACACACACACACACACACACACACACACACACACACACACACACTTTATTCTTTGCACTCGATGACGAAATTGGATCACATAACTTTAAAGCTTTTCATACTTTGATACTGTGGCTTAACAACATGGCAAGACACAAACACACACACACACACACACACACACACACACACACACACACACACACACACACACGTACAGTATGCTAAAGACTTCACAGAACTAAGTGGATAGTCACAGTGCACTTCATGGTTTGCTTTGTAAGCACACATGTGCGCGCACGCACACGCACGCACACACACACACACACACACACACACACACACACACACACACACACACACACACACACACACACACACACACACACACACACACACACACACACACACACACACACATGATGCACAGAGAATTACTTCAAATGCATTTGGCTCCGCTGTATTCAGCCTTCTTCAAAGAGGCTTCAAATCCTTTTATGCTCTCAAGTACTTCAATGCTACCACACACACACATGCACGCACGCACGCACGCACGCACGTAAGCACGCCACAGGCACCCGGAGTCAAATACATACACACTGTATTTTAAATGTGTACTGTATGTACAGTACAGGTGAATATTATGGATTTGATTTTCTTTCTTCCAAAGCTTATAGCCTGAGGTAAGAACATCAAGAGCAGTGTTGGATACTGACGGCTACAAAGTACATTTACCTGAGTAGACCTACTGTATGCCAATACATTTTGTTGTGCATTTAATGCAATAGGCTACTGTACGTGAATACATTTTGTTGTACATTCAACTGTAGGCTGCTTTACTTGGGTATTTGTCTTAGATTTTCCCACTACATTTCAAAGAAGAACATTGCACTTCTAGGACTACATATAGGTGAATAAACATCAAAGATGCAGGGTCATCATCAGCTCCTTAGTGTTTCTCCCCTTTCATCCCAGAACCCCTCCGGATGGCGGGGCCAGCGGTCAGCGACGTCTCCCTAACCCTCCTTGTAGCCCTGAAACATGACGGTCGTTGATAACATGACATACGACCGTCATGGGTCAGGATTTACCTGCGTTGGTGGAGGCGAATTCGGCAGCCTATACAAACTATACAAACATTCATATTTCACAAACAAAGTGCTTTATAAAGTTACAACCCGTTCTAAATCTTGGCCGGCATACCTGGAACCTCCGTGTTCTTTAATAAGAAGCCTTTTTTCCCCCGATATCTTTCTGTTTTCCCATGTATTTCTGGACCCATTGCAAGGCCACACCCACATCTCAGTGGTCAATAGATGGGGTTGGTGCGCATGCGGAACACCAGGAAATGCATGGGAAAACAGAAAAATATTGGATAAAAAGGCTTCTTATTAAAGAACACAGAGGTTCCAGGTAATTATACAATGCCAGCCAAGATTTATAACGGGTTGTGACTTTATAAAGCACTTTGTTTGTGAAATTTGAATGTTTGTGTAGTTTGTATGGGCTTTTGAATTCGCCTCCACCAACGTAGGTAAATCCTGACCCATGACAGTCGTACGTCATGTTATCAACGACCGTCATGTTTTAGGGCTACCCCTCCCTGCAGCTGGACTCAGGACTATGCATGGCAGGGGCGCGACTGAGTATTTCCCGGTGAACCTAAGCGCAACGGTGGGGGCTTGGGAGTGTGGGGAACACGCACCACTGACTATTGCTGATGATGATGGAGAGGTTATATAGCTTAGCCTTTATGTATTGAGAATGAGAGGCACTCTTGCCGATTTAGTAAGAGACTCATCGCCAATTGCAAGATATTTAAAAGGTATTTGGGGCCATGATGATATATATCCTTTTTTCCCACAACTAGACTAAGGATTTATATTGTCTGTGTTATTGTTTACAACCAAGTATTCACGTGTGGCAAGATCGCGGTTCACTAGTTTTATGGGGCTGTTAAGTCTGACATCATTTTGTTGGCAGAGGAGAACTTTTGCCCCCCAAAAAAGCGAATCTTTTTACTATTTTTACTATTTACTCATTTTTCTTCTCTTTGTTGTTGAAAGGAAAGTGTTATAATTATACTTTAGTCGTTATTTTTGTCTCGGATCTGTTGAAATAGCGAGGGACAGATATTGACAATAAATCTGCTTGGAGGTCTGACTACAAAATGAAAAGCCTTTTCAGAAGTTAATTTAATGTTTTCCATTTAATGATTTCCTTTATCCTCATCTAATCTTGCACTAATGCACGCAACTGTTTTCACCAGGTTTTAAGGCCGTGTAGGCTTTTCAGAAGTTAATTTAATGTTTTCCATTTAATGATTTCCTTTATAGTCATCTTCCGCTAATGCACGCAACTGTTTTCGCCAGGTTTTAAGGCTGTGTAGGCTTTTCAGAAGTTAATTTAATGTTTTCCATTTAATGATTTCCTTTATAGTCATCTTCCGCTAATGCACGCAACTGTTTTCGCCAGGTTTTAAGTTCTTATTTTAGTTGTTTCTCATAAGCTCGCAACCCTCCTTGCCCATCGGCCCCCACCTTTGCGCACAGGTTCACCGGGAAATACGCGGTTGCGGCAGGTGCGTCCTACTCCCTGAGCCAGGTCTGAACCTGGCCGCAGACCCTCTGCTTCTTGACGGGAAGCTGCCAGTGAAGTTAAGATTCTTTCCTGCTCCGGGGTTCCAACTGCGGGCTCTCGTCAGCCATATCCATCTTGATGTACAGTATAGTCTCGGCTACCGTTGCTATATCTCCCCCGTGGCCTTCTTGAGTAGTTTGGGTCCCAAACCAATCTTCTGCAAGAAGTATAGCGCACTGATGTTGCTGGGAAACCGCGGCAGCCAACTTCGACGGGGAATAAGGCTGCGTACCATCCTTTCACAAGAGCCTCATCAATCAGATCCTGGTACTTGTCTTTCTTCAGTTGGTGAGAGATGGCTAGCCTGTCCCTCCACTGTTCGTTCCACCACTAAGATGGTTTCCGTGCTCCTGGATAGTAGGATCATGTCTGGTCTGAGAGACGTTACAGCCACCTCTTCTGGA
The DNA here is from genome assembly GCF_963921795.1 of Nannobrachium achirus. Classification (NCBI taxonomy): domain Eukaryota; kingdom Metazoa; phylum Chordata; class Actinopteri; order Myctophiformes; family Myctophidae; genus Nannobrachium; species Nannobrachium achirus. The sequence continues at coordinate 5,734,474 of NC_137827.1, forward strand.
AAGACCAGTTTCCTTGTCAGGTCCACCTCCTAGTCTGAAGCTCTGTGTAAAAATGGAAGGCGGGTTCTTGGCAGCTGTTCTTGCCTTAGGAGCCATATCTCCTGGCCTTTGGAACTGGACGACTGCGGGTGGTGGTACATAATGAATTAACCTCAGGAAAATCACGCTCTCGACCATCGTTTCGACCGGAGAGTTAGCGACTCACTCCACGGAGGTTAGGGTTAGGGTGAGGGTTAGCGACTCACTCCACGGAGGTTAGGGTTAGGGTGAGGGTTAGCGACTCACTCCACGGAGGTTAGGGTTAGGGTGAGGGTTAGAGTCGGGTGTCGAAAAGATGACATGTAGTAACAGAGACATGCTCCCATTAACCTCAAGATCTGTTTCAAATATAATGGAAATAGCAGATATTCAAGCTCACAACGTGTCGCGATGTGACTTATTGTGAGCTTGTAGATCTTCTATTTTCACTATTTTTGGTATCTTTTGATTGGTCGGCACTCTGAAGTCCTTCTGGTTTCTAGTTTACACAGGCATCACCAAAAGGCCTTTTTAGAAATGACAGCCCCTGCCTCTCGAACATTCTCTGCACGTCCCTGCTCTTGCCTGTGGTTTTGGAAGTGCCGACGGACGCTCTTATCATTTCACCTTTTCAGACAGGATGGTTGGAGCTTTCTTGAGATCTTCTCAGGTCATCTGGGACAGGTCTGCTTTCTGTCCCCTACAATCACAACTAAACGTGGAGAAGCACGCGGAGAATAGCCGACCTCCAAGCTCACGTTGTGAGCTTGGAGGTCGGCTATTCCCAATATTTTCACCAAAAGGCCCTTTTTAGAAATTGCAACCCCTACCTCTCTAACATTCTCTGCACGTCCCTGAGCTAAAGTATTAAACCAGTCGTTACTACGACTCTCTATCCACATGCAGCATCTGTTGGGCCACATCGAGGCTTCTGGAATCCTCCTCCTGAAAAGAGGAAACAGCTCACAGACACACTGCTTTCTGTGAGAGGTTTAATCCATCACGGCGAAACACTGAGCAGATGGTACAGGAGTCAAACATTGCTTTAGAGAGCGCTAATATTAGTACGTCTTACGGGGCGACTCTTTAAAACAGCGGGCCGTGATTTATTTCCTTCTGTTTGGGCGTCTCGACGAGGCCATTTCCTGACAGTCCGCTCACCACTTACAGCCGGAACAGCAGCCGGCAGCTTTTAACAGCTGGCAACACTAAAAAGTGCTGTTATCAGCCAGTAAGCACTCAGGTTATTATAATTGTTTTACTTAAGTAAAAACAGCAATACCACAAAGTATGAACACTCTGAGCACTTGTTATGAATGGAGACACAAATAGGGAACACTCTGGTCATCAGATTACTGGCTTAGGAATAGGGCTGTCACAATTATTACATAATCGTCTAATCGCAATTATTTTACATAATCGCAATTATTTTACATAATCGCAATTATTTTTCATAATCGTCATAATCGTGAATGTTGAAAATGTTTCATATATCTTCCATATATCTTATATATCTTTTAAGTAAAAAATAGTGGAAATAGCAGATCTACAAGCTCACAACGCGTCGCATCGCGACGCGTTGTGAGCTTGTAGATCGGCTATTTCCACTATCAATGTTATTTTTTAAGTAGAAAGTTGTCAAATATGTCCATAATTTCTTTGTATATTATGGTTATTTGTCGTATCTGCCATGTGCAACTTCAAAGCCTAAAAGCCAAACAGAAATGTAATTGTCAACGACAAAAACACAATTAAATCGTTAATCGCAATTATTTGAGTGACAATTAATCGTCATGTAAAATGTCACATCGTGACAGCCCTATACTTAGGAATGGAACAAAAACAAAGCACCTGTTAGGAATGTCCTCAGTGCACGACCCACTGGGAGGAGACCCCAAGCAGACCAAAGACCAGATGGAAGGATTGTATCTCCACACTGGCCTGGGAATGCCTCGGAGTCGGTATAAACTGAAGCAATAAGCCACAAGAGGCGAGTGGTTACCTGGTATTTTACACCGGCTGAGAGGCGTAGGGATTTCCAACCCTCTCAGCCGGTGTAAAATACAGGTAACCACAGCCTCGGGTGTCTTGTTGCTTTTCTAAAAGGTTACAATATGGCAACATGAAAAATCATAGACATGTACCAATTAAAACTGTTCTATTTCACTAATAATTCACTATAAGGTCTTCTCTGCAAGAAAGTAGTCCCCAGCTACAAGAAAGTAATTCCCAGCCTTTTGCCAACAACACACGTGCAGAAAATTGGTGCACTAGCTGTGGAACACTGTGGAAAGAAATATCACACCTGGGTTTGATATAAACTGATTCAAGGTGTGGGTTATAGTCTCATATACCACAGCAATTAAGGGAAACCAGCCAATCAGAATCTAGGAGTGGAACTAGCCGTTTTAGAAGTCTCACTTGGAACTGTTACCCCCGTGACCCGATTCCGAATAAGTGGCTGAGCCCGATTGGCAGGGCTGTAGTTGCGACGGCCTTGGCTGTACTAACTATGGGGGCTACACAAATAAAAGTCTGGAATTCTAAAGTAAAGTAAAAGTACAAAAGTATTGTCCAAAAAAAATATTTTGAAAACAGCAAATCTACAAGCTCACAATGTGTCATGATGTGACACACTGTGAGCTTGTAGATCAGCTATTTAAATGTATGTTAATGTATGTTTCGTGATAATAATCAAAATCTACAGACTAGTAACTAAAGTTTGCAAATAGTTGTAGTGGAGTATCAATCAATCAATCAACTTTATTTAGAAGACACATGGTCCATTAATAACAAGACACATAAAAACACATAAAATAAAAATAAAAAACTGTACAGAATCATTAAAAGAATACATCATCTATACACAAGATAATCGTACCAGTGTTCCCAGAAAGGAGACTGGTACCGGTACTGAGGCAGGGGTTGATCAACAACCCAATAATAGAGTTTTGCGACTCATTCAAACGACACATAAATCTATAAATTAAATTCCTCCGAAGAGCTTGAAAAGTGCTTATACCCAGGTTACAAAACAGCTCACTAGCACTGCTCCACCTAGGTTTTCTCAGAAGTATCCGTAAACAGTCATTATAGGCAACCTGAAGTTTATGCATGCTTGCCTTCTTGAACTTAACCCACAGGGGGGCGGTATACAAAGGAGTACAATATGCTCTAAAGAGGTTAGCTTTCACATCAACAGAGCAGAAATGAAATTTCCTCCCCAACATGTTAGCTTGAGCATATAATGTTCGTCGCTGCCTATACAGATCATCATCATCCGTCAACTGGTCATTTATGACATGTCCCAAATACTTGGCTTTGCTACATACAGGTAACACTTGACCTGCCAGGTAGAAAGATGGAAAGGAAAGATTTTTATCATCCCTCGTCCTACAGGTCATGAGTAGAAGTAAAAGTACTGAACATTGGAAATACTCCGGTAAAATAAACCTTGCAGTTACTTTTCACCACTGACTATTTCCACCACACCCCACAGCAAAGAACAGTTGGTACTGGACAGCTGGCTCCACTAAAAAGTGCTTGTATCAGCTGGGGGGGAGGGAAAGGCTTCTATTCAGAAGAACGTTTAATGGGCAGTGGTGGAAAAGTATATCGTCACTGGCATGCAGAAACCTCGTATCTCCAAGTTTCAAATGTGTACGTTTTCTTGCAAAGTAAAGCCCTGCTTCATCACACAAGACCGTCGCACAAGACTAGTGAAAATAGCAGATTGTAGATCGGCTATTTTCACTGTTTTAAATCATTTTTTAAATTATAAATAAAAAACAAACGGTTTTGGACATACAAGGTTTTCACCCGACAACGACGATAAGTACATTAACTCAAGTAGGCTACTGTGCTTAAGTACGATGTCTAGGTACTTTTATTGTACGTCAATGTAAACAGAACGTGATGCAGTCAGAAATGTTGGCTAAAAGGATATGGCAACAAAAAGGTCCCAGCTAAATTGTTTCCAGTGGCCCCACAAATAAAACACTATAGCCTACTTGCGATAATAAAAATCTAAATAATAATAATATTGATTCATTTATTTTTTTGGGAAAATGATGATGACACAAGACGATGGATTCTGAACTTTCCACAGCTCTCTTAGGAGACTTGGACCGAGTAGAAAAAAATTGCGCTATTTTATTATGAACATTAGTGAGGAGCTATTATATGAAGATAGGTTGAAAAGTGGTGAACTACTCCTTTAAGTAATGTACCTTAAGTACGCTTTTGAGTTATTTGTACTAACTTGAGTAATTACAATTTACTTTACTTCTTCTCCACTACATCTCAGAGGTAAATATTTTACTTCTGCTCCATTACAATAATTTGACAACTTTAGATACTTTGAAGAATTTGATTACCCAACTATTAAAACATACATTAACCACTTCAGTCCTATATCCATTTTGTCCATTTGAAAATAGCAGATCTACAAGCTAACATTGTGTCGCGTTGTGACACATTGTGTGCTTGTAGATCTGCTATTTTAATATGTTTGTACTTTGGAAAATCTTTTAAACTGGACACATTATGCATAATTATTTGTACTTTAAGTACATTTTTATACCAATACATTTGTACTTTTACTCAGTTAAATTTAGAATTATTCAGAACTTCCATTGATACCTTTTTCAAATAAAACACTTCTTCCACCACTGAACACTATAGCCTACCTTGTACAAAGTAGAAAGGAGAAAACTGTCGACAGTGAATGAATGTCACCTCCTTTCTATGGAAACACTGAGTTTATGGTCGGTCGGTCTGTCTCCTCCTCCACCAGGGGGCGAAATGCATTGAGGAAACGGGGCTTGGGTCGTTTAGTGCGCATGCGCGAGGCACGTTGCCCCGGAAGTGGAAGCACGTGCGTGTAGTTTTTACACAGCTCATTGTTTGGAAAAGCGTGGATGAAACGCACGGAGTACAAGGTAGAAAACTAAGAACTAATAAGTAAAACGTGTCAATAACTTTAGCAAGGAGACAAAATGCTTCAGATGGAGTCTGTACGGCTGAAGATAAATGAACACATGACGTCACTGGGAGAGGAGATAGTGTGTGTTTTGGAGAGACACGCAGCAACAACAACACACATTAATGTCAGAGTGTTTGTGTTGGAGCGCCTCAGTGTGGCTGCAGAGTTCATGTTCAACCTCTTCCAGAGAGAGATGGAGACACTAGAAACTCTGCTGGAGAGACACAACAAACTGCTGCCGCCATACATCAAACTACACAGAGCAGGTTGGTTTACGTTACCTTTGATATGACTCTGCTAAATACAAGTATAAGCTTCTATCTAGACCACTATTAGCCCCATATAGAACCTCACCCGTCGCTGCATACTGTTGTGCTCCGAGACGAGATCCTATAAAGTTTTCCCCGTGGGGAGGGCGAAAGCCTCCAACGTTGAGGTAGAAAACACTCTTCCCGAAATGTTATCCACAAAGTAAAGGTAGTTCCAAGCTCCCAGACTGTGATAACCTAACAAGGGTCCATAAACCACTAACTAGGGCACGAAACAACCCCTTAAAATCGCTAGTTTTGTCAGCCGGTAATGTTTACAAGCCTGGAAGTTGCAGCCGGAATGGCAGCATTAGCACCTCCTCTGGTCGAAAAGTAGCCCCAACCGTCGCTGCATTCGAACAGACATTCGAACAGAGCAGGCGCAAATGCTGCCATTCCGCCTAAAACTTCCAGGCTTGTAAACATTACCGGCTGACAAAACTAGCGATTTTAAGGGGTTGTTTCGTGCCCTAGTTCATGGTTTATGGACCCTTGTTAGGTTATCACAGTCTGGGAGTTCGGAACTACCTTTACTTTGTGGATAACATCTCGGGAAGAGTGTTTTCTACCTCAACGTTGGAGGCGTTCGCCCTCCCCACGGGGAAACCTTTATAGGACCTCGTCTCGGAGCACAACAGTATGCAGCGACGGGTGAGGTTCTATATGGGGCTAGACCACTAGTAGCTAAGTACTAGCTGAGCTTGTGTTACTGACAATTCCCTATGCAAAGTACTGTGTTCTATCCGTCTGTCTTTCAATGTTACATAATCTGGTTCCTGTGTAAATGAGCCGTAAAGCTTGCTAGGATTTACTTTTAGTTGACCTTGTACCAGTGAACTGTACTGTCATGAAACTGTACTTTTGCCTAAGCAACCTTTACATTCTTCAATCAATCAATCAATCAATCAATCAATCAATCAATCATCAATCAGCTACCAGTCTTGTAGCTTAGCTATTATTAGTTGGCTATGTTACTTACTCTACCTCCCTTTTTATTTTTATTTTCAATATTCCATTTATTCTCAATATTACATTTTGTTTCATTGTAATTTGACCTGTAGCTTTGCTGTATATTAGATTGAGATCATTTCTATTGTGCACCACAAATTCACATAAGGCAAGTTATTTTTGTATTACTTAAGTCTTAGCTAAAAACCCCAGGACAACGATCCACTCATCCTAGACTCTTCGCCCCCCCTGGCCCCCAAACTGTGGAATAAACTCCCTGTTGCACTTTGAACGGCAGACTCACTCCCTAGCTTCCACCGTGGTCTGAAGAGGGGGATTGGCAGAGGGAGGAAAGAATTATCATTTCCCTTGTTTTTTTTTTTTTTTTTTTTTGTCTGGCTAGCTTTATTATATAAAAGATGCTGCATACCAGTGTTTTGAGTGATGGATTGATTGATTGAGTACTTCGTTAGCAGTTTGCATAGGAAAATACAGGACATACAAGGTCTATTAATAGGATTTTAAACCCAACAAGAAAGCATACTGGCTTGTTTACATTGGAGCCATGTTGTACTCAATTCATAGAGGCATTAATGACAGACACATATGCACAAAACTGAACAACACTTCTAAAAGAAAACAAAGCCTATCCTTACCCGCCCCTGACCTTTCTACTGTCAATACCATTCATTTTATATTTTGTATTTTCTGCATAGTAGGCCTTCTGAGTTTTCTTTGTCTGTCATTCCATGTTATGGGTTAAAAAAAGATCCCCAATTGAAAAGATTTTTTGAGGAAAATCCTTTTAGTTGATCTTGACTTGTACCAGTGAACTGTACTGTCATGAAAGTGTAACTTTTCCTCTGCAAACTCCAATAAAGCCTTCAATCAATCAATCAACACTGTATTATGCAAAATAAATAATTAAATTATATAAGTCAGAAATAAGAAAGATTTATTTACATTTATATAAACAGGTCAAGGGGGCCTATGGATAGTCTCAGTTTCTTTATTCTTTTTTAGCGGTTTCGAGTTGCAGCCACCTGTAAGTGTTTTTCTTTTAGGAGAGTATGGATAAGATAAGAAAACATTATTGTCCATAAGATTGTACATACAATGGAAACTAAGTTGAAGTAGTTTGACAGGTATCTTAGTGGTGTAGGGTATCTTGTACACCAGGACCATTGTAAGATGCTGTACTGTCAACTACCCTGAGCCATCCCACCCTTAAATCCAGTGGTTCCAAACGGTTTCATCTGAGCCTCCCATCTTACATCTGACAAAGTCGAGACGTGTTTTATTTCAGACAACAATGTAATTCACATACTCATACGAAGAATAGAGCCACTCTCTGTGTTTAAGTGATGCCATAACCTACTTAATTTGTTGCTGATATCTCCTCTCTCCATCTGTCTGTTTAAAGAGGTTTCCACTGAACGTGGGAGAGCCAGTCTGGTCCATGAGGAACCACAACCTCTACAGATCAAAGAGGAACAGGAGGAGGAGGCTGGTGTGTCAACAGGTAAAGAAAAAACTAAAATAAGTAGGTCACATTAATAGTATTTATTTCACGGTTTGGTTGAATGCTTGATTCTGATTTCAGCAGTGTGTTATCTTTGAATGAATAATGACCACTGAACTCGATAACAGACCGCTGTCTAATCTAAGAATCAGAGCCCCTGGTTGCACTGCTTGATTTTTGGCGTATCCAACATGGCAGCTTTGTAAGCAAAAGCACTGTCAGGTTTTTGAAAAAAAAAAAAAAAAAATTAAGCGAGTAATTCAGCAGGTTGGAAGCAGGTGGACACTTACTCTTTAGATCCCTGACCTCAACCTTGGTGAAAGGCAAGATCCTACCTATTGAAGGACTGAGGGGAAAAAGGCAGCCCAGATTGAATTGTCAGATCGATAAAAAACGAGAGTGTTTACATAAGCATTCAAGGATCCACATGAGTGGAAAAAGCGGCACACCAGAATGAGAATACAAGACAGGCTCAGATGTTAAGTTCCATTTTATTCTGAAGGCTAAGCATATTGGGGGATTTTTGTTACATGCCTACTCTGAAGGAAATATGTTTAAACACAACAGCTTATTGAGAAACTACATGCTGTATGTGCTCAATGCACACATGGTAATGTAGGTAATGAATGTATCTGTGCAAGATGACCGTTATATAAAATGGGTTTATTAATCATGTTCAGACACTTAAATTGAATAATGATGGTAAGTGTTGGGCTGCATTTATGCACCTACTTGTCATTAATGCATTAAAAAAAAACATCATCAGATGTCCGAGCAATTGACGAGTGCCTTAAAAAAAATTATGTCAAGCCCTGACAGATGTCTTTTGTTAATGAGGATAGACCCATGGTTTGGAAATAGAGAATTTAAAGTTCCTCCAAATACTGAAGCTATAAAACGGCAAAGACTAGATGACAAGAATAAATCTCTTTTCATATTCTTTCCTAGACTTCCTGCCTGTGTGTAAAGAGGAGGTTTCTGCAGGACAGGAGGAGAGTAGCTGCAGTCTGGTCCAGGAGGAACCTCAACCTCCACAGATTAAAGAGGAACAGGAGGAGCAACTTCAAAGACCAGAGGAGGCTGATGGGTCAACGTTGACAGTGAAACTAGAAGTGAAATGTGAAGATGATGGTGAAAACAGAGAGACAGATCCTGTTGCCGGCACCTCAACTGAACACATGGAAACACAAAGTTTCCTCTATGTGATAGAGGACTGTGGAGCATCACAACCAACTAGTGATGAGCAGCTGCTGTCTTCACACAGTTCTGAAATTGACACTGAAGACAGTGACTCTTCACACAGTTCTGAATACGACACAGAGGACAGTGATGACTGGGAGGAGACCAGAGAAGATCAGTCGGCCTTAACCACACTGACATCACACGAGACACAAATATCGTCTTTGAGCCAGGATATGAAATCATCAAAACAAACTCACTCCATGAGGAGTCAGACAGGGAAGAAAATGTTAGGTTGTGGCAAAACCGTTACTGAAAAGGGAGATCTAGATAGGAACACAAAGAGTCTTACAAGGGAAAAGCTGGAGAGACACAACAAACTGCTGCTGCCATACATCAAACTACACAGAGCAGGTTGGTTTACATTACCTTTGATACAACTCTGCTGAATACAAGTATACGCTTCTATCTATTCTTTGTAGCTAAGTAGCTATTACTAGCTGAGCTACCTGTCCTGTTGTAGTTTAGCTGTTGTTATTAGCTAAGCCATTAGACTATAACACAGCCTCCTTACATTAAGACGCATTCTGCCGAGACTTACGCATTGTGACGTCAGACAGGTCGGGGGCATGGTCTGCAAAACTGCTATTGCGGCTCTACACATGCACAAATGCGAAATATAGCACAACGGACAAGTTCTGCAAGATGTATGCGACTTGTCAGGAAGCCTTGTTTAATGTATTAGTCCGTATTTTTTAATAAAATGAGTTTTTACTAAGTGTGTGTCGATTCCAAATCGAGCATCACTGGTTTGGTTAAACGCTGCACGTGACGTTCATCCATTCCCCCATTCGCTCATACAAGGACATGACGTATGTGTATATGGAAGAATGCACAATAATGCTTCCAGCCACCAACGGGCGCTGTTGCAGCTAACATTGTAGCAAACGAGGAAAAGTAGTACACCCCCCATTGAAACAAGCCCAATACTATAGCTTTTTTTATGTGTTTTACTGTACTGTCCTGAAACTGTACATTTTCCTAGGCATACTCTTGTAAAGTCATCAATCAATCAATCAATACTGTACTACGCTAAAACTTCATATAACAGTCAGAAATCAGACATAAAAAATATGTATTTATCTACAAGCTGCCACTGTCTGTGTTTAAGTGCTAGATGTCACAGATGTCATATCCTCTCTCCATCTGTCTGTTTAAAGAGGTTTCCACTGAACATGAGAGAACCAGTCTGGTCCATGAGGAACCACAACCTCCACAGATGAAAGAGGAACAGGAGGAGGAGGCTGGTGTGTCAACAGGTAAAGAAAAACTAAACTAAGTAGATCACACTAATAGTATTTATTTCATGGTTTGGTTGAATTTTGGTTAGGTTCTGATTTCACAGTATGTTATTTTTGAATAAATGATGACTACAGAACTTGATAACAGACCGCTGTCTAATCTAAGACTCGGAGCCCGTCTGCGCTGCTTGATTTTTGCCGTATCCAACATGGCAGCTTTGTAAACAAAAGCACTATGTCAGGTTTTTGAAAACATTTAAGCGAGTAATTCAGCAGGCTGGAGGCAGGTGGACACTAAAGCCCCTATCAGAGTCGGTACTGCGGTGAAGAGCTATCCACCGCGGTGTAGTCTTTTTGAGTCATAAAACTACGTTACGTCATTACTCGCGGTGAAGAGCTTTCCACCGCGAGTCCTGACACATCTCTCTGTTTTTACTAACAGACAGATAGGCTCTTCACCCCGTTCACTGATTGGTCGATCTAGACCAGTCAGTCACGGTGAATAGGACTTCACCGTGACTGACTATGATGGCCTCCACCTATTTTCTCACTTTATGTGGATAGCTTTACACCCAAAACTTGCGGTGAATAGCTCTTCACCCTTGACTCTGATAGAGGCTTTACTCTTTATTCTTTAGATCCCTGACCTCAACCTTGGTGAAAGGCAAGATCCTACCTATTGAAGGACTGAGGGAAAAAAGGCAGCCCAGATTGAATTGGCAGGTCGATTAAAAACTAGAGTGTTTTAAACCAACATAAGCATATTCAGGGATTTTTGTTACATGCCTACTCTGAAGGAAATATGTTCAAACACAACAGCTTATTGAGAAACCATTACACACGCTGCATGTGCTCAATGCACAAATGGTAATATAGGTAATGAATGTATTTGTGCAAGATGACACTGCTATATAAAATGTGTATATCAATCATGTCCAATCACTTCAATTGAACAATAATGTAAGTGTTGGGCTGCATTTATGCACCTGCTTGTCATGAATGCATAAAAACATTATCAAATGTGACTAGGTCTGGTACTTTGTTCCTTATGTCTGCATTGGTAATTTTTCTTTTTTGTACAGATTATCCAAATACAGAATCTAAGCTTTCATATGATGCATCATTTGTTGGAATTGGAGCATATTTGAAGAAGTTATGGACACCTCTAGGTAGCCAGAAGTGGGTGTGACAATGGGAGGGACAATAGATACTTACCTACACCCCTAAATCACTCCCCCCAAGTCAAACCACACCCACAGTGGTATAGCTGTCAACTTCAAATTTACTTTTATTTACTACAATTATTTAAAACTACTATTTAGTAGTAGACCTGTGGTAATATATTGTGCTATAGTGCTTGCAGCCATGTCAGAAATAGTGGCCAGTGGTCTTTTCTACCTCCTCCCCTCCTTATATGCTCATCCTGTCATTTTCTTCTTTTTGTAGTTTTTATTTTTCACTAAAATAGTGTATAACAAAAGTACCTACATTTTATAATTAAGTAAAAGTATCAATACTGCAATGTAGAATCACTCTGTTACAAGTAAAAGTCCAGAATTAAAAATGTACTTGGGTAAAAGTACAAAAGTATTGGTATCCAAATGTACTTAAAGTACCAAAAGTAAAAGTACAAAATGTTTGAAAATAGCAGATCTACAAGCTCACAACGCGTCGCACCGCAATGCGTTGTGAGCTTGTAGATCGGCTATTTTCAAATAGCCTTGGTATAACATAGGGCTAAAGTGGTTTATGTATGTTTTAAACTGTAGTTATTGCTTTGTAGATTTTGATTTTAATAGTTCAAAACATACATTAACCACAAAGGCACAAAGTTCTATGGGGCACCAGTTTTCGTCAGTCCACGTTGCTCTACGGGGATGCACGTGCGCAACACCGTAACTCATGACCTATCGAAATTGGTCGCCGGCTAACTGCTAACTGTGCTATACATGTAACATCATCAGTGTTTGTGTAACTTCTGTCAGAAGGATAATCTGACGGTTCTGACAGGCTTAACTAACCGCCCGCGTTGTGAGCTTGTAGAAGAGCAACAATAGAGCAACAATTCCAGTTGTGTATACGATGCCTGCGTTTGCCTGCAGCTAGCGCTAGCTAACGTTAGCGTTAGCCGTTAGCCACTGCTAACTGCGTGAAGCTAACGCTATAGCGTATCTCACAGCTCGGCCACTAGTCTGTAGTATAACATAAGCGCCCCGCCGTTCTCGAACGCTTCTTGCCTTTTGTGAACATTATATCCAAAAAGTAAAGGTCCTATGCCGGTCTCTCATCTGTTTACTTCATAAGCGTGGAAGAAAATCGAAGCAGCTTGTTGAAATAAAGTTTATATCGCTCATTTTGTCAGCCGGTCCTTTGTTTTTAGACATGCTACCTCCCCTGGTCATGTGGTATAGACACAACGAATAATAGAGGGGAAAATAATGCACCGGCTGACAAAATGAGCGATATAAACTCTTTATTTCAACACGCTGATTGGATTTTCTTCCACGCTTGAAAAGTAAACAGTTGAGAGAAGTGTATAGGACCTTTACTTTTTGGACAGAATGTTCACAAAAGGTAAGAAGCGTTCGTGAGCGGCGGGGCTTTATTTTTTACCACAGACGAGAGGCTGAGATGTGAGATACGCTGTATAGCGTTAGCGTTAGCGCCGGCTGTTCCATTACGAGAAGACATCATCGCTGCTGCGTCTTTCTTTGTGTGCCCGAGAGCGACTCAGAGAGTCAGATCACGACGTATAAATCAAAAAATAAATCCTTCCAGAATACTGTCTTCTGCAAACCAATAACATTAGCGAGATGAAGTTAGTCACTGAGAGAGTGTTTACACACTAGAACCAGATGCACCACTGTATGGGCGGTGCTCAGAGCGTGAACACGAGTGAAACCTGAGGAACAATGGATTCGGTAGGCCAATCGAAACGCTATGCAAATCTAAAGAGCTGACTTTTCCGCCTCCAGAAACGGTCTGTAATCTCTCCCAAAGTAAGGCAACTTTACTACACCAATGTTAACATTTGGCAACCTTAACAAAGATATCTTATGGAATGAAAACCCTCTAATATATTCAAACTGTATTTATATAAAAAAAAACGAAAAACAAAGACAAAATTAAATCACTCTTGTTTTCGCGTTTTCTGACTTTTAAAATTGCCGACATTTGGACGGTTCCTCCAGCCTCGGACACAAATGTCTGAGAAATTGACGAGTGCCTTAAAAGTCATTAGTCTTTGATAATGAGGATAGACTTTTGGTTTGGAAATGGAGATTTTAAAGTTCCTCCATCTACCGAATTGCTATAAAACAACAAAGACTGGATGACAAAAATAAGTTATCTCTTTTCATATTCTTTCCTAGACTTCCTGCCTGTGTGTAAAGAGGAGGTTTCTGCAGGACAGGAGGAGAGTAACTTCAGTCTGGTCCAGGAGGAACCTCAACCTCCACAGATTAAAGAGGAACAGGAGGAGCAGCTTCAAAGACCAGAGGAGGCTGATGGGTCAACGTTGACAGTGAAACTAGAAGTGAAATGTGAAGATGATGGTGAAAACAGAGAGACAGAGCCTGTTGCCGGCACCTCAACTGAACACATGGAAACACAATGTGATGCAGAGGACTGTGGAACATCACAACCAACTGGTGATGCGCAGCTGCTGTCTTCACACAGTTCAGAATCCGACACAGAAGACAGTGATGACTGGGAGGAGACCAGAGAAGATCAGTCAGCCTTAAACACACTGACATCACATAAGACACAAAGATTGTCTTTGAGCCAGGATATGAAATCATCAAAACAAACTCACTCCATGAGGAGTCAGACAGGGAAGAAAAAGTTAAGTTGTGGCAAAACCGTTACTGAAAAGGGACATCTAAATAGGAACACAGAGAGACATACAACGGAAAAGCCCTACAGTTGTACAGTTTGTGGGAAATGCTGTACTCAAAAGGGTAATCTAAAATTACACATGAGGATACATACAGGGGAAAAGCCCTTCAGTTGTACAATTTGTGGGAAACGCTGTACTCAAAAGGGTAATCTAAAAGTACACATGCAGAGTCATACAGGAGAAAAGCCCTTTCCTTGTGAATTGTGTGACAAAAGCTTTGGTTATTCCAGTTATCTAAAAGCACACATGAGGGGTCATACAGGGGAAAAGCCTTACAGTTGTACAATTTGTGGGAAACGCTGTACTCGAAAGAGTAATTTAGAAGCACACATGCAGACTCATACTGGGGAAAAGCCCTTTCCTTGTAAATTGTGTGAGAAAAGCTTTGGTCAATCTAGTCATCTAAAAGAACACATGAGGAGTCATACAGGGGAAAAGCCTTACAGTTGTACAATTTGTGGGAAACGCTGTACTCGAAAGAGTAATCTAAAAACACACATGAGGATGCATACAGGGGAAAAGCACTTTCCTTGTGAATTGTGTGACAAAAGCTTTGGTTATTCCAATTGTCTAAAATCACACATGCAGACGCATACAGGGGAAAAGCCCTTTACAGGGAGATAGGCCTTTACTTGTACAGTTCGTGGCAAAGGCTGTAGTCAAAAGAGTGATCTAAAAGTACATGATGATACACACAGGGGGAAAGCCCTTTACTGGTATGATTTGTGGAAAAGGCTTTGGTTATATCAGTCATCTATAAACTCTATACGTGATGACTCATACGGGGGTAAAGTTTCAGTCGAAGATGTTCGATAAAAAGACGGAACTAAGCGGAAATGGCAACACTGGTTTGGATGAGTAAATATTTCATGTGCAAATGTACTTTGACAAAAATACAGGAGGATCATATTATCGTTGTTCTTGTCGGGATGGAAAGATAATCGTTATTGTTTATTGTGATTTAAAAAAAAGAAAATGCTCACAATAATCGTGGCGAACGCTCCCCCAATAATAGGATGATGGGGGTTCAAGTGGTTAAAAAAGTGTCAATTTAAGTTTTAAGCATATTTAGATCATCACTATACAGTATTATCTTTAATCACAATTGTTTCTGCCACAATAATCATAAGCAGTATAATTTTCATATTGTCCCATCCCTATGTTGTTATGTAATTTCTATCCAGTAAATAAACACAATCGGCTACACTGGTTTATTTCAGTTAGCTGCCTCTGTTGCTGTTTGATGGAATATGTTCAAATACATGTAAGAATGTTGTGAATCCATTAAAGCCTCCAGGCTTTCTTTACCAGTAACATGACTGGTTTCCCATGTTTTATTGTGTTGCTTGTTTCTTAGTTCCAGTTAGGTTAGACCATTAAACTAATGTGAATTCTTACTGTGTTCCTTTGACTTGACAGTCGTGTTCCTTTCATTTTGAAGTAATGTCCAAGTGTCTTAAGACTCTTGGCCAAGTATGGAGCGTGACATAATGTGGCCATATTTTCCAAAATATGGAGATGACATGTGACATCATAGATGTATGATGTCATAGACCACATGAGACTGACAGCCATATATGGAGCGTGACATGAGGCGAGACGGACGAAGATGATCTGCAGGTTTCCATAATAAATGCAACCTACTGTGACAATAAGATTTTTAAGATGTTTTTTTATGAATCAAATCAGATGTATAAATATTTTCAGGTGTTCTTGCAAGTTGTTCCAGAGGCTTGGAGCCCTCATTTATCAACGTGGTGCAGATCAAAATTTTGGCATCTGCCAGCATTTAGGCAAGTGTCTGCATTTATCATTTCAACTTGACTTTGACGTTGGCGTAGGGTAGGATCAGATCTCACGTCAAGTTCAGAGGTGGTGTAGGATTCATCCTAAACCACTTTGTTCGATTGTAGACATGCGGAGCAGCAATGTCTAACTATCTGACACATGTATCTACTCCAAAATGTATATTATCTAACACATTATAATCCCTGTGAAAATATATAAAAGCATACATCATGGACACGCACGCCGATTTTATTTCCCAGTTACAATGACAAGCAATTAAAATCTGTAGCGATGTGGAAGAAATCTAACAACAAGTGCTTTAACATTCATTCAGCTCAGAACAAGGATATATTAATGCTCCCATATTAGGCTGTATGAGCGCTTACGTGACAGCATATAAGCGTGCACCGAGTGCCACGCTGCTTGTAGATCTGATTTTTTTGGAAAAATTGTGTATTTATTTTGCAAATCTTTGAATATATCTTTTCCAAAGACATTTGTGACTCAAATATTTGCTTCTGATACATAATATTACTCCACATACATAATGCCAGGGATCCTTGACATGAAAAGGTGTGAGAACCACTGACATAGACCAGTGGTGTAAAGTAATTAAGTACATTTATCCTACTTAGGTAAAGTACCTTAAGTACACTTTTGAGTTATTTTTACTCACTTGAGTAATTCCAATTTTCAATACTTTTACTTATTCTCCACTACATCTCAGAGGTAAATAGCCTATTGTACTTCTGCTCCATTACAATAATTTGACAACTTTAGTTACTTTGAATGATTTGATTATTATCACCAAACATACATCAACCACTTCAGTCCTATCTCCTATATGTTGGCCAATTCACCGTTTGTCAGCCTTCTGATTGGTCCCTGAGACTCCCTGACTGGCCAACCAGAAAAATACATTCACTTTTTGCAAGCGGGGGTGGAGTTCTGCAGTCGGAGAAAGTGGCAGCCGTCTTTCACCGGCTGTCCGCACTGCGGAGCACGGCCAGGCCGCTCGCGACCATAGCGTTTGCGATCATTGTAATGAATAAGCTTCAACAGACTAGTTCACATGGACCTTATCAATGGTCTAACTTGTTACGATTGGGTACATATATTTTAAATGGGCAGAATTACGAAAAGCCAGCCTATTATGTGAGGAGAACAGATTATAGTTCTCCTCTTCCTACCAAAGATGCAATGCGCTTTCTCCTTCTATTTCTATTCTCTCTCTGATCCAGAGGATTAAACTAATTAAAACATATATTTTCGGGGGAAAATTACTGTTTTGCTATGTAATTACTGTACCTTTTTCTTCCCTTTTTATTAATATCACGTAGATGTGTTTTTTTTGGTACTTTATATAGCTGTAATGAGGCTATGAAGGAAAAAAAAATCCCATCCACTTCCACTATAAAAGAATCTGCAATAGTGATTCTGTCCCACTGGGATTAAACAAATTAAAACATATATTTTCGGGGAAACCCCCTGTTTTGCAATGTAACTACTGTACCTTTGTCTTCCCTTTTTATTAATATCACCTAGATGTTTTTCCTTTGGTACTTTAAATTGCAATAATGAGGCTATGAAAAAAAAATCCCATTCACTGCCACTATAAAAACAATCTGCCCAGGGTTAATGTCCCACCATAGTAACAGGGCAGAATGGGGCGGGATTTGCAAAAGCCTGAATTGAAACTAGCAGATCTACAGAGCTTGTGCTGCATTAATAAGTACTAACTTTTTACGGGACATTCTGCATAATGAGTGCTTTCTACTTTTTTTTACTTTAAGTACATTTTGATACCAATACTTTTCTACTTTTACCCAGTTACATTTAGAATTCAGAACTTCCACGTGTGACAGAGTGTTTCTACGTTGCAGTTGAAAGCCTGGTGAGGCGAGGTTAACATTGCAGTATTTGATTACTTTTTTCAAGTAAAACAACTGTTTCCACCACTGAACACTATAGTCTACCTTGTACAAAGTAGAAAGGAGAAAACTGTCGACAGCGAATGTCACCTCCTGACCTTTCTATCGACACACTGAGTTTATAGTCTGAGTTTACACTCCTCCTCCACCAGGGGGCGAAATGCATTGAGGAAACGGTGCTTGGGTCGTTTAGTGCGCATGCGCGAGGCCCGTTGAGCCGGAAGCGGAAGCAAGTGCGTGTAGTTTTTTCACAGTTCATTGTTTGGAAAAGCGGATGAAACGCACGGAGGACAAGGTAGAAAACTAAGAACTAATAAGTAAAAAGTGTCAATAACTTTAGCAAGGAGACAAAATGCTTCAGATGGAGTCTGTACAGCTGAAGATAAATGAACACAAGACGTCACTGGGAGAGGAGATAGTGTGTGTTTTGGAGAGACACGCAGAGACAACAACACACATTAATGTCAGAGTGTTTGTGTTGGAGCGCCTCAGTGCGGCTGCAGAGTTCATGTTCAACCTCTTCCAGAGAGAGATGGAGACACTAGAAACTCTGCTGGAGAGACACAACAAACTGCTGCTGCCATACATCAAACTACACAGAGCAGGTTGGTTTACATTACCTTTGATACGACTCTGCTAAATATAAGTAGGCTATAAGCTTCTATCTATTCTCGATTCTTCATCAATGTGATATCTTGTTTCCCTCTGTGTGTTAAAGGACCTACACCATGAATTTTCACTTTTTCTATTTTAAAACCTTTTTTTGGGGTCCCACTGGCACCTTCTATCCTCACAAAGTCCTATTTCTGACCGTTGTGTCTTTCTCTGGTTTTGGGCAGACAGAGATGAAAAGCTTTCCACGGGTTCTCAGAACAGTGCTGTTCTGAGAGTTGACGAGTGACGTCACTCTCTTTTTCCCGTTTTTTTTTTCAGAGTCAAAAAAAATAATTCAATTTTTTTTTTTTTCAAAAAATTTTTTTTTCAAAAAAATGCAATGCAGTCAAAAAAAAATTTTTTTTCAAAAAAAAATCTTTTTTAATTTTTTTTTTTTTTCAAAACTTCAAAAAACTTTTTTTTTCAAAACTTTTTTTTTTCAAAACAATTTTTTTTTTCAAAAAACTTTTTTTTTCAAAAACTTTTTTTTCAAAAAACTTTTTTTTTTTTTCAAAAAACTTCTTTTTTTTCTGGAAAAACCCCACTAGATGCGCCCCTGAGCAAACAGAGGCCGTTTTGGTATTGCAGCTGGAGAGCCTCATAGTAGAGCTAGAACAAACAAAAAGAATGGTCAGAGTGTTTTTTGAGGGTTAAAACCTGTCTAAGACTCAATTTTGAGCATATATTTATACAAAAAATATAGTTTTAAAAGCATGGTGTAGGCCCTTTAATATGCATGTGCAGCAGCTGTAACTGGTATGTCCATATAATGTAACCTTCTTCTGACCAGTATTTGGATCTATATCGTATTGCGCTTCTTGTGCAGATCCAAATAAAATAATTCAAATGTGTGTGTGTGTGTGTGTGTGTGTGCGTGTGCGTGTGCGTGTGTCATTGTCTGTCATTCAAAGTTATATATGAGTTAATGAGAATGATCTCAACAAAACTTTAAGGGAGCGGCGGAGGGAGGAAAGAATTACCATTTCTCAAGTCTAGCTTTTTGTCTGGCGAGCTTTATTCTAAAAGATGCTGCATAACAGGATGGATTGATTGATTGAATGAATGCATGAATACTTGATAACAGTTCACAGAGGAAAATACAGGACAGTACAGTTCAGATACAAGGTCTACTAATAGGATTTAAACCTAACAAGAAAGCTTACTGGCTTGTTTACATTGGGGTCCTTTTGTACTCAATTCATATACATTTCAATTAAAATGACAGACAAATATACACAGTATTGTGCAAAAAACCTTCATATAACAGTCAGCAATACAAAATAACACATTTTTATTGTAAACCTGTCAAGGGGGGGTATGGACAGGCTCTAACGTTGTTTTTTAGCAGTTTCGAGTTGCAGCTACCTGTAAGTGATTTTTATTAAAGGAAAGTATGGATTTCCACTCTTTTAATGCAATATTTAGGTCGTTCCACATTTTAGCGGTATAGCAGGAAAACAAATGTAACACTTTGTTTGAGCCAAGTCTAGGTTGGACTCGATTTGTGGAGCTGCCTTTGGTGTTGTGATAGTGCACATCCTAGGCGTTTGGTGTGGAAGTATTTTGTCAGGTACATGGGTATCTTAGTGGTGTGGTGTATCTTGTACACCAGGCCCATTGTAAGATGCTGTACTGTCAACTACCCTGAGCCATCCCACCCTTAATTACAGTGGTTCCAAACGGTTTCATCTGAGCCTCTCATCTTACATCTGACAGAGTTGAGACATGTTGTGTCAACAATTTAATCCACATGCTCATACTAAGAATAGAGAAAATAGCTGATCTACAAGCTGCCGCTGTGTTTAAGTGCTGCCTTAATGAGTTGCTGATGTCATGTCCTCTCTCCATCTGTCTGTTTAAAGAGGTTTCCACTGAACACGAGAAACCCAGTCTGATCCACGAAGAACCACAACCTCCACAGATCAAAGAGGAACAGAAGGAGGAGGCTGGTGTGTCAACAGGTAAAGAAAAAAAAACTAAGTAGATCACATTAATAGTATTTATTTCATGGTTTGGTTGAATGTTTGATTCTGAATTCAGCAGTGTGTTATCTTTGAATAAATAATGATCACTGAACTCGATACTCCATGTAATTCATAGTGCACGGATCATGCACACCCATGACTAGATAATGCACCACGTGTGTCCACATTGCTCACAGCTTTCAATTCTCGGGTTCCTCGGGCATGGCAGGGCCGTACAGCGGGATTTTTTGAAGACTCACGGTTTTCCAAACCATGAGTCTTCAAGTTCCTCCAACTACCGAAGCTATAAAACAGCAAAGACTGGATGACAAAAATGAGTTATTTATTTTCATATTCTTTCCTAGACTTCCTGCCTGTGTGTAAAGAGGAGGTTTCTGCAGGACAGGAGGAGAGTAACTTCAGTCTGGTCCAGGAGGAACCTCAACCTCCACAGATTAAAGAGGAGCAACAGGAGAGTAGCTGCAGTCTGGTCCAGATGAAAGAAGAACAAAAGGAGAAGGAGGATGGTGTGTCAACAGGTAAAGAAAAAAAAAAAGGAAAAAAGAAAACTAAAAAAACTAAACTAAGTATATCACATTAATGGTGTTTATTTCATGGTTTGGTTGAATGCTGGATTCTGAATTCAGCAGTGTGTTATCTTCGAATACATAATGACCACTGAACTCAGAGGCCCTGGCTGCGCTGCTTGATTTTTGCCGTATCCAACATGGCAGCTTTGTAAACAAAATCACTATGTCAGGTTTTTAAAAACATGTGAGTAATTCAGCAGGCTGAAAGCAGGTGGACACTTACTCTTTATTCTTTAGATCCCTGACCTCGACCTTGGTGAAAGGCAAGATCCTCCATTGAAGGACTGAGGGAAAAAGGGCAGCCCAGATTGAATTGGTAGATCGATTAAAAACGAGAGTTTTTACCAACATAAGTATATTGGGGGATTTTTGTTACATGCCTACTCTGAAGGAAATATGTTCAAACACAACAGCTTATTGAGAAACCATTACACATGCTGCATGTTCAAATGGTAATGTAGGCAATGAATGTATTTGTGCAAGATGACCCTGTTATAGAAAATGTGTTCATTAATCATGTTCAAACACTTCAATTGAATAATGGTGTACCGGTAAGTGTTGGGCTGCATTTATGTACCTGCTTGTCACAAAAGTGCCTTAAAAAAAGTATGTCAAGCCGGGTTAGGGTACAAATGTCTTTGATAATGAGGATAGACTCATGGTTTGGAAATAGAGAATTCAAAGTTCCTCCAACTACCAAAGCTATAAAAGAGCAAAGACTGGATGACAAAAATAAGTTATCTCTTTTCATGTTCTTTCCTAGACTTCCTGCCTGTGTGTAAAGAGGAGGTTTCCGCAGGACAGGAGGAGAGTAACTTCAGTCTGGTCCAGGAGGAACCTCAACCTCCACAGATTAAAGAGGAACAGGAGGAGCTTCAAAGACCAGAGGAGGCTGATGGGTCAACGTTGACAGTGAAACTAGAAGTGAAATGTGAAGATGATGGTCAGGCTCGGTGTGGGAGGAATTTTCCGGCCTGGGATTTGCATCAGACCGGCCCTATGCGAGCGCGCGTAGCGCGCGAGCAAAAACATTTTGAGCATTATTTATTAATTAATTGTCAAAATTGAGCATTATTTATTAATTAATTGTCAATTTTTCACTTGAGCACCCCCTCCTCAAAATGAACGGTTCCAACGCCACACTAAAAACGGACCCCAAAAGACTGTGAAAATTGATGACTCATCACTAAACCATCATTTTGAGTGGCCATTTCTTGCCCAATGAATGTTTTTCGTGCAAAACAAATGCTTGCAATGGATTCCGAATAATTAAAAACCCCTAGTTTGATCCCTCACATCCCACTTAAAGCAGATTTTTTTGGGAGTCATTTTTTCCTTTATATTATAGTGTATATATAGTAAGTGAAGGTAGGTAGGTCGTTTTCAAAACTTTGCCCTGATGGGATTCCTTGGGACTTTTTTTCTCTCACTAAGGATATAATGAGGATACAGAATCAGTTGAGTTTGCTACTATTGCAATTTGTTTTAGGTTTAGCCTAATTTTGGCCTAAAATTACTGGACTATAAGCATTATGTTTTGGATTGAACTGTTTGAACATAATGCATAGGCTATCCACAAATGTAGGGCCAACTTGCACAAATACTGTACATTAATTACTGTAGGCTACCCACATTACCATTTGCGCATTGGCGTGACATGTTAAGGTAATAAATTAGGATACTCACAAGTTATATTGTGGATACAATACAAGCAGTGGATGCTGTCCCAGCGTCTGGTTTAATAAGACAGGACAGCCTTTTGGGGAAGTTGACATAATTGCTCCTCAGATATATTCCATTCAAGGTAACGTTTTAACGTGTCCAGCTGTCCACATGACATGTTTCATCTGACTGGATGCGACCATAGGATGCGACAGACCAGTGTTGCGTCCATGTTTGTTGTTGCCATCTTAAAATGAGCGTGCATTCTTGTTAATTAGTGGTTTTACTCACAAATGCTCTCTCGTTTGAAAGGCTCTGTGATGTATTCTAACTAATAACAACTTGTTTTGATAGTCCATCCAACAACTAAACCGCGCGCCTAGCTCGTATTACAAAGTGAAGCCACTCGGTGTGCAGCGTCACAGGCACAGCGACAGCGTGATAGAGGGGGCCCATTGAGGGGGGCTTCCGATAGAGTGTCATTCACATATGAGCGTCATTTATTTGGACTGAGATTTACTGGCAGTCGGAGTCCCCCCTGGCAACAGGACATAGGCAGAACTAGCACGTTACAGAAAGGGGGCCCCAATGGGGGTTTCTGATGGACGACGATCATTCGCATTGACGGCCGAGGCCCGTTTCAATTGAAACACTGCAGTGACCTGCAGCGGCCCGCTCGCCGGACTCCCCCTAGCGGCCCAGCGGGGAAATCCCCGGTTTCCCAGACGCTCACGCCGACGGTGATGATGGTGAAAACAGAGAGACAGAGCCTGTTGCCGGCACCTCAACTGAACACATGGAAACACAAAGTTTCCTCTATGTGATAGAGGACTGTGGAGCATCACAACCAACTAGTGATGAGCAGCTGCTGTCTTCACACAGTTCAGAATCTGACACTGAAGACAGTGACTCTTCACACAGTTCTGAATCCGACACAGAGGACAGTGATGACTGGGTGGAGACCAGAGAAGATCAGTCGGCCTTAAACACACTGACATCACACAAGACACAAAGATTGTCTTTGAGCCAGGATATGAAATCATCAAAACAAACTCATCCCATGAGTCAGAAAGGGAAGAAAATGTTAAGTTGTGGCAAAATCTTCACTGAAAAGGGAGATCTAAATAGGAACACAAAGAGTCATACACTTGAAAAGCCCTACAGTTGTACAGTTTGTGGGAAATGCTGTACTCGAAAGAGTAATCTAAAAGTACACATGCGGATACATACAGGGGAAAAGCCCTACAGTTGTGCAGTTTGTGGGAAACGCTGTACTGAAAATAGTGATCTAAAAAAACACATGCGGAGTCATACAGGGGAAAAACCCTTTCCTTGTGAATTGTGTGAGAAAAGCTTTGGTGATTCCAGTGCTCTAAAAGTACACATGCGGAGTCATACAGGGGAAAAGCCCTTTCTTTGTGAATTGTGTGAGAAAAGCTTTGGTGATTCCAGTAATCTAAAAGCACACATGAGGATACATACAGGGGAAAAGCCCTTCAGTTGTTCAATTTGTGGGAAACGATTTATTCGAAAGAGTCATCTAAAATCACACACGCGGACTCATGCAGGGGAAAAGCCCTTTACAGGGAGATAGGCCTTTACTTGTACAGTTCGTGGCAAAGGCTGTAGTCAAAAGAGTGATCTAAAAGTGCACATGTGGATACATACAGGGGGAAGGCCTTTACTGGTATGATTCATGGAAAAGGCTTTGGTTATATTAATCATCTATAAACTATGTGAAGCCTCATACAGGGGGAAGCCCTTAGCTTGTACATGTTGTAAAAAAAAGTTTCAGTCGTAGATGTTCAATAAAAAGACAGAAATAAGCAGAAATGGCAACACTGGTTAGGATGAGTAAATATTTCATGTATGTGCAAATCTTTGACAAAAATACAGGAGGATCATATTATCGTTGTTGTAGGGATGGGAAGATAGTCATTATTATCGTTTATTGTGATTAAAAAAAGAATGCTCACAATAATTGTATTGCGGCCCTCCATCAGACACTAGAATTCGCTTTTGCTGATCTATCTAGGTCGTCCTCAGACGAGCCCTCCATCGTTGTTTCCAGTCATCTCGGTTCTCCATACATCTGGCCAGCTCATTGGTGTTCTGTGTCCCTACGTCTTCCTTGAGTATGTCCACGTATGTTCTTGTGGGACGTCCTCGCGACCGGTGCCCATGTGTTGGCTCCCACAGTACCAATTTGCTGGCTGGAAGCTCCTGGTGTCTTTGGCAGTGTCCTGCTAGTCTCATTCTTCTGGTGGCAATTTTCTCGCTTACCCTTGGTATTCCCTCATACAGGCTCCTGTTGGTAACATGTGCGCTCCTGTTGATGTTGAGTACTGCACGCAACATTCTAGTGTAGCACCCATTTAGAGACTTCTGCAGGGTTGGCTTCAGGGTCCAGCATTCACTGCCATAGAGGAGAACAGACTCCACTGTTGCAAAGAAGAAGCTAAGTTTGATTTGGCGGGGGAGGCTAGAGTTCCATACACTGTTCATGCCGTTCAGGGCCCTCCAAGCGAGTGCCTTCCTTACTTTGAGGTCTTTCTCAGTTGAGTCGACCCATGCACCCAGGTACTTGAAGTCCTTGACTTCCTTCAACACAGCTCCTTCTGTTGTTGTCAGAGGTGAGTGATCAGGTAGGTTATAGGTGATAACCTCAGTTTTCTTAGCATTTAGCCTGAGACCAACTTTGGCACACTCTATCTCCACCCTGTTCAGGAGTTCTTGTGCTTGTTCCATGCTGTCGGAGAGCAGGCTGATGTCGTCCGCATAGTCCAGGTCTGTCAGAACTACTGCGGGATGCCGCCTTGACCTCCTTGGTGTTAGCGTGAAGCCAAGCTCTTGTTCTCGTCCACCTATGGCTTTCCTGAGCGCATAATCCAGAACTATGATGAAGAGGTAGGGGGCTAGGGTGTCTCCTTGCATTACACCAGCTCGGATGTCAAACACCTCACTGCTGCCGTCTGGGGTCACCACTTTGCTGAGCTGCAAATTCAAACCCTCTGTACTTGATAAAAATGGACCTGTAAAGATCGTAGTTAGTACACTGTTAGTGCTTTATACAAATTGACCCGCCAAAAATAACGTGTCGTTGTAGCGATTGTAGATCGGCTATTTTTTGGCGAACCCAGTAATAAGGATGCTGGGGGTTCCAGTGGTTAAACAAAAGTGGCATTTTAAGTTTTAAGCATATTTACATTATCACTACAGTATTATCATTAATAGCAATAGTTCTTTTGCCACAATATTGTCATATTGTCCCATACCTATGTTGTTATGTAATTTATATCTAGTAAATAAACAATGGGCTGCACTTGTTTATTTCAGTTAGCTGCCTCTGTTGCTGTTTGATGGAATGTGTTCAAACATGTAAGAATGTTGTGAATCCATTAAAGCCTCCTGGATTTCTTTACCTGTGACATGACTGGTTTCTCATGTTTTATCCTGTTTCTTGTTTCTTAGTTCCAGTTAGGGTTTAAAGGGATATTTCACTTTCAAAAAATAACTTTTGGTCATTTTATCGTCTAATCAGGCTTTTAGGAACACCCTGAACAGTTTTTAATTCGCTTCAAATGTTATCGGCCCTCCAGAACCAGGGCCCCTCCCCATACACACACATTGTAACTTCAAACTCCATTTTAATCATGATAGATTCATTAAAAACACCCATTGTTTTTTCTTGTGACTCATACTACCCTCCTAATACAGGAGCAGGCTGTGTTTTTTCAATAACTTTTTTCAGTTATTTTTAATAATTCTTTGGGAAAATGGAAACAATTAAATGCAATACTAAATTGGGGGGAGAGAGAGAGGCTAGTATTCAGAAGAACAGCGTTTAATAGGCAGTAGTGGAAAAGTCAAGTACTAGCCTACAACGCCTAGGTACTTTATTTTATGTACCGTACTTGTAAACAGCACTTGGTCAGACAATTAGGCTAAAAAGATAACAAAAAGATAAAAAAGTCCCAGGAAACTTGTTTCCAATGTGTGTAAATAGCATAAAGAATAACACAAATGAAAGTATACATGCCATCAACACATCAAACACTATAGTGTGTGCCAGCGGCTACGTCATTGTAGTCCTTAGCGGCCATTTCTTGGGTCAAAACACAGGTGTTTCAATTGTTTGATTGCATAGAACTAATGCTATAGTCTAATCAGAACACCTGTGTAAGGCTGTGTTTACCCAAGAAATGGCCGCTCTTAGAACTACATTTGGCACACCCTATAGCCTACCTACCGTTGGGTACAAAGTAGAAAGGGGAAAACTTTTGCCAGTGGATGAATGTCACCTGAGTTTACCTTATGTTCTGTCTGTCTCTGTGTCTGTCTGTCTGCCTATCCACAAGGATCTGTGTCTATTTATCAATTACACTCCTCCTCCACCAGGGGGCGAAAGGCATTAAGGAAACGGTGCCGCAGCCTTGGTCGTTTAGTGCGCATGCGCGAGGCCCGTTGAACCGGAAGCGGAAGCAGGTGCATGTAGTTTTTACACAGCTCATTGTTTGGAAAAACGGTGTATGAACGCAAGTTGGACAAGGTAGAAAACTAAGAACTAGTGAGTAAAAAGTGTCAATAACTTTAGCAAGGAGACAAAATGCTTCAGATGGAGTCTGTACGGCTGAAGATAAATGAACACATGACGTCACTGGGAGAGGAGATAGTGTGTGTTTTGGAGAGACACGCAGCAACAACAACACACATTAATGTCAGAGTGTTTGTGTTGGAGCGCCTCAGTGCGGCTGCAGAGTTCATGTTCAACCTCTTCCAGAGAGAGATGGAGACACTAGAAACTCTGCTGGAGAGACACAACAAACTGCTGCCGCCATACATCAAACTACACAGAGCAGGTTGGTTTACGTTACCTTTGATACAACTCTACTAAATAAAAGTAGGCCTATAGGCTTCTATCTAGCTCAGCTAGTAATAGCTACTTAGCAGGTCTTGTTGCATAATTATTATTAGCTAAGCTATTAGACTACTAACACAGCTTGTGTGGGTGTGTGTGTGTGTGTGTGTGTGGGGGGGGGGGGGGGGGGGGGGAATAATTAGCATTTCTCAAGTCTAGCAAGTCTGGCGAGCTTTATTTTAAAAGATGCTGCATACCAGGATGATTGATTGATTGAATGAATAAATGAATGAATACTTGATAACAGTTCACAGAGGAAAATCCAGGACAGTACAGTTCAGATACAAGGTCTACTAATAGGATTTACACCCAACAAGAGAGCCCTATGGCTTGTTAACATTGGGGTCCTTTTGTACTCAATTCATGGACAATTCAATTCAAATGACTGACAAATATACACAGTATTGTGCAAAACAAAAGACAGTCATAAATCAAAAATAACAAATATTGTACCAGTAAGTCATGTAGGTCATTGCACATTTTAGCGGTATAGCAGGAGAACAAGTCTAGGTTGGACGTGATTTGTGGAGCTGCCTTTGGTGTTGTGATAGTGCACATCCTAGGCATTTGGTGTGGAAGTATTTAGTCAGGTGCATGGGTATCTTAGTGGTGTATCTTTTACACCAGGCCCATTGCAAGATGCTGTACTGTCAACTACCCTGAGCCATCCCAGCCTTAATTACAGTGGTTCCAAACAGTTTCATCTGAGCCTCCCATCTTACATCTGACAGAGTTGAGACATGTGTATTTCAGACATGTCAACAATGTAATCCACATGCTCATACTAAGAATAGAGAACATAGCTGATCTACAAGCTGCCACAGTCTGTGTTTAAGTGCTACCTTAATGAGTTGCTGATGTCATGTCCTCTCTTCATCTGTCCGTTTAAAGAGGTTTCCACTGAACATGAGAGAACCAGTCTGGTCCATGAGGAACCACAACCTCCACAGATGAAAGAGGAACAGGAGGAGGAGGCTGGTGTGTCAACAGGTAAAGAAAAACTAAACTAAGTAGATCACACTAATAGTATTTATTTCATGGTTTGGTTGAATTTTGGTTAGGTTCTGATTTTACAGTATGTTATTTTTGAATAAATGATGACTACAGAACTTGATAACAGACCGCTGTCTAATCTAAGACTCGGAGCCCGTCTGCGCTGCTTGATTTTTGCCGTATCCAACATGGCAGCTTTGTAAACAAAAGCACTATGTCAGGTTTTTGAAAACATTTAAGCGAGTAATTCAGCAGGCTGGAGGCAGGTGGACACTAAAGCCCCTATCAGAGTCGGTACTGCGGTGAAGAGCTTTCCACCGCGGTGTAGTCTTTTTGAGCCATAAAACTACAACGTTACGTCATTACTCGCGGTGAAGAGCTTTCCACCGCGAGTCCTGACACATCTCTCTGTTTTTACTAACAGACAGATAGGCTCTTCACCCTGTTCACTGTTTGGTCGATCTAGACCAGTCAGTCACGGTGAATAGGACTTCACCGTGACTGACTATGATGGCCTCCACCTATTTTCTCACTTTATGTGGATAGCTTTACACCCAAAATTTGCGGTGAATAGCTCTTCACCCTCGACTCTGATAGAGGCTTTACTCTTTATTCTTTAGATCCCTGACCTCAACCTTGGTGAAAGGCAAGATCCTGCCTATTGAAGGACTGAGGGAAAAAAGGCAGCCCAGATTGAATTGGCAGGTCGATTAAAAACTAGAGTGTTTTAAACCAACATAAGCATATTCAGGGATTTTTGTTACATGCCTACTCTGAAGGAAATATGTTCAGACTAGGGCTGGGATGCGATTAAAAATTTTAATCGAATTAATTACAGGCTCTGTGATTAATTAATCGCAATTAATCACATTTTAATCGCACATCGATATTTGACCTGAGAAGCATTTTTTTTTAACACATTTTGTTGTACGAGTGAATCAACGAGTGAGTTTTTTAAATCTAAATTTCGCATCCACTGGGCCAAGCAAAGCGCTCTGATCGGCTACGTCTTTCTTTGCGTTTCTTATCTCTTCTTGGTTGGCGCATCACTATGATTGGTATGCCCGAAATTAAAGGTTCTGTGGTGCAAAAACTAAGTGCGATTAAAATGTGTTAATTTTTTTAATCGTGTTAATTTTCTGTAATTAATTAATCGCAATTAATCAGTTAAAGTCCCAGCCTTAGTTCAGACGCAACAGCTTATTGGGAAACCATTACACACGCTGCATGTGCTCAATGCGCAAATGGTAATATAGGTAATGAATGTATTTGTGCAAGATGACACTGCTATATAAAATGTGTATATCAATCATGTCCAATCACTTCAATTGAACAATAATGTAAGTGTTGGGCTGCATTTATGCACCTGCTTGTCATGAATGCATAAAAAACATTATCAGATGTCAGAGAAATTGAGAAGTGCCTTAAAAAAATATGTCAAGCCCTGACAAATATATTTTGATAATGAGGATAGACTCATGGTTTGGAAATAGAGAATTTAAAGTTCCTCCAACTACCGAAGCTATAAAACAGCAAAGATTGGATGACAACAAAATAAGTTATCTCTTTTCATATTCTTTCCTAGACGTCCTGCCTGTGTGTAAAGTGGAGGTTTCTGCAGGACAGGAGGAGAGTAACTTCAGTCTGGTCCAGGAGGAACCTCAACCTCCACAGATTAAAGAGGAACAGGAGGAGCAACTTCAAAGACCAGAGGAGGCTGATGGGTCAACGTTGACAGTGAAACTAGAAGTGAAATGTGAAGATGATGGTGAAAACAGAGAGACAGAGCCTGTTGCCGGCACCTCAACTGAACACATGGAAACACAAAGTTTCCTCTATGTGATAGAGGACTGTGGAGCATCACAACCAACTGGTGATGAGCTGCTGCTGTCTTCACACAGTTCAGAATCTGACACAGATGACAGTGACTCTTCACACAGTTCTGAATCTGCCACGGAGGACAGTGATGACTGGGAGGAGGCAAGAGAAGATCGGTCAGCCTTAAACACACTGACATCACACAAGACGCAAAGATTGTCTTTGAGTCAGGATATGAAATCATCAAAACAAACTCACTCCATGAGGAGGAGTGAGACAGGGAAGGAAATGTTAAGTTGTGGCCAAATCTTCACTGAAAAGGGAGATCTAAATAAGCACACAAAGAGACATACAGGGGTAAAGACCTACAGTTGTACAGTTTGTGGGAAACATCTTACTCAAAAGGGTAATCTAAAAGTACACATGAGGTGTCATACAGGGGAAAAGCCCTACAGTTGTACAGTTTGTGGGAAACGCTTTGCTCGAAAGAGTAATCTAAAAGTACACATGCAGACGCATACAGCGGAAAAGCCCTTTCCTTGTGAATTGTGTGACAAAAGCTTTGGTTATTCCTGGTATTTAAAAGCACACATGTCGAGGATACATACAGGGGAAAAGCCCTACAGCTGTACAATTTGTGGGCAACGCTGTACTCAAAATAGTCATCTAAAAGTACACATGAGGATACACACAGGGGAAAAGCCCTTTCCTTGTGAATTGTGTGACAAAAGCTTTTGTCAGTCTGGTTATCTAAAAGTACACATGAGGATACATACAGGGGAAAAGCCCTTCAGTTGTACAGTTTGTGGGAAACGCTGTACTCGAAAGAGTAATCTAAAATCACACATGCAGACTCACACAGGGGAAACGCCCTTTACAGGGAGATAGGCCTTTACTTGTACAGTTTGTGGCAAAGGCTGTAGTCAAAAGAGTGATCTAAAAGTACAAATGGGGGAAACATACAGGGAGAAAGCCCTTTACTGGTATGATTCATGGAAAAGGCTTTGTTATATCAGTCATCTATAAACTTTATGTGAAGCCTCATACAGGGGAAAGCCTTTAGCTTGTACATGTTGTTAAAAAAGTTTCAGTTGTAGATGTTCAATAAAAAGACGGAAATAAGCGAAATGGCAACACTGGTGAGGATGAGGAAATATTTCATGCATGTGCAAATGCACTTTGATAAAAATACAGGAGGATCATATTATCGTTGTTGTTTTTTGTTGTAGGGATGGGAAGTTAATCGTTATTATCGTTTATTATGATTAAAAAGAGAAAATGCTCAATAATCGTATCGCAGACCTCAATCATACACTAGAATTCAGTTTTGTTGAGCTGCAAATTCAAACTGTACCTCTGTACTTGATAAAAACGGACCTGTTAAGATCGTAGTTGGTACACTTTTCAACTGTTCTTTACACAAATTGACACGCCGTGGCGTTGTAGCGATTGTAGATCGGCTATTTTTGGCGAACACCCCCAATACTAAGGATGATGGGGGTTCAAGTGATTAAAAAAATGTCAATTTAAGTTTTACGCACATTTGTATCACTATACAGTTTTATCGTTAATCTAAATTGTTTTGCCGCAATAATCATAAGCAATGTAATTTTCATATCGTCCCATCCCTATGTTGTTATAATTTCTATACAGTAAATAAACACAATCGGCTGCACTGGTTTATTTCAGTTAGTTGCCTCTGTTGCTGTTTGATGGAATGTGTTCAAATATGTAAGAATGTTGTGAATCCATTAAAGCCTCCTGGTTTTCTTTACCTGTGACATGACTGGTTTCCCATGTTTTATCGTGTTGCTTGTTTCTGAGTTCCAGTTAGGGTTTAACTTTAGACCATTAAACTAATGTGAATTCTTACTGTGTTCCTTTGACTTGACAGTCGTGTTCCTTTTATTTTGAAGTAATGTCCAAGTGTCTTAGCCACATATGGAGGTAGGGTTGTTCGATGTGGCCTAAAAATAAAATCTTGATTTATTTCTCAGAAAAGTCGATTTTCGATTCCGATTTCGATTTTTTGGTAAAAGAATAATACATTGTTTCAACTATGTTGTTTTCATTTAAAAAATGCAAGGACATGATTTTTTTTTATTGTTGTTTTATTTTTAATTTTTTTATATAGCCAAATAGCAAAATCTAATGTGGTGAGCCCTGCCCAGTCTGACGTGCGCTGCACGTGCATCAAAGAAATTACATATCAGAGATAAAGTAGTATTAATTTGGTGTCGGACCTTGTCGTCCTGCTTTAGGAGGACCGGGCTGTGCACTTTTTGCCCCCTGCAAGGCTCCAATGAGTAAGAATTACCCTAATTAAAGTGAAAATCGATTTTACGATTTCTTATTTTTTAAATCGTCCAAAGGAAAAAATCCCAATTTCGATTAAAAATCGATTAATCGGAAAACCCTATATGGAGGGTGACCATAATGTGGCCATATTTTCCTAAAATATGGAGATGACATCTGACATCATAGATGTATGATGTCATAGACCAAATGAGACTGACAGCCATATATGCAGCGTGACATGAGGTGAGACGGACGGACGGACAGACAGACAGACATGATCTGCAGGTTTCCATAATAAATGCGACCTACTGTCACAATAAGATTTTTAAGATTTTTTTATTAAATCAAATCAGATGTACAAATATGTTCAGGTGTTCTTGCAAGTTGTTCCAGAGGCTTGGGGCCCTCATTTATCAACGTGGTGCAGATCAAAATGTTGGTGTACGGCAGCATTTAGGCAAGTGTCAGCATTTATCATTTATCATTTCAACTTGACTTTGATGTTGGCGTAGGGTAGGATCAGATCTCACGTCAAGTTCAGACAGAGGTGGTGTAGGATTTTGTTCCATTGTAGACATGCGGAGCAGCATTGTCTAACTATCTGACACATGTATCCACTCCAAAATGTATATTATCTAACACACTATAATCCCTGTGAAAATATATAAAAGCATACATCATGGACATGCACGCCAATTTTATTTCCAGGCTACAATGACAAGCAATTCAAATATATAGCGATATGGAAGAAATCTAACAACAAGTGCTTTAACAGTCATTCAGATAAGATCACCAGCTCAGAACATGGATAGCCTATATTAATGCTCCCATATTAGGCTATATGAGCGCTTATGCAGGAGCATAAGCACTGCATGTTTTTTTTAATTGTAATTATTTTGCAAATCTTTGAATATATCTTTTCCAGCGAACATTTGTGACTCAAATATTTGCTTCTGCTGGGGGTCCCTGATACATAATATTACTCCAAATACATATAATGCCAGGGGTCCTTGACATGAAAAGGTTTGAGAACCACTGACATAGACCAGTGGTGTAAAGTAACTAAGTATGTTTACTTAAGTAATGTACCTTAAGTACCCTTGAGTTATTTGTAGCTTACTCACTTGAGTAATTGCAATTTCCAATACTTTTACTTCTTCTCCACTACATCTCAGAGGTAAATATTGTACTTCTACACCATTACAATAATTTGACAACTTTAGTTACTTTGAAGAATTTGATTAGGGGATTAGGCTACTATTAAAACATACATCAACCACTTCAGTCCTATCAATTGTGTCCATTTGAATATAGCAGATCTACTGAGCCCGTAGTACTAACTTTTTTAAACGGGACATTCTGCATAACGAGTGCTTTCTACGTTTGTACTTTCAGTACATTTTGAAACCAATACTTTATTATGTTTTACTCAGTTACATTTAGAATTCAGAACTTCCACGTGTGACAGAGTGTTTCTACACTTCAGTATTTGATACTTTTTACAAGTAAACACTTTTCCCACCACTGAACACTATAGCCTACCTTGTACAAAGTAGAAAGGGGAAAACTGTCGACAGTGAATGTCACCTCCTTTCTATGGAAAAACTGAGTTTATGGTCTGTATGTCAATTACACTTCTCCTCCACCAGGGGGCGAAAGGCATTGAGGAAACGGGGCTTGGGTCGTTTGTGCGCATGCGCGAGGCCGTTGACCCGGAAGCAGAATCAAGTGCATATAGTTTTTTTTCACAGCTCTTTGTTTGGAAAAGCGTTGGATGAAACACATGGAGGACAAGGTAGAAAACTAAGAACTAATAAGTAAAAAGTGTCAATAACCTTAGCAAGGAGACAAAATGCTTCAGATGGAGACTGTACGGCTGCAGATAAATGAACATATGACGTCACTGGGAGAGGAGATAGTGTGTGTTTTGGAGAGACACGCAGCAACAACAACACACATTAATGTCAGAGTGTTTGTGTTGGAGCGCCTCAGTGCGGCTGCAGAGTTCATGTTCAACCTCTTCCAGAGAGAGATGGAGACACTAGAAACTCTGCTGGAGAGACACAACAAACTGCTGCTTCCATACATCAAACTACACAGAGCAGGTTGGTTTACATTACCTTTGATACGACTCTACTAAATAAAAGTAGGCCTATGGGCTTCTATCTAGCTCAGCTAGTAATAGCTACTTAGCAGGTCTTGTTGCTTAATTAATATTAGCTAAGCTGTTAGACTACTAACACAGCTTGTGTTAGCCATAAATTATAACTTCCAGGAGGGGGCGCTAATATTCGGACGTTTTGTCTCTCCTGGAGTTATAAGCCAGAGTCATATGGCTCTCGCTGGATGAGCCCCAACGTCCATACTACGCTCAAAACATGTACATATCAATACTGTAAGTTGCTCACCGATCCGTCGAAACAGCGTTATATCTACCGGATCGCCCACTCGTTGGCATGTGTTAGTCCATATGTTTCTAATAAATTAATGTTTACTAAAACTTCTCTGAGACTCGCGTTTCCTCGTCGGAATGTTTCCGCATACAGAGCGCTTCAGAACTACAGAACGTTGGAATACTTCCGCATACAAAAACGTCATGTCCTAGTATGAGCAAATCGCAACGGCGATCAACGTCACGTGATATGTAGCCTCGCGTAGCCAGGCTTTTACTCATCTCGCGTGATATGTTCGGCCATTTTACCCAAGCAGTTCAAAAACAAGGAAAGCGATGAGACTCAAAGAAGTTTTAGTAAACATTAATTTATTAGAAACATATGGACTAACACATGCCAACGAGTGGGCGATCCGGTAGATATAACGCTGTTTCGACGGATCGGTGAGCAACTTATTGATATGTACATGTTTTGAGCGTAGTATGGACGTTGGGGCTCATCCAGCGAGAGCCATGTGACTCTGGCTTATAACTCCAGGAGAGACGTAACCTCCGCATATTAGCACCCTCTACTGGAAGTTATAATTTATGGCTAAGCTTGTGTGTGTGTGTGTGTGTGTGTGTGTGTGTGTGTGTGTGTGTGTGTGTGTGTGTCATTCAAAGTTATGAGGTAATGAGAAGGATCTCAACGGAAATTTAAGCTTGCCTTACCAGAGTTTCCTTTTAGTTGACCTTGTCTCAGTGAACTGTACTGTCATGAAACTGTACTTTTCCCCATGCAACACTTGAATCATTTTGCGTGTGCGTGTGCATGTGTGTGTGTGTGTGTGTGTGTGTGTGTGTGTGTGTGTGTGTGTGTGTGTGTGTGTGTGTGTGCGTGTGTGTGGGAAGGGGGCGCCGGAGGGAGGAAATAATTAGCATTTCTCAAGTCTAGCTTTTTGTCTGGCGAGCTTCATTAAAAGATGCTGCATACCAGGATGATTGATTGATTGATTGATTGATTGATTGAATGAATGAATGAATACTTGATAACAGTTCACAGAGGAAAATCCAGGACAGTACAGTTCAGATACAAGGTCTACTAATAGGATTTAAACCCAACAAGAGAGCCCTATAGCTTGTTTACATTGGGGTCTTTTTGTACTCAATTCATAGACAATTCAATTCAAATGATTGACACATATACACAGTATTGTGCAAAAAATTAAAATAAACTTCATATAACAGTCATAAATCTAAAATAACAAATATTGTACCTGTAGGTCATGTAGGTCATTCCACATTTTAGCGGTATAGCAGGAGAACAAATGTAACCCTTTGTTTGAGCCAAGTCTAGGTTGGACGCAATTTGTGTAGCTGCCTTTGGTTTTATGATGTGCACATCCTAGGCGTTTGGTGTGGAAGTATTTTGTCAGGTACCCATGTATCTTAGTGGTGTGGTGTATCTTCTACACCAGGCCCATTGTAAGATGCTGTACTGTCAACTACCCTGAGCCATCCCACCCTTAATTACAGTGGTTCCAAACGGTTTCATCTGAGCCTCTCATCTTACATCTGACAGAGTTGAGACATGTGTTTTTCAGACATGTCAACAATTTAATCCACATGCTCATAACAAGAATAGAGAATAGCTGATCTATAAGCTGACACTGTCTGTGTTTAAGTGCTGCCATAACATACTTAATGAGTTGCTGATGACATGTCCTCTCTCCATCTGTCTGTTTAAAGAGGTTTCCACTGAACATGAGAGAACCAGTCTGGTCCATGAGGAACCACAACCTCCACAGATCAAAGAGGAACAGGAGGAGGAGGCTGGTGTGTCAACAGGTAAAGAAAAAAACTTAACTAAGTAGACCACATTAATAGTATTTATTTCATGGTTTGGTTGAATGCTTGATTCTGATTTCAGCAGTGTGTTATCTTTGAATAAATAATGACCACTGAACTCGATAACAGACCTCTGTCTAATCTAAGACTCTGAGCCCCTGGTTGCGCTGCTTGATTTTTGACGTATCCAACAGGGCAGCTATGTAAACAAAAGCACTTTGTCAGTTTTTTGAAAACATTTAAGCGAGTAATTCAGCAGTCTGAAAGCAGGTGGACATTTACTCTTTATTCTTTAGATCCCTGACCTCAACCTTGGTGAAAGGCAAGATCCTACCTATTGAAGGACTGAGGGAAAAATGGCAGCCCAGATTGAATTGGCAGGTCGATTAAAAACTAGTGTGTTATAAACCAACATAAGCATATTCAGGGATTTTTGTTACATGCCTACTCTGAAGGAAATATGTTCAAACACAACAGCTTATTGAGAAACCATTACGCACGCTGCATGTGCTCAATGCACAAATGGTAATGTAGGTAATGAATGTATTTGTGCAAGATGACACTGCTATATAAAATGTGTATATTAATCATGTCCAATCACTTCAATTGAACAATGATGTAAGTGTTGGGCTGCATTTATGCACCTACTTGTCATTAATGCATAAAAAATGCATCATCAGATGTCCGAGAAATTGACGAGTGCCTTAAAAAAAGATTATGTCAAGCAAGCCCTGACAGATGTCTTTTGATAATGAGGATAGACCCATGGTTTGGAAATAGCGAATTTAAAGTTCCTCCAACTACCGAAGCTATGAAGCAGCAAAGACCGGATGACAAAAATACGTTATCTTATTTTCATATTCTTTCCTAGACTTCCTGCCTGTGTGTAAAGAGGAGGTTTCTGCAGGACAGGAGGAGAGTAACTTCAGTCTGGTCCAGGAGGAACCTCAACCTCCACAGATTAAAGAGGAACAGGAGGAGCAACTTCAAAGACCAGAGGAGGCTGATGGGTCAACGTTGACAGTGAAACTAGAAGTGAAATGTGAAGATGATGGAGAAAACAGAGAGACAGAGCCTGTTGCCGGCACCTCAACTGAACACATGGAAACACAATTTGATGTAGAGGACTGTGGAGCATCACAACCAACTGGTGATGAGCAGCTGCTGTCTTCACACAGTTCTGAATCCGACACAGAGGACAGTGATGACTGGGAGGAGACCAGAGAAGATCAGTCGGCCTTAACCACACTGACATCACACAAGACACAAAGATCGTCTTTGAGCCAGGATATGAAATCATCAAAACAAACTCACTTCATGAGGAGTCAGACAGGGAAGAAAAAGTTAAGTTGTGGCAAAACCGTTACTGAAAAGGGACATCTAAATAGGAACACAAAGAGTCATACAAGAGGAACGCCCTACAGTTGTACAGTTTGTGGGAAATGCTGTACTAAAAAGAGTCATCTAGAAGCACACATGAGGAGTCATACAGGGGAAAAGCCCTACAGTTGTACAGAATGTGGGAAACGCTGTGCTGAAAATAGTGATCTAAAAAAACACATGCGGAGTCATACAGGGGAAAAGCCCTTTCCTTGTGAATTGTGTGAGAAAAGCTTTGGTGATTCCAGTAATCTAAAATCACACATGAGGATACATATGGGAGAAAAGCCTTACAGTTGTACAATTTGTGGGAAACGCTGTACTCGAAATAGTGATCTAAAAGTACACTTGAGGACGCACACAGGGGAAAAGCCCTTTCCTTGTGAATTGTGTGACAAAAGCTTTGCTGTTTCCAGTAATCTAAAATCACACATGCGGACTCATACAGGGGGAAAGCCCTTTACAGGGAGATAGGCCTTTACTGGCACGATTTGCGACAAAGGCACCTATAAACTCAACGTGAAGACCCTAAGCCCTAAACTTGTACATTTTGTTAACACAGTTTCAGTCGTAGATGTTCTCTAAAAAGATGTACGAGGACTCATGTGGGGGGACGGTACAGTTGTTCTCTGAGTTGACAGGATGATAATGATAAGTCATAGATATTAAAGCACAGAAATCACTTAATCTGATAATATCAACATAACTGAATCGCTGGTTTTAACAACATCAGGAAACAATCCCATAATAAGCATTTACACTTTAGAAACAAACCCCAGCTAAACCCTGCAAAGCCCTACGAATATTTGCAAGCAACTGGTAAATAGCCCAAAGTCACTATAATAAACGGAAATGGCAACACTGGTTAGGATGAGTAAATATTTCATGTATGTGCAAAGGTACTTTGACAAAAATACAGGAGGATCAAATTATCGTTGTTGTTGTTGTAGGGATGGAAAGATAATCATTATTATCTTTTTTTTTTGTGATTAAAAAAATAATATTTTCACAATAATCGTATCGCGGACCTCCATCATACACTAGAATTCTGTTTTGTTGAGCTGCAAATTTAAACCCTCTATACTTTAAAACGGACCTGTAAAGATCGTAGTTGGTACACTGTTCAACAGTTCTTTACGCATATTGACCCGCCAAAAAACAGCACGTGGCGTTGTAGCGATTGTAGATCGGCTATTTTTGGCGAACCCAAAAATATGGATGGTGGGGGTTCAAGTGGTTAAACAAAAGTGGCATTTTAAGTTTTAAGGATATTTAGATTATCGCGAAATAGTATTATTGTTAATCAATTGTTTTTGCCACAATACTCATAAGCAGTGTAATTTTCATATTGTCCCATTCCTATGTGGTTATATCATTTCTATCCAATAAATAAACACATTCACACTTGTTTATTTCAGTTAGTTGCCTCTATTGCTGTTTGATGGAATGTGTTCAAATACATCTAAGAATGTTGTGAAGCCATTAAAGACGGAAATAAGCGGAAATCGCAACACTGTTTAGGATGAGTAAATATTTCATGTATGTGCAAATGTACTTTGACAAAAATACAGGAGGATCATATTATTTTTTTGTTGTAGGGATGGGAAGATAATAGTTATTATCATTTATTGTGATTAAAAAAAATCGAACACAATCGAATGCACTGGTTTATTTCAGTTAGTTGCCTTTGCCTCCATTGCTGTTTGATGGAATATGTTCAAATACATGTAAGAATGTTGTGAATCCATTAAAGCCTCCTGGTGTTCTTTACCTGTGACATGATTGGTTTCCCATGTTTTATCCTGTTTCTTGTTTCTTAGTTCCAGTTAGGGTTTAACTTTAGAACATTAAACTAATGTGAATTCTTACTGTGTTCCTTTGACTTGACAGTCGTGTTTCTTTCATCTTTAAGTAATTTCCAAGTGTCTTAAGACTCTTGGCCAAGTATGGAGCGTGACATAATGTGGCCATATTTTCCAAAATATGGAGATGACATCATAGATGTATGATGTCATAGACCACATGAGACTGACAGCCATATATGGAGCGTGACATGAGGCGAGACGGACGAAGATGATCTGCAGGTTTCCATAATAAATGCAACCTACTGTGACAATAAGATTTTTAAGATGTTTTTTATGAATCAAATCAGATGTATAAATATTTTCAGGTGTTCTTGCAAGTTGTTCCAGAGGCTTGGGGCCCTCATTTATCAACGTGGTGCAGATCAAAATGTTGGCGTCTGCCAGCATTTAGGCAAGTGTCTGCATTTATCATTTCAACTTGACTTTGACGTTGGCGTAGGGTAGGATCAGATCTCACGTCAAGTTCAGAGGTGGTGTAGGATTCATCCTAAACCACTTTGTTCCATTGTAGACATGCGGAGCAGCAATGTCTAACTATCTGACACATGTATCTACTCCAAAATGTATATTATCTAACACACTATAATCCCTGTGAAAATATATAAAAGCATACATCATGGACACGCACGCCGATTTTATTTCCCAGTTACAATGACAAGCAATTAAAATCTGTAGCGATGTGGAAGAAATCTAACAACAAGTGCTTTAACATTCATTCAGCTCAGAACAAGGATATATTAATGCTCCCATATTAGGCTGTATGAGCGCTTATGTGACAGCATATAAGCGTGCACCGAGTGCCTCGCTGCTTGTAGATCTGTTTTTTTTTTTGGAAAGATTGTGTATTTATTTTGCAAATCTTTGAATATATCTTTTCCAAAGCGAACATTTGTGACTCAAATATTTGCTTCTGATACATATTATTATTCCACATAGGCCTACATAATGCCAGGGATCCTTGACATGAAAAGGTGTGAGAACCACTGACATAGACCAGTGGTGTAAAGTAATTAAGTACATTTATCCTACTTAGGTAAAGTACCTTAAGTACACTTTTGAGTTATTTTTACTCATTTGAGTAATTCCAATTTTCAATACTTTTACTTATTCTCCACTACATCTCAGAGGTAAATAGCCTATTGTACTTCTGCTCCATTACAATAATTTGACAACTTTAGTTACTTTGAATGATTTTATCACCAAACATACATAACCACTTCAGTCCTATCTCCTATATGTTGTCCATTTGAAACTAGCAGATCTACAGAGCTTGTGCTACATTAATATGTTACTAACTTTTTAAACGGGACATTCTGCATAATGAGTGCTTTCTACTTTTTTTTACGAAGTACATTTTGATACCAATACTTTTCTACTTTTAACCAGTTACATTTAGAATTCAGAACTTCCACGTGTGACAGTGTTTGAACATTGCAGTATTTGATTACTTTTTTCAAGTAAAACAACTGTTTCCACCACTGAACACTATAGTCTACCTTGTACAAAGTAGAAAGGAGAAAACTGTCGACAGTGAATGTCACCTCCTGACCTTTCTATCGACACACTGAGTTTATAGTCTGAGTTTACACTCCTCCTCCACCAGGGGGCGAAATGCATTGAGGAAACGGTGCTTGGGTCGTTTAGTGCGCATGCGCGAGGCCCGTTGAGCCGGAAGCGGAAGCAAGTGCGTGTAGTTTTTTCACAGTTCATTGTTTGGAAAAGCGGATGAAACGCACGGAGGACAAGGTACAAAACTAAGAACTAATAAGTAAAAAGTGTCAATAACTTTAGCAAGGATACAAAATGCTTCAGATGGAGTCTGTAGGGCTGAAGATAAATGAACACATGATGTCACTGGGAGAGGAGATAGTGTGTGTTTTGGAGAGATACGCAGCAACAACAACACACATTAATGTCAGAGTGTTTGTGTTGGAGCGCCTCAGTGCGGCTGCAGAGTTCATGTTCAACCTCTTCCAGAGAGAGATGGAGACACTAGAAACTCTGCTGGAGAGACACAACAAAGCAGGTTGGTTTACATTACCTAAATACAAGTATAAGCTTCTATCTATTCTAGACCACTAGTAGCTAAGTAGCTATTACTGATTGATTGAAGAATTTATTAGAAGTTTGCAATAGAAAAAAGTACAGTTTCATGACAGTACAAATCACTGGTACAAGGTCAACTAAAAGGAGATCCTAGAAAGCCGAGGCTTATTTCCACAGGAACCACACTTTAAGTATCTCATATAACATTGAAAGACAGACGGATAGAACATAGTACTTTATCTAGGATAATATCAGTTTCAAAAGCATAACATTCAAATACAAAAGGCAGAATACAAAGAAAAGGGGGGGGGGGAGCATGGGGGCTTAGTTTATTTACAAGTCACGGGTAGCTGCTGTCTGAAGGTGACTTTTCATACCAATTTTGAAGGAGGCTAGGGATTTGCTCTCCTTTAGGGCTTGTGGAAGGGCGTTCCACATGTTGATGGTATAGCAGGAGAACGAGTTAGCGCCTTGTTTAGTGTTAAATCTACGCTGATGATGATTAGTGGAGCTGCCTCTGGTGTTATGATCGTGAACATCCTTGACCTTTAAGAAGTAGTTTGTCAGGTACATGGGAATCTTGGAGGTGTAGTGTATCTTGTACACCAGGCCCATTGCAAGATGCTGTACTCTGTCAGCTACTTTGAGCCACCCCACGCTTTCGTGGTGATGCTCGGTAAGGTGGGTCAGAGGAGGGAGACCAAGCACAACCCTAATTAGTTTGTTTTTGGGCTGTTTGGAGCTTTAGCTTTAAGGCAGCTGGAGCGTCGCGATACCAGACAAGGACTCCGTAATCAATGAGGGGCCCAATAAGAGCACCTCCTAGTGTCTTTCGGGATTTAATATTGATCAGCGGGGCAACTCTTTGCAAGAAGCGAATTCGTTGATTGACTTTATTGATTACCTTGGTGGTCATTTTTTCACTGGATAGGTTAGCCTCCAGGATGCAACCCAGGTAGCAGATGTGTTTTTTTCTTTCTATCACAGTGTCACCTACTTTAATTGTGAAATTCTCAACTAGGCTAAGTTTCTGACTAGATCCAAAGAGGATACATTCAGTTTTGCCTAGGTGAATTGAGAGTCTGTTGTCATTGAGCCAGGTGCAGATCTTGTTAAGTTCACAGTTAAGGGCCTTTTCAACCTGCAATATGTCTCTGCCTGAGACTAGGAGAGCCGAGTCATCCGCGAACAGAAACAGATTGCAATCACAAGCAGATGACATGTCGTTTACGTATATTAAGAACAACAGTGGTCCTAGTATACTCCCTTGAGGTACTCCACGGTTTACTGGGGGGGGGGGGGGGGGGGGGGACAGGGTTCCGTTGACTTCCACCATCTGTTCCCTCCCCACCAAGTAAGAGTGCATCCATCTCACTGCTGTGCTATCAAGACCAATAGCTTTGAGTTTTTCAATCAGAATAGAATGATTGACGGTGTCAAATGCCTTCTGGAGGTCCAGCATGACCATGCCGCAATATTTGCCATCGTGAATTTCACGTTTGATGTAATCATTCAAATAGATGAGGCATGTATCTGTGGAATGGGACTCTCTGAAGCCAGACTGGAACTCGTAGATCAGTTTATTCTCTTCAAGATATTTAGCCACCTGTTCATAGACATTTTTTTCCATTACCTTAGAGATGGAACTAAGGATTGAGATTGGCCTGTAGTTGCCAGGGTCAAGTTTACTGCCTTTTTTGTGCAGGGGGGTTACCTTGGCTAATTTGAAGTCCTGGGGGACATAACCCTGCTTGATAGATAGATTAATTATATGGGTAATGATTGGGGCAATGGTGGCAGCTGAGTCTATGAGAAATTTGGGGGCGATTTTATCATGGCCAGCGGCCTTGAATTGAGGTAGGGTGCACAGTTTTTTAAACACTTCATCAGTTGTCACCGTGGCAAGTTTAAAGTTGTCTTTGCATACCCCAAGGTTCCTGTAGAATTTCAAGATGTGCCTAACACCAAACAG
This sequence comes from Nannobrachium achirus, assembly GCF_963921795.1. Taxonomy (NCBI): domain Eukaryota; kingdom Metazoa; phylum Chordata; class Actinopteri; order Myctophiformes; family Myctophidae; genus Nannobrachium; species Nannobrachium achirus. The sequence continues at coordinate 5,778,730 of NC_137827.1, forward strand.
CCCAGATGGAGCGGGCAGTTTATTGACCAGATTTTTGGCCATGGAGGTGAAGTAGATGTTGAGATTTTTGGCTACATCAAGACTATCAGTGAGGAGGGTTATGGGAGTTTGGATGGATATGTTGCTGGCTATGGATCTGAGTTTAGCACCACAGCCTAGCTGGGTTTTAAATAGCTTCCATAGGTCTCGTGGTTTGTGGATGTTTTCCTCAACTTTCTCATCCAAGTAGTTTTTTTGGCAGAAAGGATTAAGGATGTTGTCTTAATTTCTCAGTTTATTAGCCTCTAAACTGACTATTTCTAATTTGGCTTCAAGGTGTTTATTGGGGCCTTTTTTGAGTTTGTGATTATATTTGCGTTTCTCAGAGTATTTTTTGTCTCCGAGTTTCATTGATTCACAGATTTCCGAATTCCACCATGGCTGTGAGCGGGCTTTAACCCTGACCCTACGCAAAGGAGCCACTTCGTCTAGGGTAGTGTTGAAAATGGATTTAAAGCCTAGCCAGGCTTCATCGACCTGAGTGCTAGCTAGTACTGGGGACCAGTCAGATTTCTCCAGTTTGTGGTTAAAGGCTTCGCTAGAGTAGGTTTTGAGGTTTCTAGCTTCAACTGTTTTGTGGCCATCAGCTTTGGACTTATGTATTTTGCGGGTGCAGTAAATGATATCATGGTCGCTTAGACCACCACGTTCAATAGTCCCACTCGCGGAGACTTTAGATTTGTCTGTGGTTACAATGAGATCTATGGTGGTTTGAGAGTTATCTGTAACCCTAGTTGGCTTGGTAATGAGCTGAGTGAAACCCTGTTGATTACATAGCTTATTGAACTTTTTGAATAGAGGAGCTTCTTTACGAAGCATGTCTATGTTCCAATCTCCAATAATGTATTTTTCAACATTGTCCACCGGTGCAAGGCTCTCCTCCAGTAACTCACAGAAATCATTTTGGTCGGGCGGTCTATAGATGGCATCGATTAGTATGTTTTTAGCTTTCTTAAGAATCACTTCCACCCATACAGTTTCTAAAGAGCTGTGTTGTAGGTCAGGGCGGGATATACTTAATACTGTTATGAACATACATGCATACACCACCACCAAATCTGTTTCTATCATTTCTGATGACCGAGTAGTTGCGTCGATGATGCTGGTCTCGTGCTGAGCTAGTCATGCGGGGGCGATCGCCGAGGGTTCTCCGGGGGTCCGTGAGCCAGGGGGTCCTTCGACGATCCGTGAGTCCGCGGAGGCGACTGCCGTGTGATCGTCGGGGGTCGGCTGGTCAGGACATCTGGAGTAGCCCGTTGTTAGTCCCTCAGGATTCATCAGTGTGGAGCTAGCTAAGTTAGCATCGTTAGCTTCGCTGATCACAGACAAAGAAGGATCTGCCGTCGTCAATCCAACTGCAGTAGCGAGAGCAGCTAGTCTTCGGGTCTTCTGTCTGGTAGCTACAGGCCCTGGATTCAATTCTATATCTCCTGATTGCAGTAATAATAAGAAGATCAAAGATCGACTCATACAACCATTCAGGGGTTTGTCTCTTTTGTTCCGGTTCGCAGCCAACAACGATTCAATAACACAAGATCCAAAGGTCGGGTGCTTAGCTACCGTTTTGGCAAGGAGGTATAACTCACTGTGTTTATCGTCCGTTTTGTCCATTTCCCATAAAAGATTCTTGTATTCCAGTGGTGTTAGGATCGTTGGTGATTTATAGCATAAATCCGTGATCCATAGTAGAAATAGAAGAAAGTGTGGGATGAACCAAGCCTTTGGTGTTTTGGTTCCGGGGCGAGCGTGAAAAACAATGCGACTTGCCATGGCGATGTCCGGAAAAGGTTTGCTATGTTGCTGAAAATGTTGCTATGAGGCTGAGTGTGGCTGAGTGTGGCTGTAACTGTGTGACGCGTTGTCCCAACATAACCAGGGAACTTGCTGTTAAGTTGATTTATTGGATACAAAATAATAAAGGTCAAAATGTTGCCCGATCCCGATCACGTGATCGGATCGGCCGCCGATATGGCCGTTTTTATAAGATCGGAGATCGGGGGGAAAAAAATCGATTTTTTTTTTTTTTTTTTTTTTTTCAAAAAAATATTTTCTGGGAGTACTGAAAGTTACAGGTAAGGTGAATGCGATATGAAATGTAAGCTTACCATAATCACAGTAATCCTTAATCATTTTCAATCATATTCAAGGGCTTTTGGAGAAATGAGACAGACTGCAGAGGGAAGGTGATTGTGTCAGACTCTGTGTACAGCTGGCAGCTGATGCCAATAAGTAGTAATTGGCCCCTTGCTAATGGATCAAAGGAAGGCAATTATGTCTCTCTGCACTGTCAACTAGCTCAGTGGTTCTCAACCTGTGGGTCAGGACCCCCAGGGGGGTCCTCAAATTATTTTGGGTGGTCCCCAGATGATTAACTTAATGTGCAACATTGTTTTCTCTCTCAACAGTAAACAAATCAACATACAGTTTAAGTGTATAGAGGGTATCTGCACATTTCGAAAGTGAAAAATTAAGGACTTTTTAATACCTCTAAAATGACAAATTAAACATTGGCCAAATTGTCAAATATTAAAGCCAGAAATTGTGAAAATGGCCGATCTACATGCTCACAACTCCTCGCGTTGCGAGGCGTTGTGAGCATGTAGATCTGCTATTTTCACAATAGAACCGTGTTATACAAAATATACTTCCTCAACTCTTCAGGGTCGGGGGTCCCCAGTTAAAATATGATTATTTTGGGGGTCACGGCCTGAAAAGGTTGAGAACCAAGTGATAGAATGAATAGAATTTTTTTTTCTTCTTAATGCCTTGCCAAAAGATCGGATCGGGAAAGATCGGGATCGAATCGGAAGCAATAATATTTGATCGGTATCGGATCGGGAGCAAAAAAACCCTGATCGGGGCATCCCTACTCAAAATATGTTGTTGCTACTGAGGAATTAGGCTCTGAAATCACAAGGCGTATAAAGTAAATGTAAACGAATGCAAAACGGACAACAGAAAATATGGCTCACCTCACCGGCTCACCCCCATTGTCTCACTGAGCTACCAGTGTGTTGTGTGTGTGTGTGTGTGTGTGTGTGTGTGTGTGTGTGTGTGTGTGTGTGTGTGTGTGTGTGTGTGTGTGTGTGGCTAGCTTTATTAGCCTGTATCAAAAGGTGTTGCATACAAGTGGTTTGATTGATGGCTACTTCGTTAGCAGTTTGCATAGGAAAATACGGGACATTACAGTTCAGATACAAGGTCTACTAATAGGATTTTATACCTAACAAGCATAATGGCTTGTTTATATTGGGGTCCTTTTGTACTCAATTTATAGAGGCATTCAATGAATATTCACAAATCTAAACAAAGTTGGTAAAAGAAAACAAAGCTTATCTTACTTCCCCCTTTTTATGTTTTTGCCTAGTACTGTGTTTTATTTGTCTGTCATTCTATGTTATGAGTTATAAAAAGGACCACAATTGAAACAAACCCAAAAGCTTGTTTGATGTTTTTTACTGTACTGTCCTGAAACTGTACATTTTCCTATGAAAACTATTGTAATGTCATCAATCAATCAATACTGTATTATGCATAAACAGCTGCCACTGTCTGTGTTTAAGTGCTGCCATAGAAATGGCTAATGTTGTCTCCTCTCTCCATCTGTCTGTTTAAAGAGGTTTCCACTGAACATGAGAGAACCAGTCTGGTCCATGAGGAACCACAACCTCCACAGATGAAAGAGGCACAGGAGGAGGAGGCTGGTGTGTCAACAGGTAAAGAAATACACTAAACTAAGATCACATAAGTAGTATTTATGTCATGGTTTGGTTGAATGCTTGATTCTGATTACAGCAGTGTGTTATCTTTGAATAAATAATGACCACTGAACTCGATAACAGACCGCAAACATAATCAGATGTCCGAGAAATTGACAAGTGCCTTAAAAAAGATTATGTCAAGCCCTGACAGATCTTTTGATAATGAGGATAGGCCCATGGTTTGGAAATAGAGAATTTAAAGTTCCTCCAACTACCGAAGCTATACGGTAGTATATAAACAGGACTTGGGGCAGTTAAACTGTTTTAATGATGAGTTTCATGGTGCTGGGGAGTCCACTACTGACCTCACTATGGGTATTGTGAGGGGTAGGATACCCGGAGGGGTAGCTATAATGTGGCACAAAAAGATGGACTCTATGATTAAGGTCATTAGACTTGACACAGACTGGTGTATAGCAGTTGAGTGTAGAGTCAACAACAAAGTGTTCACTATTCTTAATGTCTATACACCTTATGAAAGTCTACAGAATGAGGATGAATACCTTAATAGGTTAGCTTTTATTAACTCTTTTATCTTAGATAATCAAAATACCAGTGTCTATGTTGTGGGTGACATGAACGCTGACCTTGCTGATAAACACTCATTGTTTGCTAAGCACATGATTAATTTTTGTGAGGAAAACAACCTCTTATTATCTAGTCAGTTATTGTTACCTGCAGAGAGTTACACTTACATAAGTGAAGCATGGCACACAACCTCATGGCTTGATCATTGCATTTGTACTGCTGATGCGCATGCTATTTTAAAATCTATGGAAATAATCTATGAGGCATCCATGTCTGACCATGTCCCTGTGGTATTGGTGCTTGATGTTGACAGACTTCCTGAAATGACCAAAGAGGTTAATAGTGCCGTTAAAACTAAACTAGATTGGTCCAAACTTTCAAATAATGATATTCTGTCTTATTTTGGGAGAACTAATGAGCTGTTCAATGATCTACTGTTGCCCTATGATGCAATTTTTTGTTCGGATGTGAATTGTAAAATTAATACTCATAGCAAGGACCTCTGTACCCTCTATGACTGTATAGTGGGGGCTTTGTATGAGGCCAGTAGTTCCTTGTTTATTAAAAACAAAAGTAAGACAAAGGTTAAGCCAGGGTGGAATAAGTATGTGGCAGCTCACCATACAGAAGCTAAGCAGGCCCATAAGGCGTGGGTCCTGGCTGGTCGCCCCAGACAGGGACCAATCCTGGACCATAAAAAGATGGCCAACATGCAATATAAATCAGCGGTGCGTTACATTAGTAAGCATGAAGCTAGTATGAGAGCAGATTCCATGGCAGCTAAGCTCCTTGGCAATAATGTAACTGGGTTCTGGAAGGAGGTGAGAACTCTGAACAGAAATAATGCTGTATTACCTCTGTTAGGAAATAAAGTTCAAACTGGAGCCACAAGACCACATAACCACAAGGACACCAGGTTGCAATCAATTATCCAGTTTTATTTCTTTTCCGGATAATGATGGGTAGGTGATAGGTTACATTTCATTCATTGATGATTGCCATGGTTCTAAATAAGAAACACAAAAAAGGGCAAATTATAATATCTCTCATAATAAAACATTAAACATAAAGTATGGCCTTTAACTACATTATACATTAAAGTATTAGGGATAATTAGAATAATAATAAGCCAAGTATGTAGTCATTTCATTATACAAATAAATCAAAAGGTCTATATAAAGTCAAATTCATCTATGGTTAAACATCAAGTAGAACACTGAAACTTACATGGAACAAAGTTCAAAGACGCATGGCAAAACATCAGTTGTAGGTAGGTGCACAGCAGACACTCAGGCCTGCTGGCATTTGTTTGGAGACAAAGGGATAATGGAGAATGGGGATCCAGGCCTATGTATAGACTGCAGGGAGGAAGTGAGGTGGCTGCACCTCACCTGTAGCACAGGTTCCACTGAGCCACTGTGGTGTCTCCTTGTGGACGGAGGGGAAATTGATGAAGAGACCTTGTAGTTTCTCACAGCCGCCCCCGGATTTGTGCAGCAAATACGTCATTTGGTTTCTTCAGTGATTTCTGGAAGTGGGATTAATCTGGAAACAAGGCGTATGTATTCTCGACCTTGAATACTGACTTTAGCACTGCGAACCTTTCCATCCTTTCCAGGGTAGGTTTCAGATATCCTTCCCATAGGCCATGATGCTCGGGGAAGTTGAGGGTCAACTATCATCACAACCTGACCTGACTCCATGTTCCTTTTGTCAGTCTCCCATTTGCCTGGCTTGAAGGTTTGGCAAGTAGAATTTAATAAAATCTGGCCAAGATCTGACTGTGACGCCATCTTCTTTTGCAGAGAAGTTTACTTGAACAGTAGATGCCGGGGGAAGAGAGGAGTCAGGCCGCCCCATCAACAACAGGTTTGGTGTGACAGGGTCAGCAGGGTCAAAAGAAACATATGCAAGGGGTTTTGAGTTCAGAATACCTTCCGCTTCAATTAGGACAGTGTGTAGGACTGTTTCTGTAGTCGGTTGGTTTCCTAGAACAAGACGGAGGGCCATTTTTATTGATTTGATTTCTCGTTCCCAGCTTCCACCGAAATGTGGGGCAGATGGAGGATTGAGTTGGAAGTTGACTTGTGTGCGAGCCAATTTTGCTTCAATTCTGGGGCCATGGCATGGAAGGCATTTCACATCATAATGCTTAATAATGATTTTGCTTATGGGATGTTTAGGATCCAATATAATTGGATGGATGCTGTCATGGTCGAGGGATTCTGCCCTTCGAAGTCGACCTCCCACTCTAATGAGACCAAGATCAGGGTCGAATTCAGGAGACGGGGGAGTAGTTTGATACTTTTGGAAATGGATTCGTTTGTTTTGAGGGCATTGAACACCAGGGAAACACTCAGATTGGGCCATTTGCAGGAGATACTTTTCTGAGTTTAGATAGCATTGGGCCAGGTTTGAGTTGTGATCTGCCGCCCCGTGAAGCATATTGTTTGTTTCCTCCATGAGATAATCCCAGCTGCTGTACTTGTTCAGGTCAGGGAGGTTTGGTTTGTCAGACATCACTGTGGCTGATTAATTTACATTAACATCATGGAGAATGGACGGGTGAATCTCCTTACAAATGTTACATTGCCTCTTTAAGGTGCATGTGTCAATGTTATGCATTCTCCCACTTTACTGCATCTGTCTTTCTCTTTGATCCATTTCAGAATGTCATTTTTGGATTCAGTGCATGAACCAAGGAAATGGTCTCTAACATTACAGTGGGGGCAGTAAGGTTTAGGCTTAATAGATACCTTCTCTTGGGGGTAGATGCTTGGTGTGCTTTCCATCTCCGATGATAAGTAGACAGAGGAGACCTGTTTGGAGGGCTGGCGTTCCTTCACAGCCCGTAGTTTTCCTGTGGCCTTTCCTGTTTGTAGAGTTCAACAGCTCTCTCCGATATGCGTTTGGCTCTTGACTTTGACTGTAGCCATGTTGAAAGGTCAAGGAGGGAGTTTGGTTTGCCTACCCAGTCAGGATGCCACGATTGATACAGTGCTCCAAAAATCCATCTCGGTACTGCACAGGGGGTTTACTGAGCAGTCTGTCGACATGAGAGATTTCAATTCAGAGCCAGTAGGGCCTTCTAGGGACAGCAACATTCCCACCAGAGCATGGGTTGAAAGGGAAAAATCATCTAAGGCCTCTACATTACCGTACTAATGCGAATAATAGGGGAATTTAATAAGTGGCCAATTTCACTCTGAACAAGCAGCCTTGGCTGGCCATATCTCTCTTAAAGTGCTTGGAGGGCAGTGGAATGGGCCATCATCCATGCTAGATCTGGCCAACTTGTTAGCACCTTCAGCACCTTGGTGCTGAAGATTGTCTAATAGGATTTGATATTTATACTGTTCAGTAAGGTGGGGGTGAATATCAAGGAGGTCATCTAGTGCCATCTTCAGGAGGGGATATTCACTTTCTCGGCCACTCTTGAACACAGGAAGTGATGGCCTGGGCCTGGGTATGCCATATGCAGAGGCTATGATCAGATCCATTGGATTTGGTGGTTGAACCTGTGAGTTGACAGATTGTGGCTGCTGGATGATGTGGCTTGCATTTGTGGCCGACTACTGGTGGAACTGGGCTGTACAGGGCCAGACATGGATGCAGACTGTAGCTGATGAAGGGACATGGTGAGTAGAGGGGGTAGAGTGTGTTACACTGGCAGCTGCATGGTGGCTGGAGGGTGGCATTGACCGGGCAGACACTTGAGTGTCCAGTGGTGCAGCTTGGGAAGGGGCTTCAAAGGACAAGGTGGGAGCCTGACCAGGGCCTTGGGCACGAGCTACAGAGGAGGAAGTGGAGGCCTGACTAGGGCCTTGAACAGTAGCTACGGAGGAGGAAGTGGAGGCCTGACTAGGGCCTTGAACAGTAGCTACGGAGGAGGAAGTGGAGGTCTGACTAGGGCCTAAGGACATCACTGCAGCTTGGGTAGTAGCTACAGAGGAGGAAATGGGGGCCTGACTAGGGCCTAAGGACATCACTGCAGCTTGGGTAGTAGCTACAGAGGAGGAAGTGGGGGCCTGACTAGGGCCTAAGGACATCACTGCAGCTTGGGTAGTAGCTACAGAGGGCAAAATGGGAGCATGACCATATAAGGGCAGCGATGCAGCTTGGACAGGAGCTACAGAGGACACAATAGGAGCATGACCATATAAGGGCAGCGATGCAGTTTGGACAGGAGCTACAGAGGACACAATAGGAGCATGACCATATAAGGGCAGCGATGCAGTTTGGACAGGAGCTACAGAGGACACAATAGGAGCATGACCATATAAGGGCAGCGATGCAGTTTGGACAGGAGCTACAGAGGACACAATAGGAGCATGACCATATAAGGGCAGCGATGCAGTTTGGACAGGAGCTACAGAGGACACAATAGGAGCATGACCATATAAGGGCAGCGATGCAGTTTGGACAGGAGCTACAGAGGACACAATAGGAGCATGACCATATAAGGGCAGCGATGCAGTTTGGACAGGAGCTACAGAGGACACAATAGGAGCATGACCATATAAGGGCAGCGATGCAGTTTGGACAGGAGCTACAGAGGACACAATAGGAGCATGACCATATAAGGGCAGCGATGCAGTTTGGACAGGAGCTACAGAGGACACAATAGGAGCATGACCGGGGCCTTGGGCAGGAGCTATAGAGGAGGACATGGGGACCTGACCAGGGTCTTGGGCAGGAGTAAATATCCTGGGCATGGGAGGCAGTGCATAAAAGGAGGTGTCCTTTGCATTAGGAGATAGGGGAATGGGAGCAGCAGCTCCATCAGGGTGCTCAGTTTCAGAGATGTTTTGACGAATAAAGCTAGAAACAAGGTGGGCTGATTGAAGCTCTTGTTCTTTAATACGAATGCGTCGGTCCCTCTCAACCTGTCTGACAAGTTGCTCCCTTTCCTTGTGTGCATCTTCTTGTAAGTGCTGAGCAGCTCTGGCTTTCTCATCAATTAATTTACACTTTTCATCAAGCTGCTTTTCCTCCTCTCTTTGTCGTTTAAGCTCCTCCAGCTCACCTCTCTTTGTCATTTCATCCAGAATGCTGAGTTGGACTTCACTCAAAGTTGAAGCACAGGTGCTGCCTGAATGCCAACTTCTCTGAGACATAGCAGGGAGACTAAAGGTTGATTTAGTACGAGTCCTCTTGCTGTGAGAACTTGGGGGGCCATGGGCTCTTGTAGGTGGCTTTTGCTGTGGTTTCGAAATGCCATACCAATCAGGCTGGTGTGTAAGCCCTTTAGGTCTAGCCCCCGGGTCTAGTTTATCATGGCCTGTTGGCTCTGTAATGGCTTCACTAGGTGGGATTTGATCCTCTTTGTGGGGGATAGGTAATGGCTTTGGTGAAAGGCGAGGCTCTGGTTGGTGAGGTATAAGTGGCGTACTTGGTGTAGTAGGTTGAGACGGGGTAGCTTCTTCTGTGAAAAGCTGGGTTACGTCGGCTACACCTCCATCTATATTCTCAATGGTAGGAGCCTGGCCTTCGTCAGTGGGCTCATCAGTTAGCTCTGTGTGCCCTGTAGCCATTTTAGATAGGTGGTCACTGTGTGGTTGTGGCTCAGTTTCCCGCTCGAAGGACCAATTTGTTAGGAAATAAAGTTCAAACTGGAGCCACAAGACCACATAACCACAAGGACACCAGGTTGCAATCAATTATCCAGTTTTATTTCTTTTCCGGATAATGATGGGTAGGTGATAGGTTACATTTCATTCATTGATGATTGCCATGGTTCTAAATAAGAAACACAAAAAAGGGCAAATTATAATATCTCTCATAATAAAACATTAAACATAAAGTATGGCCTTTAACTACATTATACATTAAAGTATTAGGGATAATTAGAATAATAATAAGCCAAGTATGTAGTCATTTCATTATACAAATAAATCAAAAGGTCTATATAAAGTCAAATTCATCTATGGTTAAACATCAAGTAGAACACTGAAACTTACATGGAACAAAGTTCAAAGACGCATGGCAAAACATCAGTTGTAGGTAGGTGCACAGCAGACACTCAGGCCTGCTGGCATTTGTTTGGAGACAAAGGGATAATGGAGAATGGGGATCCAGGCCTATGTATAGACTGCAGGGAGGAAGTGAGGTGGCTGCACCTCACCTGTAGCACAGGTTCCACTGAGCCACTGTGGTGTCTCCTTGTGGACGGAGGGGAAATTGATGAAGAGACCTTGTAGTTTCTCACAACCTCGCAACATGGAGGGTGTTTCTGGGGAGAATAATATAGCAGAGCTTTGGAGGGAGCACTACTCACATGCTTTTAATTGTGTCAAAAGTGACACATATAAAATTGACAAGATTACTAATAGCTCTGCCACTGGTGTCTCAACTAATGAGGTCCGTAAAGCTATTGAACAGTTAAAGGATAACAAAGCCAGTGGCTCTGATAATATCACTGCTGAGCATCTTAAACGTGCCAGTCCAAAGGTAGCTGTTCTTCTGGCTATATGTTTTACTGGTCTTTTGACACACGGGGTCCTGCCAAATTCCTTGCTGTCTGTTACCCTGGTGCCTGTTATCAAAGACAAAGCTGGCAAGGTTGGGAGCTTGGACAATTACAGACCTATTGCTCTTGCTAGTGTAATGTCCAAGGTCCTTGAAAGAGTTCTATTAGATCGACTTTCTTCTTTTTTTGATACTACTGACAATCAGTATGGGTTTAAGGCAAAACATGGTACTGATCTCTGTGTGTATGTGTGACGGAGAGAGTTGAAGCCTCAAAAGTCTAGTATCTCCCCCGGACCAAAGAGATGTCTCTTTGGTCTAGTGGTTAAGATATTGGACTTTCGTGTGGGAGACCCGGGTACGAACCCGGGTGGGGAGGTTCGGATCACCTCTGTTACATTGGTGCCGTGACCCGGATTCGGGCTTCCCCGTAGGAGGAGGTCAAAGGGGGGTGAGTGTGACGGAGAGAGTCGCAGCCCCAGCCTTGAAGCCTCAAAAGTCTAGTATCTCCCCCGGACCAAAGAGATGTCTCTTTGGTCTAGTGGTTAAGATATTGGACTTTCGTGTGGGAGACCCGGGTACGCACCCGGGTGGGGAGGTTCGGATCACCTCTGTTACATATGCTCTGAAAGAAGTCATTGAAAAATATAAAAGTCAGAATTCCTCTGTTCTAGTGGGGTTGGTTGACGCGTCTCGGGCCTTTGACAGAGTCAATCATCATAAACTGTTTTTAAAGCTTAAAGAAAAGGGTGTTCCTGATAGCATAATTCGCATCTTGTCATACTGGTATGCTAACCAGAGTATGCAGGTCAGATGGGGTAGTGGGGTCTCTGCTCCCTTCTCTGTTAGCAATGGCGTCCGCCAGGGGGGATTAATTTCGCCAGCCCTGTTCAATTTATATATGAACGATCTCTCTGTATCTTTAAATAAGTATAAAACATGTTGTAAGATTGGGGACACCCTAATTAACCATTTTATGTACGCGGATGACCTGGCAGTAATATCTCCCAGTAGTGCTGGGTTTCAACAGTTGCTCGATGTTTGTACAGCGTATGGTTTATCTTTTGATGTCAAATATAACGCTAAGAAGAGTGTTGTCATGACCTGTAGGACGAGGGATGATAAAAATCTTTCCTTTCCATCTTTCTACCTGGCAGGCCAAGTGTTACCTGTATGTAGCAAAGCCAAGTATTTGGGACATGTCATAAATGACCAGTTGACGGATGATGATGATCTGTATAGGCAGCGACGAGCATTATATGCTCAAGCTAACATGTTGGGGAGGAAATTTCATTTCTGCTCTGTTAATGTGAAAGCTAACCTCTTTAGAGCATATTGTACTCCTTTGTATACCGCCCCCCTGTGGGTTAAGTTCAAGAAGGCAAGCATGCATAAACTTCAGGTTGCATATAATGACTGTTTACGTATACTTCTGAGAAAACCTAGGTGGAGCAGTGCTAGTGAGCTGTTCTGTAACCTGGGTATAAGCACTTTTCAAGCTCTTCGGAGGAATTTAATGTATAGATTTATGTGTCGTTTGAATGAGTCGCAAAACTCTATTATTGGGTTGTTGATCAACCCCTGCCTCAGTACTACCAGGTACCAGTCTCCTTTCTGGGAACACTGGTATGATTGTCTTGTGTATAGATGATGTTTTATTTATGATTCTGTACAGTTTTTATTTTTATTTTATTTTATGTGTTTTATGTGTCTCGTTTTTAATGGACCCTGTGTCTTCTAAATAAAGTTGATTGATTGATTGATATACAACAGCAAAGACTGGATGACAAGAATAAATCTCTTTTCATGTTCTTTCCTAGACTTCCTGCCTGTGTGTAAAGAGGAGGTTTCTGCAGGACAGGAGGAGAGTAACTTCAGTCTGGTCCAGGAGGAACCTCAACCTCCACAGATTAAAGAGGAGCAACAGGAGAGTAGCTGCAGTCTGGTCCAGATGAAAGAAGAACAAACGGAGGAGGAGGATGGTGTGTCAACAGGTAAAGAAAAAAAACAAACAAAACCAAACTAAACTAAGTATATCACATTAATGGTGTTTATTTCATGGTTTGGTTGAATGCTGGATTCTGATTACAGCAGTGTGTTATCTAAATATAAATAATGACCACTGAACTCGATAACAGAGTAGACTGCTGTCTAATCTAAGACTCAGAACCATAGAGTTATAATAAATATAGAGAGGACACAAATATCCCCGCCCGTCCACTTGCATTGAGTTGCTCACCCAGCGCATGAGGCGTTTTCACCCCTCCATCCGGGTAGTAAAACGTGACGTAGTGGGTCTACTGTGACGCATTTTGCGTCATCGAATTTGTTCATGGACGCGCTTGGGCGCAAAGTCATGGACGAGCACTGCCACTGTGAACGCGCTGGAGCTCAAGTCATGAACGAGCGCCGCGAGTACGAGCTCTGTTGGTTTATAGACGGTTGAGGAACGCTCTCTAGTGGGGAAGAAAGGGAAACGCCGCCCAGTACAGCTCCACTCCCCGTTTTGAGAAGCACTCTGCTCGGATTAGATCTTACGATACGTCCCGCTGGACTGAGGCATCGCCTGGAAGTGTAACTCCACGTTGAATTAATTAACCATTGTGTATTTCATGGTTTAACCTAGGGGGTCCGCGGGGACACTGCAGGGGGTCCGCGAAATTGTTGGAAAAAAAAAAAAAAAACGTTATATAATTTTTATTTAAAAAAAGAAAGAAAAATAATAATTTGTCTTTAAATATAACAAAAAGACATGATTCTGTCTCTTTTGAATAGCTTGTATACATGATTATTGTGCAATTGACAGATTGTTAGTGATAGATTGATAGTATTGACATTGGTTCTCAGTTATTAAGGTATGTTTATAAATGGAAGTGGTACAGCCATGCACTTGTACATGCATGTTGGATGGAGCAGGGACCCCCAAGGTAGGGGGTCCCTGCTCCATCTCCCCATCAGTTTGGGGGTCCCTGGCCTGAAAACGTTGAAGACCACTGTAAACAAACAAACAGAATGCATTTCAAATAGATCAGTGGTTCTCAAAGTGGATTCCAGGGACTCTGTGGGGTCTATACAAGTGTATACTGACAGTGTAGCCTACAAATGGAACCAACATTTGGTTAATTTGGTTCCATTTGTATGCTGTAAAGAGTTAAGGGGAGACCTTGAAAATGTGAACGTTTGAGAAACACTGGAATAGATTACCAAAGTGGAATCCATATTAATAACCAAGTCCATTGCTTGAAGTTTCTGAGGTAAATTAGTTAATGTATACCTCTATGAAATTAACTGTTATGGTTTATACACACCATTGACAATGGTCTAACGTTTTTACATGTGAAATTCATTCAAAAAAGTGTGTTATTTTGTGTCATATGGTCCTGGCCTGTGGAAATCCTGGCTATAGTCCAAACCTTTTACATATAGCCTAACTAGAGTATTAACTAAACCAATTAACCAAACCAAACCTGGTTCAGAGACCACAGATAAGTTTATGAATACTTTATAAATGTAGATATTATAATGATTGGGAATGTATTCTGTTGTTTCAGAAATGTATTTTCAACATGGTATGAACAATGTATAATTAACAGGGGTCTTCAACAGGGGGTCTGGGACCCCTAGGGGGTCCTCAGAGTTACTATAGGGGGTCCTCCAAATCTTTGTGTGATAGAAACTTTTTTCTATTCCACTTGAACCCTAGTGTCCTTATTCTGAGAACTTTAGACAAAAATAGCCGCTCTACAAGCTCACTGTGAGCTTGTAGATCTGCTATTTTTGGCAAAGGGCTTTGGTGTAGAGGGGAAAAAGAGCAGACTAATTACAGAGTGAAAGTGAAGCTTATTAAGTATTGACGGTTCAAGTGGTTAAATATCTGAAAACACAAATGGACATGAATCCAAAATACACTGATGATTGTGCGGTCAGGCGATTAAACTATGGAATCTATGAAAAGGTTGTGGGGGTCCCTGCTTCATCTCTATCTCATCTGGGTCCGTTGCCTGAAAACGTTGAAGACCCCTGATTTACAATATCAACCTGTGTTGTCATTCAGTGTGGTAATCTTAGCATTTTGCATGGATTCCTTGGGTGAAACGAGTCATAGTTAAAGTTACTGGTCTGTTCTAGACAAGCCTAGAGTTGTGTTCTGTTCCAGAAACAAGTTTAAATATAATTCATATAGTAGCTACAGTCTGAAATAGAGTATTTTTATTAGATGACAGTGTGTTGACAATAGAGACATTCTTTGAAATCCACATTAGATATTATATATATATACTCTATGCATTAGATGCACTTTGTCCAAAATGAATACATTTAATTACGCATTTGTAAGTGTCACAGACAGAGTGATGGAGACAGGCCATGAGACAGACCCACTTATAACTCTATGAGACAGACAGGCCTACTCAGAAATGGCTTTCGCCTACTTGTGGGTTATCAAACCATCAATCTGGGAACCCATCGTCAAAGAAGAAAGGGCGACACCTATCGGTCTGTCTCTCTTCGTTCTCTGAGGCTGTCTCGAGAGATTATCAAACCATGTATGTATCGCATTTAAATTCCATTTGATAGTAAATCTTCATTAACATTTCACGTAAAGCTTCTATTTAAAAAAAAGATCGGACTTTTCAGAACCCAATGCAAAGTCAATGGCAGACAGCCTCTGTCAAGATGACAAAACGCGAAAATCGTAATAACTAATACTAATGAGTAAACCAACAGTTGTATAAGAACAATATTGTTGTAACTAAGAGATTCGGGAAGGTATCTATATTTAATAAACACAGAATAAGAAGTAATAAGAAGAAGTCGCTATGGTTATTTCCTGGTTTAATGCGGTCTGCGGTGCGGTGATCTCCGCTCCGGAGAGGAACAGAGGATTCAGCTGTCTGGAGTGGAGGGGGTGGAGCCAAAATGCGCGTTCATGAGATTAGACCCAACTGCAGTACCTCAAAACGGCCAACATGTCCTTTTGGTTTCAGGGCGCCCCCAGGGTTCTGGGGGCTTGCTCAGAACCCCTGCTGCATGTTGCTGTATCCAACATGGCAGCTATGTAAACAAAAGCACTATGTCAGGTTTTTGAAAACATTTAAGTGAGTAATTCAGCAGGCTGAAAGCAGGTGGACACTTACTCTTTATTCTTTAGATCCCTGACCTCAACCTTGGTGAGGTCAGGTGGACTGAAGACTCACCTTTTCAGACTCCACCTAAACCCTTAGCACTACAGAAAAGTCAGTGACCATACATGAAGCTAGTTAGCATTAGTTTTTTGTCTTTAGGTTTTTAGAACTTTGATTATACTGTGTTTTTTCTAGATAAATATCCATTTGCATTTGTTATATTGTTGATGTTCTGACATATTATCTTGTTTATTATTGTGATGTTATCTGCTTATTGTAAGTCGCTTTGGATTAAAAGTGTCTGCTAAATGCCTAAACTGTAAACTGTAAACTGTAAACTGAAAGGCAAGATCCTACCTATTGAAGGACTGAGGGGGAAAAGCAGCCCAGATTGAATTGGCAGATCGATTAAAAACTAGAGTGTTTTACCAACATAAGCATATTGGGGGATTTTTGTTACATGCCTACTCTGAAGGAAATATGTTCAAACACAACAGCTTATTGAGAAACCATTACGCACGATGTATGTGCTCAATGCACACACGGCAATGTACTGTAGGTGATGAATGTATTTGTGCAAGATGACCCTGTTATATAAAATGTGTTTATTAAAGGACTAGGACTAGGTCACCTCTGGGACAACCAGATCTTATTTTATTGTTGTTTGGGACACGATCAACACAATCCTAAGTACTTTTTTGTGTTCAATCTGTGTTTTTAGATATTTTAGGATTTCAGCATGCGTGTAGCATGCTACAACTGGTCATATGATGCATTTTGCATCATATGACCAGTTGTAGCATGCTGAAATACTTGTGAAGAGCTTGGCTTCACGCTAACACCAAGGAGGTCAAGACGGCATCCCGCAGTAGTTCTGACAGACCTGGACTATGCGGACGACATCAGCCTGCTCTCCGACAGCATGGAACAAGCACAAGAACTCCTGAACAGGGTGGAGATAGAGTGTGCCAAAGTTGGTCTCAGGCTAAACGCTAAGAAAACTGAGGTTATCACCTATAACCTACCTGATCACTCACCTCTGACAACAACAGAAGGAGCTGTGTTGAAGGAAGTCAAGGACTTCAAGTACCTGGGCGCATGGGTCGACTCAACTGAGAAAGACCTTAAAGTAAGGAAGGCACTCGCTTGGAGGGCCCTGAACGGCATGAACAGTGTATGGAACTCTAACCTCCCCCGCCAAATCAAACTTAGCTTCTTCTTTGCAACGGTGGAGTCTGTTCTCCTCTATGGCAGTGAATGCTGGACCCTGAAGCCAACCCTGCAGAAGTCTCTAGACGGGTGCTACACTAGAATGTTGCGTGCAGTACTCAACATCAACAGGAGTGCACATGTTACAAACGAGAGCCTGTATGAGGGAATACCAAAGGTAAGCGAGAAAATTGCCACCAGAAGAATGAGACTAGCAGGACACTGCCAAAGACACCAGGAGCTTCCAGCCAGCAAATTGGTACTGTGGGAGCCAACACACGGGCACCGGCCGCGAGGACGTCCCACAAAAACATACGTGGACATACTCAAGGAAGACGTAGGGACACAGAACACCAATGAGCTGGCCAGATGTATGGAGAACCGAGATGACTGGAAACAACGATGGAGGGCTCGTCTGAGGACGACCTAGATAGATAGACTTTTGGTTTGGAAATAGAGATTTTAAAGTTACTCCAACTACCGAAGCTATAAAACAGCAAAGACTGGATGAGAAAAATAAGTTCTCTCTTTTCATGCTCTTTCCTAGACTTCCTGCCTGTGTGTAAAGAGGAGGTTTCTGCAGGACAGGAGGAGAGTAACTTCAGTCTGATCCAGGAGGAACCACAACCTCCACAGATTAAAGAGGAACAGGAGGAGCAACTTCAAAGACCAGAGGAGGCTGATGGGTCAACGTTGACAGTGAAACTAGAAGTGAAATGCGAAGATGATGGTGAAAACAGAGAGGCAGAGCCTGTTGCCGGCACCTCAACTGAACACATGGAAACACAAAGTTTTCTCTATGTGATAGAGGACTGTGGAGCATCACAACCAACTGGTGATGAGCAGCTGCTGTCTTCACACAGTTCAGAATCTGACACTGAAGACAGTGACTCTTCACACAGTTCTGAAGACGACACAGAGGACAGTGATGACTGGGAGGAGACCAGAGAAGATCAGTCGGCCTTAAACACACTGACATCACACAAGACACAAAGATTGTCTTTGAGACAGGATATGAAATCATCAAAACAAACTCACTCCATGAGTCAGACAGGGAAGAATACAGGGAAGAAAATGTTAGGTTGTGGCAAAAACTTTACTGAAAAGGGACATCTAAATACGAACACAAAGAGTCGTACAGGGGGAAAGCCCTACAGTTGTACAGTTTGTGGGAAATGCTGTACTCAAAAGTATAATCTAAAATCACACATGAGGATACATACAGGGGAAAAGCCCTTTCCTTGTAAATTGTGTGAGAAAAGCTTTGGTTATTCCAATCATCTAAAGGTTCACATGAGGAGTCATACAGGGGAAAAGCCCTTTCCTTGTGAATTGTGTGGCAAAAGCTTTGGTTATTCCAGTGTTCTAAAAGTACACATGAGGAGTCATACAGGGGAAAAGCCCTTCAGTTGTACAGTTTGTGGGAAACGCTGTACTCGAAATAATGATCTAAAAAAACACATGAGGATTCATACAGGGCTAAAGCCGTTTCCTTGTGAATTGTGTGACAAAAGCTTTGGTGATTCCAGTAATCTAAAAGTACACATGAGGAGACATACAGGGGAAAAGCCCTTCAGTTGTACAGTTTGTGGGAAACGCTGTACTCAA
Source organism: Nannobrachium achirus (assembly GCF_963921795.1). NCBI lineage: Eukaryota > Metazoa > Chordata > Actinopteri > Myctophiformes > Myctophidae > Nannobrachium > Nannobrachium achirus. The sequence continues at coordinate 5,797,466 of NC_137827.1, forward strand.
AATGGTGATCTAAAAAAACACATGCTGACTCATACAGGGGAAAAGCTCTTTACAGGGAGATAGGCATTTACTTGTACAGTTAGTGGCAAAGGCTGTAGTCAAAAGAGTGATCTAAAAGTGCACATGTGGATACATACAGGGGGAAAGCCCTTTACTGGTATGATTCGTGGAAAAGGCTTTGGTTATATTAATCATATATAAACTATACACGTGAAGACTCATACAGGGGGAAAGCCCTTAGCTTGTACATGTTGTTAACAACGTTTCAGTCATAGAGGTTTGATAAAAGACAGAAATAAGCGGAAATGGCAACAGTGGTTAGGATGAGGAAATATTGTATGTATTTGCAAATGTACTTTGACAAAAATACAGGAGGATCATATCATCATTGTTGTTGTTGTTGTAGGGATGGGAAGATAATTGTTATTATCGTTTAGTGTGATTAAAAAAAGAATGCTCACAATAATTGTATCGCGGCCCTCCATCATACACTAGAATTAGCTTTTGCTGAGCTGCAAATTCTACTTGATACTTGATAAAAACGGACCTGTAAAGATCGTAGTTGGTACACTGTTAGTGCTTTATACAAATTGACAACCCAAAAATAACGTGGCGTTGTAGTGATTGTAGATCGGCTATTTTTGGTGAACCCAATAATAAGGATGCTGGGGGTTCCAGTGGTTAAACAAAAGTGGCATTTTAAGTTTTAAGCATATTTACATTATCACTACAGTATTAGCATTAATCACAATTGTTTTTTTTTTTGCCACAATAATCATAAGCAGTGTTTCATATTGTCCCATCCCTATGTTGTTATGTAATTTCTATCCAGCAAATAAACAATCGGCTGCACTTGTTTATTTCAGTTAGCTGCCTCTGTTGCTGTTTGATGGAATGTGTTCAAACATGTAAGAATGTTGTGAATCCATTAAAGCCTCCTGGTTTTCTTTACCTGTGACATGACTGGTTTCCCACGTTTTATCCTGTTTCTTGTTTCTTAGTTCCAGTTAGGGTTTAAAGGGATATTTCACTTTCAAAAAAACATTTGGTCATTTTATCGTCTAATCAGGCTTTTATGAACACCCTGAACAGTTTTTAATTTGCTTCATTCAGTATTTAGATATTTGATGTAAATGTTATCGGCCCTCCAGAACCAGGGCCCCTCCCCATACACACACATTGTAACTTCAAACTCCATTTTAACCGTGATAGATTCATTAAAAACACCCATTGTTTTTTTTCTGGTGACTCATACTACCATCCTAATATACGTGAGCAGGCCGTGTTTTTTCAAATAACTTTTTTCAGTTCTTTTTTAATAATTATTTGGGAAAATGAAGAAAAAAAATGCAATACAAAATTGGAGGGGGGGGGGGGGGGAGCCTAGTATTCAGAAGAACAGCGTTTAATAGGCAGTGGTGAAAAAGTAAGTACATGTACTCAAGTACTGTGCATAAGTAGCCTACAACGCCTAGGTACTTTATTTTATGTACTTGTAAACAGCACTTGGAGCACAGTCAGACATTCAGGCTAAAAAGATAACACAAAAAAAAGTCCCAGGAAACTTGTTTCCATTTGTGTGTAAATAGCATAAAGAATAACACAAATGAAATTATACATGCCATCAACACATATAAAACACTATAGCCTACCTACCGTTGGTACAAAGTAGAAAGGGGAAAACTGTCGACAGGGGATGAATGTCACCTGAGTTTACCTTATGGTCTGTCTGTCTGTCTGTCTGTCTGTCTGTCTGTCTGCCTATCCACAAGGCTCTGTGTCTATTTAAGTGTGCCTGCCATGCAATGGCAAAACACTTATTGTACTCCCTCATACTTAAGTAAGTAAGTAACGTTCTTGCAAATTTGGAGCCGTAATAACTGCCGCACGATTTATGCCACCGCCGCAATATATACATCAAAACGTGCGGCTCGGCCGGGAATGGTGTGCTATTACTTTTCTAAGAGAAAAGTTGTATAGTTTAATTGATATTAATTTATTAGTGAATTAATTTTACCCATTGACTTATAATGGGAATCGCAAAAACTCACATTCAATATTTTTTTTCTCGCAAACCATAGGGGCTACAGTTTCAAAACTTGGAGAGGAGATTTATAATGATATCAAGGATTAAATAAAAAATAATTTTGTCAGTTGGCCTCATGGTGGCGCTATAACAGTCCACTTTACGTTTTGCCCTATAACTCTTGAACCGTGGGTTGTAAAATTAAAAATATGTTTTCCCTGGATTCCTTGGCTCATCACGCATCTCCCCATATAGGCCACGCCCATTTGCGTCAGGATAGATTTTCCGCCATTTTGAATTTTCTTCAAAACACACGTTTTGCTCCTTTTCCTACATTTTTTCTCCAAATGTCACAAAAATCGATACACACGATCTATGGACTCAAGGGTGACCAGATGTCCCCCTTTGCGATGGACAGTCCCACATTTCCAGGACTTTTCAGGCGTCCCCCAAATTGAGACTCTGTCCCACATTGTGACTGTCAGGTGTTGATATACTGTAGGTATTAGGTGCACTGATTGTTGCTGAAGCTCTTTAACATGAGCTCACAGCAAGATAGACTGGACCACACTGGACTACTGGAATACATTATAGTACTCCATTGTAATGTAAATCTCTCTCATTGACTCTTTTCCCTGCAAGATATGTTTTTAAGTCTTAATAAAATAACATGAGAAATATCCACTATACTGTAGGGGGGTAAATAACAAACTAGAAAAGAAAATTTCCAAGAAATTTTAAGTGTGCCTGCAGCTCGCTAAGTCTGTGCAACCTTGTGTAGCGGTTGGTGTTAGCATTAGCGTTACATTTTTTAACATTAGCATTTTTTGCATAAGCTTTAACATTATGGTTCTTCATATGACACCACCCACAGCCATTTCGACTAATTAGTGGCGTTTTGGCGCATTTTTGGCCGTTATCACGGGTCGCACTTTAACGACAGTTTTTTTGAGAAAGAATTGTTTTGTGAGAAAAAAATTGTTTTGTGAGAAAAAAATTGTTTTGTGAGAAAAAAAAAAAAATTGAGAAAAAAAATGTTGAGAAAAAAAAATTTGAGAAAAAAAAATTTTTGAGAAAAAGAAATTTGAGAAAAAAAAAATTTGAGAAAAAAAAATTGAGAAAAAATTTTTTTTTGAGAAAAAAAAAGAGAAAAAAAAATTTGAGAAAAAAAAATTTGAGAAAAAAAAATTTGAGAAAAAAAAAATTTGAGAAAAAGAAATTGAGAAAAAAAAAAGGAAAAAAAAAAAAAGAATTATGACACCAGCCGCGAGTCTGTACGACAAACGGTTCATGAGTTATAGAGGCACTTCCTGTTTGGCGAAGGACACTTCCTGTTACAGAGGGGGCGGGGCTTAATCAATTACAGCTCATCCCTATTGGCCGGAAAAAGACCAAAGTTGTGTGTGCATTTTAAAGTTTAAATCACGTTGCTAGGCAAAAGTATGGCAGAGTTATGTGGCGCCAAAGTTTCTGGGTTTTTTTTCGGAGTCCCCCATTCTAAGTCAATGGGGTTTTTGGGCGTAGTTTTTTGCGAATTACATCGCAATCGTATCGCGGATCGGAAAGAAAAGTAATAGCACACCATTCCCGGCCGAGCCGCACATTTTGATGTGTATATTGCGGGGGTGGCGTAAATCGTGCGGCAGTTATTACGTGCCGAAATTTCCCCCATTCTAAGTGAATGGGGTTTTTTGGCGTAGTTTTTTGCGAATTACGTCGCAATGGTAACGCGGATCGGAAAGAAAAGTAATAACACCCCATTCCCGGCCGAGCCGCACGTTTTGATGTATATATTGCGGCGGTGGCGTAAATCGTGCGGCACTTATTTCGTGCCGAAATTTTGTGGCGACATTACTTACTTAAGTATGGCGGATTACAATAAGTGTTTTGCTATTGCATAGCAGGCACACTTAATTAATAAGTACTAGAAGCTGGGCCGCCCAGCGTCTAGTCGGCGACCTGGCCAACTCGGAACAATGTAAATAGGGAATGAATGCCCCGCCCTTTAATGCAAACCCCATTATACCTGTTGTCATAGGACCCGTTTTGACCATCTGTTTGCCTGTGTCCATTTATGCCCATATATGGAGATATCTGTTATCTGTCTGTCTGTCAGCGTCCATTTTATGTCCATATATGGAGATCACTGCAGATATAGTTCTGGGTCCATTTTATGCCCATATATGCCCATATATGGAGATATCTGTCTATTTGCGTCCATTTCACGCCCATATATGGAGATCTCTGAATCTGTCTGTCTGTGTCCCTTTATGCCCGTATATGGAGATCTTTGTGATTCTGCGTAAATTTTATGCCCATATATGCCATTTGCGTCCATTTTATGCCCATTTATGGAGATCTCTGTATCCGTCTGTCTGTGTGTCTGTCTGTGTCCCTTTATGCCCGTATATGGAGATCTTTGTAATTCTGCGTACATTTTATGCCCATATATGCCATTTGCGTCCATATAGTTCTGGGTCCATTTTATGCCCATATATGCCCATACATGGAGATATCTGTCTATTTGCGTCCATTTCACGCCCATATATGGAGATCTCTGAATCTGTCTGTCTGTGTCCCTTTATCCATTTTATGCCCATATATGGGGGCATTCATTTTATGCCCATATATGGAGAACGCGCGTGCCCGTGGGACGAACGGTTCTCATATGGGGGCATTCATTTTCTGCCCATATATGGAGAACGCGCGTGCCCGTGGGACGAACGGTCCCTTTATCCATTTTATGCCCATATATGGGGGCATTCATTTTATGCCCATATATGGAGAACGCGCGTGCCCGTGGGACGAACGGTTCTCATATGGGGGCATTCATTTTATGCCCATATATGGAGAACGCGCGTGCCCGTGGGACGAACGGTTCTCGAGATACGCGGATTACCTACATACATACACACTCACAGAGATCTCTGAATCTGTCTGTCTGTGTCCCTTTATCCATTTTATGCCCATATATGGGGGCATTCATTTTATGCCCATATATGGAGAACGCGCGTGCCCGTGGGACGAACGGTTCTCATATGGGGGCATTCATTTTATGCCCATATATGGAGAACGCGCGTGCCCGTGGGACGAACGGTCCCTTTATCCATTTTATGCCCATATATGGGGGCATTCATTTTATGCCCATATATGGAGAACGCGCGTGCCCGTGGGACGAACGGTTCTCATATGGGGGCATTCATTTTATGCCCATATATGGAGAACGCGCGTGCCCGTGGGACGAACGGTTCTCGAGATACGCGGATTACCTACAAACATACACACTCACAGAGATTTTTTGTTGACTCATGTGGCGTACGTGATGTCAGAGCCTTTTATGAAGTGATGTCACAATGAGTCAGAGCTTTCGCCGATTTCCTCAGAAACAGCCTGATGTCAACAATCAACCCCGCATAAGGAGATTCCGAACGTTTCGCGCCGGTTCGGGAAAACCGCGCGTCGGGTCGAGACCCGGCACTGCACTCCGTGCCGCGGCGGGGAACGCGCGTGCCGAATCTGAAGCCGGTGGGACGAACGGTTCTCGAGATACGCGGATTACAAACACACACACACACACGCAGAGACTTCTCGCATTTATAGATAGATTAGGGCTATGGTCGAATATGACATCAAAGCATTTATTAGCAACTTAAGTAATAAGTTGCTATTAACCCCCCGCCCGCCCGTCCCACATTGTCACACACAAGTGGTACTTCTGTCCCTCAAATGAACAGTTTGGATCTGGTCACCCTAATGGACTCATGCGATAAACATATTTAAACGATATTTTGATAGTCCATACCGTTCTTCCGTAACAGGGTTCCAAAGTTAGCGGGAGGAGCCCGTTTTGTAAGAAGTAGCCATAAATCACAAACGAAACATCCAGTCAACACCAAATTTTAACCACAAGTGGGGGGCGCTATACTGAACATATACCCAAAAGCATTTCCACTTCGACCCATAGGGGGCACCACAAACGCGCAAAACGTAACCGTTTCATGCCAAAACGTGTTTTTCAGGGGGAACGACCCTCTCAAAACGAAACACTAACACCAACCGCTACACAAGGTTGCACAGACTTCGCGAGCTGCAGGCACACTTAAAATTTCGTAGAAATTTTCTTTTCTAGTTATCAATTACACTCCTCCACCAGGGGGCGAAAGGCATTAAGCAAACGGTGCTTGGGTCGTTTAGTGCGCATGTGCGAGGCCCGTCGATCTGGAAAGGGAAGCAGGTGCGTGTAGTTTTTACACAGCTCATTGTTTGGAAAACGCATGGAGTACAAGGTAGAAAACTAAGAACTAATAAGTAAAAAGTGTCAATAACTTTAGCAAGGAGACAAAATGCTTCAGATGGAGTCTGTACGGCTGAAGATAAATGAACACATGACGTCACTGGGAGAGGAGATAGTGTGTGTTTTGGAGAGACAGGCAGCAACAACAACACACATTAATGTCAGAGTGTTTGTGTTGGAGCGCCTCAGTGCGGCTGCAGAGTTCATGTTCAACCTCTTCCAGAGAGAGATGGAGACACTAGAAACTCTGCTGGAGAGACACAACAAAGCAGGTTGGTTTACATTACCTAAATAAAAGTATAAGCTTCTATCTATTCTAGACCACTTGTAGCTAAGTAGCTATTACTGGCTATTACTAGCTGAGCTAGCTGTGTGTGTGCTAGCTGTGTGTGTGTGTGTGTGTGTGTGTGTGTGTGTGTGTGTGTGTGTGTGTGTGTGTGTGTGTGTGTGTGTGTGTGTGTGTGTGTGTGTGTGTGTGTGTGTGTGTGTGTGACTAGCTTTATTAGCCCATATTAAAAGGTGTTGCATACCAGTGGTTTGATTGATGGATTGAATACTTCATTAGCAGTTTGCGTAGGAAAATACGGGACCTTACAGTTCAGATACAAGGTCTACTAATAGGATTTTATACCTAACAAGCATAATGTCTTGTTTACATTGGGGTCCTTTTGTACTCAATGTATAGATTCATTCAATTCAATAAATATACACAAATCTAAACAAAGCTGGTAAATAAAACAAAGCCTATCCTTACTCTTATGCTTTTTTTAATGTATTTGCATAGTACTGTGTTTTCTTTGTCTGTCATGCATGTTATGACCCCAATTGAAACAAGCCCGAAAGCTTTTTTGATGTGTTTTACTGTACTGTCCTGAAACTGTACATTTTCCTATGCAAACTCTTGCAATGTCATCAATCAATCAATACTGTATTATGCAAACACAGCTGCCACTGTCTCTGTCTAAGTGCCTCCATAGAAATACCATAACTGATGTCATATCCTCTATCCATCTGTCTGTTTAAAGAGGTTTCCACTGAACATGAGAGAACCAGTCTGGTCCGTGAGGAACCACAACCTCCACAGATGAAAGAGGAACAGGAGGAGGAGGCTGGTAAAGAAAAACACTAAACTAAAGCTGGCCTTACATTAGCAGATAATCGGGCGCTATTGAATCGGGTAGCATTAAACACTATACTACAGGATGATTATCTGACCAGATAATCTAAACACGCTCACACTAGCCATTTTGAAATGTCGGGGACTCCGCACGCTACAAGATTGAGTCGGGCGTGAACAAAGCAATAATACATAATATAATGAATACAAAATGTTACGGGGGCTGTTCTTCGCCTTGCAACACACACGCACGCACACACAAACACATTAACGTTATCCACTCAACACACCATCGCAACGCTTCACGCAATGGAGGACAAACACGCTTCAATATGGAATTTGTGTCCCATTTTGATGATGAGTTCACTTTGACACGTTTCATGTCCATCCATGCATCTGTTCGACTCTCTGACTTTTATTCTCACTCTATCACTGCTAAACTAGACAAGCTGTGTGCGCCGTGCGTCTGCTTCTCATGGTGCCTGATTTATGATTAGTCGTATGACTGTGTGGCGCATAGAACATTAGATTTCCAAGATCAAACTGTGTCCCTCCGCGCCACGTTGTAGGGTTTGTAGATCAGGCTGGGCGTGTCTACTTTGCCTTGCAAGAACAAAGCGAAATGTGTTGTGTCACTCGTGTGCTGTTCCCAGTCTGTGACTGGTAGTGACTATTTCTGCTGATATAAAACAAACCCGCTAACATTGAGTTTTAATTCCCATCCCAAGCAATCATGATACAATCTAATGGACGGATGGACAGTATGAAAAGTGTGTCTGTGTGCGCGCGCGTGTGTATGTGTGTGAGTGAGAGAGAGAGAGAGAACAAGAGAGAGAGATCTGTCGATCAGCAGCTGTCTTTCTCTCGGTCACCCGCTGCTGGCCCCGATCGTCCTCTGAGCCACTCGGCGGGGCTCAGATTGAATTTGTGAGCCTTCACGCTAGAAGTAATTTTTGTTACATGCCTACTCTGAAGGAAAAATCAAAAGAGTGATCTAAAAGTACACATGGGGGAAACATACAGGGAGAAAGCTCTTTTCTGGTATGATTCGTGGACAAGGCTTTGGTTATATTGTATTAGTCATCTATAAACTCTATGTTAAGACTCATACAGGGGGAAGCCCTTAGCTTGTACATGTTGTTAAAAAGGTTTCAGTCGTAGATGTTTAATGAAAAGACGGAAATAAGCAGAAATGGCAAGACTCGTTAGGTTGAGTAAATATTTCATGTATGTGCAAATGCACTTTGACAGAAATACAGGAGGATCATATTATCGTTGTTGTTGATGTAGGGATGGGAAGATAATAATCGTTATTATCGTTTATTGTGATAAAAAAGAAGAAAATGCTCACAATAATCATATCATACACTAGAATTTGTTGTACATTTTTGTTGAGCTGCAAATTCAGTACAATTTAAACCCTCTGTACTGGACCTGTAAATAACGCAGTTGGTACACTGTAATACAGTTCTTTACACAAATTGAACCGCCAAAAAAAGAACAAGTGGCGTTGTAGCGACTGTAGATCTGCTATTTTTGGCGTACACTCCCCCAATAATAAGGCTGATAGGGGTTCAAGTGTTTAAACAAAAGTGGCATTTTAAGTTTTAAGCATATTTACATTATTGCTAATACAGTATTATCGTTAATCACATGTGTTGTTGCCACACTAAACATAAGCAGTGTAATTTTCATATTGTCCCATCCCTATGTTGTTATATAATTTCTATCCAGTAAATAAACACAATCGGCTGCACTGGTTTATTTCAGTTAGTTGCCTCTATTGCTGTTTGATGGAATACTGTATGTTCAAATACATGTAAGAATGTTGTGAATCCATTAAAGCCTCCTGGCTTTCTTTACCTGTGACATGACTGGTATCCCATGTTTTATCCTGTTTCTTAGTTCCAGTTCCAGGGTTTATCTTTAGACCATTGAACTAATGTGACTTCTTACTGTGTTCCTTGTTTCTCAGTTCCAGGTAGGGTTTGACTTGAGGGTTGTGTTCCTTTTATTTTGAAGTAATGTCCAAGTGTCTTGGCCACATATGGAGCGTGACATAATTTGGCCATATTTTACCCCATATGGAGATGACATCATAGATGTATGATGTCATAGACCACAGACTGACAGGCATATATGGAGCGTGACACGAGGCGAGACGGACATGATCTGCAGATTTCCATAATAAATGCGACCTACTGTCACAATAAGACAAATTATTATTATTATGTTTTTCTTTTCTTTTTTTTTTTTTTATAAAAATCAAATCAGATTCATACATTTTTTCAGGTGTTCTTGCAAGTTGTTCCAGAGGCTTGGGGCCCTCATTTATCAACGTGGTGCAGATCAAAATGTTGGTGTAGGCCTATGCCAGCATTTAGGCAAGTGTCGGCATTTATCATTTCAACTTGACTTTGATGTAGGGTAGGATCAGATCTCACGTCAAGTTCAGAGGTGGTGTAGGATTCATCTTACACCACTTTGTTCCATTGTAGACATGCGGAGCAGCAATGTATAACAATCTGACACATAATCCACTCCAAAATGTATACATCCCTTTGAAAATATATAAAAGCATACATCATGGACATGCATGCCGATTTTATTTCTAAGTTACAATGACAAGCAATTAAATTCTATAGCGATATGGAAGAAATCTAACAAGTGCTTTAACTGTAATTCAGATAAGATCGCCAGCTCAGAACAAAGATATATTAATGCTCCCAAGAACGCTTATACAAGAGCATATAAGCAGCGCGGCACCGAGTGCAATGCTGCAAGCTTGTAGATCTGCTATTTTTTTTTAAATCATGTCGTTTTTTTGCTAATCTTTCAATATATTTTTTCCAAAGCGAACATTTGTGACTCAAATATTTTCTTCTGGTGGGGGTCTCTGATACATAATATTACTCCAAATACATATAATGCCAGGGGTCCTTGACATGAAAAGGTTTGAGAACCACTGACACAGACCAGTGGTGGTCTGTGTCAGTGGCGTTGTAGCGACTGTAGATCTGCTATTTTTGGCGTACACTCCCCCAATAATAAGGCTGATAGGGGTTCAAGTGTTTAAACAAAAGTGGCATTTTAAGTTTTAAGCATATTTACATTATTGCTAATACAGTATTATCGTTAATCACATGTGTTGTTGCCACACTAAACATAAGCAGTGTAATTTTCATATTGTCCCATCCCTATGTTGTTATATAATTTCTATCCAGTAAATAAACACAATCGGCTGCACTGGTTTATTTCAGTTAGTTGCCTCTATTGCTGTTTGATGGAATACTGTATGTTCAAATACATGTAAGAATGTTGTGAATCCATTAAAGCCTCCTGGCTTTCTTTACCTGTGACATGACTGGTATCCCATGTTTTATCCTGTTTCTTAGTTCCAGTTCCAGGGTTTATCTTTAGACCATTGAACTAATGTGACTTCTTACTGTGTTCCTTGTTTCTCAGTTCCAGGTAGGGTTTGACTTGAGGGTTGTGTTCCTTTTATTTTGAAGTAATGTCCAAGTGTCTTGGCCACATATGGAGCGTGACATAATTTGGCCATATTTTACCCCATATGGAGATGACATCATAGATGTATGATGTCATAGACCACAGACTGACAGGCATATATGGAGCGTGACACGAGGCGAGACGGACATGATCTGCAGATTTCCATAATAAATGCGACCTACTGTCACAATAAGACAAATTATTATTATTATGTTTTTCTTTTCTTTTTTTTTTTTTTATAAAAATCAAATCAGATTCATACATTTTTTCAGGTGTTCTTGCAAGTTGTTCCAGAGGCTTGGGGCCCTCATTTATCAACGTGGTGCAGATCAAAATGTTGGTGTAGGCCTATGCCAGCATTTAGGCAAGTGTCGGCATTTATCATTTCAACTTGACTTTGATGTAGGGTAGGATCAGATCTCACGTCAAGTTCAGAGGTGGTGTAGGATTCATCTTACACCACTTTGTTCCATTGTAGACATGCGGAGCAGCAATGTATAACAATCTGACACATAATCCACTCCAAAATGTATACATCCCTTTGAAAATATATAAAAGCATACATCATGGACATGCATGCCGATTTTATTTCTAAGTTACAATGACAAGCAATTAAATTCTATAGCGATATGGAAGAAATCTAACAAGTGCTTTAACTGTAATTCAGATAAGATCGCCAGCTCAGAACAAAGATATATTAATGCTCCCAAGAACGCTTATACAAGAGCATATAAGCAGCGCGGCACCGAGTGCAATGCTGCAAGCTTGTAGATCTGCTATTTTTTTTTAAATCATGTCGTTTTTTTGCTAATCTTTCAATATATTTTTTCCAAAGCGAACATTTGTGACTCAAATATTTTCTTCTGGTGGGGGTCTCTGATACATAATATTACTCCAAATACATATAATGCCAGGGGTCCTTGACATGAAAAGGTTTGAGAACCACTGACACAGACCAGTGGTGTAAAGTAATTAAGTACATTTAGGCTACTTCGGTAATGTACCTTAAGTACACTTTTGAGTTTTCTATACTTTTACCTATCCACTACATCTCAGAGGTAAATAGCCTATTGTAGCCTACTTCTGCTCCATTACAATAATTTTACAACTTAAAGGGCCTACACCATGCTTTTAAAACTATATTTTTTGTATAAATATATGCTCAAAATTGAGTCTTAGACAGGTTTTAACCCTCAAAAAACACTCTGACCATTCTTTTTGTTTGTTCTAGCTCTACTATAATGAGGCTCTCCAGCTGCAATATCAAAACGGCCTCTGTTTGCTCAGTGGGTTCTAGTGGGTCTAGTGGGTTTTTTCCAGAAAAAAAATGAAGTGTTGAAAAAACACAATTTTTTATTTTTTATTTGACTCTGCATTGCATTTTTTTGAAAAAAACAAGTTTTGAAAAAAAAAATGTTTTTGACTCTGGAAAAAAAATGTTTTTGACTCTGAAAAAAAAAACGGGAATCCGTGTGACGTCACACGGATCAACTCTCAGAACAGCACTGTTCTGAGAACCTGTGGAAAGCTTTTCATCTCTGTCTTCCCAAAACCAGAGAAAGACACAATGTACAGAAATAGGACTTTGTGAGGATAGAAGGTGCCAGTGGGACCCCAAAAAAGGGTTTTAAAATAGAAAAAGTGAAAATTCATGGTGTAGGTCCTTTAAGTTACTTTAAATAATTTGATTATTATTATACCAAACATATATCAACCACTTCAGTCCGACTCAATTTTGTCCATTTGAAAATAGATAGCTCGTAGATCTGCTGTATTGATATGTTTGTAGGCCTACTAACTTTTTAAACGGGACATTCTGCATAACGAGTGCTTTCTACGTTTGTACTTTAAGTACATTTTGATATAAATACTTATGTACTTTTACACAGTTAAATTTAGAATTCAGTACTTCCACAAGTGTTTCTACATTGCAGTAACACTTTTTCCTACCACTGAACACTATAGCCTACCTCCTTGTACAAAGAATAAAGGAGAAAACTGTCGACAGTGAATGAATGTCACCCATAGAGTTATAAGAAGAATGTCACCTCCTTTCTATATGGACAAACTGAGTTTAAGGTCGTTCTGTCTGTCTGTCAATTACACTCCTCCTCCACCAGGGGGCGAAATGCATTGAGGAAACAGCCTTCCGTCGTTTAGTGCGCATGCGAGGCCCGTTGACCCGAAAGCGGAAGCAAGTGCGTGTAGTTTTTACGCAGCACATTGTTTGGAAGAAAAGCGGTGGATGAAACGCACGGAGGACAAGGTAGAAAACTAAGAACTATAATGACTAAAAAGTGTCAATAACTTTAGCAAGGAGACAAAATGCTTCAGATGGAGTCTGTACAGCTGAAGATAAATGAACACATGACGTCACTGGGAGAGGAGATAGTGTGTGTTTTGGAGAGACACGCAGCAACAACAACACACATTAATGTCAGAGTGTTTGTGTTGGAGCGCCTCAGTAAGGCTGCAGAGTTCATGTTTAACCTCTTCCAGGGAGAGATGGAGACACTAGAAACTCTGCTGGAGAGACACAACAAACTGCTGCTGCCATACATCAAACTACACAGAGCAGGTTGGTTTACATTACCTTTGATATGACTCTGCTAAATATAAGTAGGATATAAGCTTCTATCTATTCTCGATTCTTCATCAATGTGATATCTTGTTTCCCTCTGTGTGTTAATAAGCATGTGCAGCAGCTGTAACTGGTATGTCCATATAATGTAACCTTCTTCTGACCAGTATTTGGATCTATATCGTAGTGCGCTTCTTGTGCAGATCCAAATAAAATAATTCGAATGTGTCTGTGTCTGTGTGTGTGTCTGTCTGTGTGTGTGTGTGTGTGTGTGTGTATGTGTGTGTGTGTGTGTGTGTGTGTGTGTGTGTGTGTGTGTGTGTGTGTGTGTGTGTGTGTGTGTGTGTGTGTGTGTGTGTGTGTGTGTGTGCGTGCGTGCGTGCGTGCGTGCGTCATTGTCTGTCATTCAAAGTTATATATGAGTTAATGAGAATGATCTCAACAAAACTTTAACTCATACAGTGCCAAACGACTTTTAGATCAACTTTCTCACTATGGACTTCCCTGCCAGACGACTTAAATCGACTTTTACTTAGAAAAAAAAAAAAAAAAAAAAAATTTTTTTCAAAAATTTTTTTTTCAAAAAAAAAGTTTTGGACCCCATTAAATCTAGTAAACATGATTTCAATCGCGATTTTGCATGTTCCACCCCCATACAACCCCATCTTTCATACAGGATAGCCATCTTTGCTTACATAACATGTAAAACATAATGGCTATTATCTCAAGAATGCCTGAACGGATTTCCAATCTGTTTTTTTTGTTTGAAAGCTGTGAACAGCCTGCACAAACATGGTGCATGATCTGTGCATGGGCGTGCATGATCTGTACACTATAAATTACATGGAAGTCTATGGAGAGGGCTGGCAGGGAGAACCCAAAGAAGGCATATTTAATTGGCAGTAACTGAGTTAAGGGAGCGGCGGAGGAAGGAAAGAATTACCATTTCTCAAGTCTAGCTTTTTTTTCTGGCGAGCTTTATTTTAAAAGGTGCTGCATAACAGGATGGATTGATTGATTGAATGAATGCATGAATACTTGATAACAGTTCACAGAGGAGAATACAGGACAGTACAGTTCAGATACAAGGTCTACTAATAGGATTTAAACCTAACAAGAAAGCTTACTGGCTTGTTTACATTGGGGTCCTTTTGTACTCAATTCATATACATTTCAATTAAAATGACAGACAAATATACACAGTATTGTGCAAAAAAACCTTCATATAACAGTCAGCAATACAAAATAACACATGTTTATTGTAAACAGGTCAAGGGGGGGTATGGACAGGCTCTAACGTTGTTTTTTAGCAGTTTCGAGTTGCAGCTACCTGTAAGTGATTTTTTTTATTAAAGGAAAGTATGGATTTCCACTCTTTTAATGCAATATTTAGGTCGTTCCACATTTTAGCGGTATAGCAGGAGAACAAATGTAACCCTTTGTTTGAGCCAAGTCTAGGTTGGACTCGATTTGTGGAGCTGCCTTTGGTTTTGTGATAGTGCATATCCTAGGCGTTTGGTGTGGACGTATTTTGTCAGGTACATGGGTATCTTAGTGGTGTGGTGTATCTTGTACACCAGGCCCATTGTAAGATGCTGTACTGTCAACTACCCTGAGCCATCCCACCCTTAAATCCAGTGGTTCCAAACGGTTTCATCTGAGCCTCTCATCTTACATCTGACAGAGTTCAGACATGTGTTTTTCCGACATCTCAACAATTTAATCCACATGCTCATACTAAGAATAGAGAATAGCTGATCTACAAGCTGCCACTGTGTTTAAGTGCTGCCTTAATGAGTTGCTGATGTCATGTCCTCTCTCCATCTGTCTGTTTAAAGAGGTTTCCACTGAACATGAGAGAACCAGTCTGGTCCATGAGGAACCACAACCTCCACAGATCAAAGAGGAACAGAAGGAGGCTGGTGTGTCAACAGGTAAAGAAAACAAAACAAAACTAAGTAGATCACATTAATAGTGTATTTAATAATAATGTATTTCATGGTTTGGTTGAATGCTTGATTCTGAATTCAGCAGTGTGTTATCTTTGAATAAATAATGACCACTGTGTGTGGAAGGGCGAGCTTTATTATATCAAAAGGTGCTGCATACCAGCGGATTGACTGATTGATTGAATACTTCATTAGCAGTTTGCATAGGAAAATACAGGACAGTACAGTTCAGATACAAGGTCTACTAATAGTATTTTAAACCTAACAAGAAAACATAATGGTGTGTTAACATTTGGTTCCTTTTTACTCAATGCATAGACAATTCAATCCAAATGACAATATACACAGTATTGTGCAAAAAAACTTCATATAAAAGTCAGAAATAAAAAATAACAAATATTTATTATGTTGTCTTATAATGTTGTATTTTTAGCAGTTTAGAGTTGCAGCCACCTGTAAGTGATTTATTTCAATAGGAGAGTTATGGATTTACGTTAAGGCCATCGGTATGGATTTACTTTAAGGCCATCGGTAGGGCATTCCACATTTTAGCGGTATAGCAGTAGAACAAATGTAACCCATTGTTAGAGCCAAGTCTAGGTTGGATGTGATTTGTGGAGCTGCCTTTGGTTTTGTGATCTCCTCTCTCCATCTGTCTGTTTAAAGAGGTTTCCACTGAACATGAGAAAACCAGTCTGGTCCATGAGGAACCACAACCTCCACAGATGAAAGAGGAACAGGAGGAGGAGGCTGGTGTGTCAACAGGTAAAGAAAAAAGAAAAGAAAAAACAAAACTAGCCCCTGGTTGCCCTAATGCCCCCTATTTTTTGCCGTATCCAACATGGCAGCTATGTAAACAAAAGCACTATGTCAGGGTTTTGAAAAAAAACAAACAAACAAAAAAAAAAAAACATTTAGGCGAGTAATTCAGCAGGCTGAAAGCAGGTGGACACTTACTCTTTATTCTTTAGATCCCTGACCTCAACCTTGGTGAAAGGCAAGATCCTATATTGAAGGACTAAGGGGGAAAAGAGAGCCCAGATTGAATTGGCAGATCGATTAAAAACAAGAGTGTTTACCAACATAAGCATATTGAGGGATTTTTGTTACATGCCTACTCTGAAGGAAATATGTTCAGACGCAACAGCTTATTGAGGAACCATTACAAACACTGTATGTGCTCAATGCGCAAATGGTAATATAGGTAATGAATGTATTTATGCAAGATGATAAAATGTGTTTATTAATCATGTTCAAACAGTTCAAGTGAATAATGATGGTAAGAGTTGGGCTGCATTTGTGCACCTGCTTGTCATTAATGCATAAAAAAACATTATCAGATGTCCAAGAAATTTACAAATGCCTTAAAAAAGTATGTCAAGCCCTGACAAATATCTTTTGATAATGAGGATAGACCCATGGTTTGGAAATAGAGATTTTAAAGTTCCTCCAACTACCGAAGCTATAAAACAGCAAAGACTGGATGACAAAAAATACGTTATCTCTTTTTTCATATTCTTTCCTAGACTTCCTGCCTGTGTGTAAAGAGGAGGTTTCTGCAGGACAGGAGGAGAGTAACTTCAGTCTGGTCCAGGAGGAACCTCAACCTCCACAGATTAAAGAGGAACAGGAGGAGCAACTTCAAAGACCAGAGGAGGCTGATGGGTCAACGTTGACAGTGAAACTAGAAGTGAAATGTGAAGATGATGGTGAAAACAGAGAGGCAGAGCCTGTTGCCGGCACCTCAACTGAACACATGGAAACACAAAGCTTTCTCTATGTGATAGAGGACTGTGGAGCATCACAACCAACTAGTGATGAGCAGCTGCTGTCTTCACACAGTTCTGAATACGACACAGAGGACAGTGACGACTGGGAGGAGACCAGAGAAGATCAGTCGGCCTTAAACACACTGACATCACACAAGACACAAAGATTGTCTTTGAGCCAGGATATGAAATCATCAAAACAAACTCAACCCATGAGTCAGAAAGGGAAGACATTTTTAAGTTGTGGCCAAATCTTTACTGAAAAGGGACATCAGAATAGGAACACAAAGAGTGATGAAAAGCCCTACAGTTGTACAGAATGTGGGAAATGCTGTACTCAAAAGAGTAATCTAAAAGTTCACATGAGGGGTCATACAGGGGAAAAGCCCTTTCCTTGTGAATTGTGTGACAAAAGCTTTGGTGATTCCAGTCATCTAAAAGTACACATGCAGAGTCATACAGGGGAAAAGCCATATCCTTGTGAATTGTGTGAGAAAAGCTTTGGTCATTCCAGTCATCTAAAAGTACACATGAGGAGTCATACAGGGGAAAAGCCCTACAGTTGTACAGTTTGTGGGAAACGCTGTACTCAAAAGAGTAATCTAAAAGTTCACATGAGGAGTCATACAGGGGAAAAGCCCTTTCCTTGTGAATTGTGTGACAAAAGCTTTGGTGATTCCAGTCATCTAAAAGTACACATGCAGAGTCATACAGGGGAAAAGCCATATCCTTGTGAATTGTGTGAGAAAAGCTTTGGTCATTCCAGTCATCTAAAAGTACACATGAGGAGTCATACAGGGGGAAAGCCCTACAATTGTACAGTTTGTGGGAAACACTTTACTCGAAAGAGTCATCTAAAAGTACACATAAGGAGTCATACAGGGGAAAAGCCCTTCAGTTGCACAGTGTGTGGGAAACGCTGTACTCAAAATAGTGATTTAAAAAAACACATGAGGATACATACAGGGGAAAAGCCCTTTCCTTGTGAACTGTGTGGCAAAAGCTTTGGTAATTCCTATCATCTAAAAACACACATGCAGACTAGGGATGCGGTATCGGTACTCGTGGTATCGGTACTCGACCCGATACAACCCTATTTTGCTGTACTCGTACTCGCCAGATACTTCTCACGGCAGCGCCCGATACTCTGCTGGGGTGTCACAAGGGGGAGAAAAGTGGGACTGAGTTACTAGGGCTCAAGGTGAAAGCCAGGGCCTTAATTATTTTATACTTTTGCTATTGAAAAATAGCAGATATGCAAGCTCACAGTGCCGCACTGCGAACGAGGCACCAGTGCTCCAACGATACAGCTACAGCTGCGACCACTTAAAGGCATCAGCATCACGGCATGCCTTGTTGCGCTAAACTTACCTCTAAAGTTGAATCTCTTTCATATATCCTTCACCACCTCACGCAAATTGCAAAGTATAGGCTACTGTAGGTAAGTTAAACTTCCCACTAGAAAGCTGTGTGTGTGTGTGTGTGTGTGTGTGTGTGTGTGTGTGTGTGTGTGTTTGTTTGTTTTTCTCTGTCGCTCTTGTCTTGCAAGCTCCTCTCTCGGTGAAGTGTGTGTCTGTCTGCAGGGACGTGCAGAGAAATTTTAGAGAGGCAGGGGCTGATATTTCTAGAAGGCCTTTTGGTGGACAATTCTCTTGAATGCAGCCTTCAGTTATGGTATGGAAAGGGCCCGGGGACATTTGCATTTTTTACCATAGTAAAAAAATGCATTCATGGACACTTTTTACAGACTGATCTGGCAGGGGCTCAAGCCCCCGTTGATGTCAAATTGTCAATGTGTGTACGTGCCTGCCTGCCAGTGTAGCACAGCTGAAAAAGACGATTGATTGAAGAGAATAGAGATTCTGTGGGCTTCGCCACCTAGTGGTGGAAGAAATTACCTCTGGGAACTCAGATTGCTGTGGGCTAAATCAATGAATGCATTTCTGAGAATACCAGAAACAAATAATAATTTGACATTATGTTATAGTTGCGGAAATTGGATAATATATTTTTTTAGAGGAAAAAAAAAAAGCGTAATTTAAATACATTTTGTATTATTAATTGTACTCGTATCGGTACTCGGTATCGGCGAGTACTCAACATGAAGTACTTGTACTCGTACTCGGTCAGCAAAAAAGTGGTATCGGGACATCCCTAATGCAGACTCATGCAGGGGAAAAGCCCTTTACAGGTAGATAGGCCGTTAAAGGGATTAGGGATGGCCAACGGCTAACCGTTACCGTTAAACCGATAAGAAATGTGTTACCGGTAAGCACTAACGGTCAATTTTGACCGATAAAAAAGAAAAGAAAAAGGAAATCAACCCATGTGTCACAACAAAAGCCCCGTACACCAATATCTACGCAACATCAAGTCATCAACCATGCAACTATACGCGCTGTGGACCCTGTGGTCACACATTTCTGGGACACCAATGCCTGTGTAACATGCGACGCTGCTTGATTTGGAGTCGTACACGCTGACTTGTTCAACAAATGCTCCGTCGTGGTGTCGTCGATTGGATTTTACAAAACAGACCCCCGTCGTCACATTGAATCCCGCTTAAGAAGAGACTAAAACACAACTTTCTAATGTTACATGTTGATGACGTGAGGAACGCTAAAGTCGTCTTGGTTACAGTAGGATATGCGAAAATAACAAAGCTGAGCTCAGTCGCAAATTCAATGATCGCTGCATCAGCACACACAAAACACGGGCGAGAGAGAAAAAAATGAATGAAATGGACATCACGTTTAGCCGATTCAACCACTCCAAAAGTCATACGATTGAAAGTTATTGCTCTACATGCGAGCATCTCGCTGCGGCTGTTTTGTTAGGCGATATCCAGGGAGTGCACAGAATGCTAGAGAGGCATGGGCTGAAGGGCCTTTTGGTGGACAATTCTGTTGATAAAAGTTAAGGGCTCCAGCCCCCTTTGCTGTATGTGCGCACGTGCCTGCATGGCGAAAGCGCATCACATTAGACTGATCATTTCAATCCAACTGTTTCTTTGCAAAAACACATTTCTTTTAGAAAACATTTGTATTCTTGTTTCTCCTAGTTTTATTGTTTGTAATGTGTAAATATGGCACTTTATTATGGGTAAAAACGGGTGTATTTTCCTTTTTTAAATCGCTAAAATAGCGCATTTTTGAACACATTTCCTTAACGGTTAACGGTTAATTAACTGATAAGGCCTTTCGGTTATCGGTTAAGAAAAAAATCTCCATTTGGCCATCCCTAAAAGGGATATTACACTTTCAAACAAACTTTTAGGTCTAATCAGGCTTGTATGAACACCCTGAACAGTTTTTAATTTGCTTCATTCAGTATTTAGATATTTGATGTAAATGTTACCAGCTCCAACACGCCCAGGCCCTCTCCACATACACACCCATTGTAACTTCAAACTCCATTTTAACCATGATAGATTCATTAAAAACACACATTATTTTTTCTGGTGACTCATAATACCCTCCTAATACGTGAGCAGACCGTGTTTTTTCAATAACCTTTTTCTTTTATTTTTAATGAATCTATGATGGTTAAAATGGAGTTTGAAGTTACAATGGGTGTGTATGTGGAGAGGGCCTGGGCGTGTTGGAGCTGGTAACATTTACATCAAATATCTAAATACTGAATGAAGCAAATTAAAAACTGTTCAGGGTGTTCATACAAGCCTGATTAGACCTAAAAGTTTTTTTGAAAGTGTAATATCCCTTTAAGTGCAGTTTGTGGCAAAGGCTGTAGTCAAAAGAGTGATCTAAAAGTGCACATGAGGATACATACAGGGGGATGCTTTTTACTTTCATGATTTGTGGAAAAGGCTTTGGATATATCAGTCATATATAAACTATGTGAAGACTCATACAGTGGGAAAGCTCTTAGCTTATACATGTTGTTGAAGTTTCAGTCTTAGATGTTCAATACAAAAGAAATAAACGGAAATGGCAACACTGGTTAGGATGAGTAAATATTTCACGTATGTGCAAAGGTACTTTGACAAAAATACAAGAGGATCATATCCTTTCGTTGTTGTTGTTGTAGGGATGGGAAGATAATCGTTATTATCGTTTGTGATTTAAAAAAAATAATAATCTCACAATAATTGTGTTGCGAACCTCCATCATACACTAGAATCCGCTTTTGTTGAACTGCAAATTCAGTACCACTTAAACCCTCTGTACTTGATAAAACGGACCTGTAAAGAGGACGTTGTAGCGATTATAGATCGGCTATTTTTGGCGAACCCAATAATAAGGATGCCGGGGGTTCAAGATTAAACTAAAGTGACGTTTTAAGCATATTTACATTATCACTATACAGTATTATCGTTAATCACAATTGTTTTAGCACAATAATCATAAACAGTGCAATTTTTACATCGTCCCATCCCTATGTTGTTATATAATTTCTATCCAGTAAATAAACAATCGTCTGCACTTGTTTATTTCAGTTAGTTGCCTCTATTGCTGTTTGATGGAATGTGTTCAAATACATGTAAGAATGTTGTGAATCCATTAAAGCCTCCTGGTGTTCTTTACCTGTGACATGACTGGTTTCCCATGTCTTATCGTGTTTCTTGTTTCTTAGTTCCAGTTAGGGTTTAAAGGGATATTTCACTAAAAAAAGAAAAATGTTATCGGCCCTCCAGAACCAGGGCCCCTCCCCATACACACACATTGTAACTTCAAACTCCATTTTAATCATGATAGATTCATTAAAAACACCCATTGTTTTTTTTCTTGTGACTCATACTATCCTCCTAATACAGGAGCAGGCTGTGTTTTTTTTTTTTTTCTTCTTTTTGATAACCTTTTTTCAGTTATTTTTAATAATTCTTTGGGAAAATGGAAACAATTACATGCAATACTAAATTGGGGGAGAGAGAGAGGCTAGTATTCAGAAGAACAGCGTTTAATAGGCAGTGGTGGAAAAGTAAGTACATGTACTCAAGTACTTTGCATAAGTAGCCTACAACGCCTATGGTACTTTATTTATGTACCGTACTGTACAGCACTTGGAGCGCAGTCAGACATTTAGGCTAAAAAGATAACACAACTAAAAGTCCCAGGAAACTTGTTTCCATTTGTGTGTAAATAGCATAAAGAATGACACAAGTATACATGCCATCAACACATCAAACACTATTGATTGATTGATTGAAGACTTTATTAGAAGTTTGCATAGGAAAAGGTACAGTTTCATGACGGTACAGTTCACTGGTACAAGGTCTACTAAAAGGAGATCCATGAAAAGACTAAGCTTATTTCCACTGGAAACCATTGAAGTATCTCATATAACATTGAATGACAGACAAATAGAACACAGTACTATGCAGTAGATATGTAAAGAAAAACAAAAAAGAAAACAGTATATACAAAGAAGGGGCAGGGGAGGGTAGGGTTGGGCTAGGTTAGTTTTTTTACCAGTTGCGAATGGCTGCTGCCTGTAAGTGATTCTTCAGGGCAATTTTAAAGGATGCTAGTGCTCCACACTCCTTTATGACCTTCGGTAAGGCTTTCCACATTTTGGTGGTATAGCAGAAAAAAGAGTTTGACCCTTTGTTGGTTTTGACTCTGGGTTGAAAGTGATCTGTGGCGCTGCCTCTGGTGTTGTAATTATGGACATCCTTAATGTTTATAAAGTATTTTGACAGGTACTTGGGTATCATAGTGGTGTAGTGTATCTTGTACACCAGGCCCATTGCAAGTTGCTGTACTCTGTCATCTACTCTGAGCCACCCCACTCTTAACTGGTGAGTAGCGGTGAGGTGAGTCTGATAGGGAAGGTGAAGTAGGACCCTAATTAGTTTATTTTGGGCTGTTTGGAGTTTAGTTTTTAGGGCTTGTGGGGCGTCACGATACCATACGTGGACTCCGTAGTCAAAGAGGGGCTGGATTATTGCACCAGCTATGGTCTTCAGTGTGTTGAAATTGACCATTGGGGCGATCCTCTGTAGGAAACGAGTTCGTTGGTTGATTTTATTTATTACTTTAGAAGTCATCTTTTCACTGGAAAGATTAGCTTCAAGGATACATCCTAAGTAAGAGATTTCGTTTTTTCGTGTTATGACCTTGTCACCCACTTTGATTGTGAAGTTATCGACTTTTTTGAGGTTATGATTTGATCCAAAGAGGATGGACTCAGTTTTTCCCAGATGAATTGATAATTTGTTGTCATTAAGCCATGTGCAGATCTTACTTAGTTCAGAGTTAAGTGTCTTTTCAACCTGCAAGTGGTCCTTGCACGAGACTAGGAGAGCCGAGTCATCCGCGAACAGGAACAGGTTGCAGTCACAAGCAGATGCCATGTCGTTCACATATATTAGGAACAACAGAGGTCCCAGTATGCTACCTTGAGGAACACCACTGCTTACTGGGAGGGGGGGGGGGGGACAGGGTACCGTTAATCTCCACCACCTGTTCCCTCCCCACCAGGTAAGATTGCATCCAACTCACTGCTGCGCTGTCAAGACCGATGGCTTTTAGTTTCTCAATCAGAATAGAATGATTTACGGTGTCAAATGCCTTCTGGAGGTCCGTCATGACCATGCCGCTATATTTGCCGTCATCCGCTTCGCGTTTGATTTGGTCAGTCAAATACAGAAGGCATGTGTCAGTGGAATGAGATTTTCTGAATCCAGATTGGAACTCGTAAATCAGATTATTCTCATCGAGATATCTTGCTATCTGTTCGTAGACTATTTTCTCCATGACTTTGGATATGGAGCTAAGAATGGAAACGGGACGGTAGTTTCCAGGGTCTAGTTTGCTACCTTTTTTATGCAGGGGGGTTACTTTTGCTAGTTTGAAGTCCTGTGGGACATGACCCTGTTCGATGGAAAGGTTAATTATGTGGGTAATGATCGGTGCAATGGTGGCGGCTGAATCTCTGAGAAATCTAGCTGGCCTTGTGTTGAGGTAGGGCGCTCAGTTTTTTAAACACTTCATCAGTTGTCACTGTGGCAAGTTTAAAGGCATACCTACGGTAGCATACCTACCGTTGGTACAAGGTAGAAAGGGGAAAACTGTCGACAGTGGATGAATGTCACCTGAGTTTACCTTATGGTCTGTCTGTCTGTCTGTCTGTCTGTCTGTCTGTCTGTCTGTCTGTCTGCCTATCCACAAGGCTCTGTGTCTATTTATCAATTACACTCCTCCTCCACCAGGGGGCGAAAGGCATTGAGGAAACGGTGCTTGGGTCGTTTAGTGCGCGTGCGCAGGCCCGTTGACCAAAGAAGGTCTCAGCAAGAACAGTCACCAACGTCATCTAGGCTCCATGGGTGGCGGGTGGCCACGTCCGGTGGCCACCCAAAATAACATTAGCGTCTATGAGCATTTCGTCACTTCCGCCACCCAAAAGTGTCATGGCGGCGTCCCATGGTGTGCCAACTTCTGGGTGTTGTCTGTTCCTGCCTAACCTTCCTTGCCGTTGACCCGGAAGTGGAAGCAAGTGGGTGTGGTTTTTACACAGGTCATTTGTTTGGAAAAGCTGTGGAAGAAATGCACGGAGGACAAGGTAGAACACTAAGAACTAATAAGTAAAAAGTGTCAATAACTTTAGCAAGGAGACAAAATGCTTCAGATGGAGTCTGTACAGCTGAAGATAAATGAACACATGACGTCACTGGGAGAGGAGATAGTGTGTGTTTTGGAGAGACACGCAGCAACAACAACACACATTAATGTCAGAGTGTTTGTGTTGGAGCGCCTCAGTGCGGCTGCAGAGTTCATGTTCAACCTCTTCCAGAGAGAGATGGAGACACTAGAAACTCTGCTGGAGAGACACAACAAACTGCTGCCGCCATACATCAAGCTACACAGAGCAGGTCGGTTTACATTACCTTTGATACCACTCTGCTGAATACAAGTATAAGCTTCTAACTATTCTAGACCACTAGTAGCTAAGTAGCTATTACTAGCTGAGCTACAGTCCTGTAGCTTAACTATTATTATTAGCTAAGCTATTAGACTGTAACACAGCTTGTGTGTGTGTGTGTGTGTGTGTGTGTGTGTGTGTGTGTGTGTGTGTGTGTGTGTGTGTGTGTGTGTGTGTGTGTGTGTGTGTGTAGGCCTACTGTGTTTTCTTTGTCTGTCATTTTGATTGATTGAAGACTTTATTAGAAGTTTGCTTAGAAAAGGTACAGTTTCATGACGGTACAGTTCATTGCTACTAAAAGGAGATCCTAGAAAAGACTAAGCTTATTTCCACAGGAAACCATTTAAGCTTTTTTCATGTGTTTTACTTTACTGTCCTGAAACTGTACATTTTCCTATGCAAACTCTTGTAATGTCATCAATCAATCAATCAATCAATATTGTATTATGCAAAAAAGAAAAAAAAAAACATAAACTCATAGTAGTTAGAAATCAGAAATACAAAAGAAAAATGTATATACTGTATCTACAAGCTGCCACTGTCTGTGTTTAAGTGCTGCCATAGAAATAGCTGATATCATATCCTCTCTCCACCTGTCTTTTTAAAGAGTTTTCCACTGAACATGAGAGAACTAGTCTGGTCCATGAGGAACCACAACCTCCACAGATGAAAGAGGAACAGGAGGAGGCAGGTGTGTCAACAGGTAAAGAAAAAACTAAACAAGTAGATCACATTTATACGCAGTGATAGTTGAGTGGTTAGTGTCCATACCTAGGACTCCGGAGGCCCCAGAGGTCGCAGGTACGATTCCCCGCTACTGCTATCACTGCTCCCCTTTCCTCACGCTCCTTGTGGGCAGCACTGGGTTCAGCTGGGGAAAACACATTTCCCTTGTGGGATGATGTAGGTAAATTATTCTTCTGATAGTGTTTATTTCATGATTGAATGCTTGATTCTGATTACAGCAGTGTGTTATCTTTGAATAATGACCACTGAACTCGATAACTAGCCTCGGGAAACCCAGGCTTATTTTGGCGATCGAAAGAAAAAAATAAGCATGGGCGATCGTATTAAAATCACTGTTGGAGGAAGTTTAGAATTTCCCTAACCAATCAGAATGCAGAGGTGCGGCGCGCCGAATTCGTTAACGTCATGACGCAGCAGCGTTCTCTGTACTGAGCAGAGCAGCAGAGGGGGGTGGGGGGAGGAGAACACATGCTATTGGCCGGAGACTCCTGGAGAGATTCTCTGGGTCCGCCCATTTACATACAGAAATTGTCCGCGTTGTTTCAGAGTGCTCGCTAAGAGACCGCTGTCTAATCTAAGACTCAGAGCCCCTGGTTTAGTTCAAGTGAATAATAATGGTAAGAGTTGGGCTGCATTTATTCACCTGCTTGTCATTATTGCAAACAAAACATTATCAGATGTCAGAGAAGCCTGTCAAGCCCTGACAGAATGAGGATAGACCCATGATTTGGAAATAGAGAATTTCAAGTATAAAACAGCAAAGCTTGGATGACAAAAATAAGTTATCTCTTTTTATATTCTTTCCTAGACGTCCTGCACCTCCCTGTGTGTAAAGAGGAGGTTTCAGGAACCTGTAAACAGGAGGAGAGCAACTTCATTCTGGTTCAGGAGGAACCACAACCTCCACAGATTAAAGAGGAGCAACAGGAGAGTAGCTGCAGTCTGGTCCAGGAGGAACCTCAACCTCCACAGATTAAAGAGGAACAGGAGGAGCAACTTCAAAGACCAGAGGAGGCTGATGGGTCAACGTTGACAGTGAAACTAGAAGTGAAATGTGAAGATGATGGTGAAAACAGAGAGACAGAGCCTGTTGCCGGCACCTCAACTGAACACATGGAAACACAATGTGATGTAGAGGACTGTAGAGCATCACAACCAACTGGTGATGAGCAGCTGCTGTCTTCACACAGTTCTGAATCCGACACAGATGACAGTGATGACTGGGTGGAGACCAGAGAAGATCAGTCGGCATTAAACACACTGACATCACACAAGAGACAAAGATTGTCTTTGAGCCAGCATATGAAATCATCAAAACAAACTCACTCCATGAGGAGTCAGACAGGGAAGTAAATGTTAGGTTGTGGCCAAATAGTCACTGAGAAGGGAGATCTAAATAGGCACACAAAGAGTCATACAGGGGGAAAGCCCTTCAGTTGTACAGTTTGTGGGAAATGCGTTACTCGAAAGAGTCATCTAAAAAGCCACATGAGGATGCATACAGGGGAAAAGCCCTTCTGTTGTACAGTTTGTGGGAAAAGCTTTAGTCAAAAGAGAAGTCTAAAAGTACACATGAGGATACATACAGGGGAAAAGCCCTTTCCTTGTGGATTGTGTGACAAAAGCTTTGGTGATCCCAGTAATCTAAAAGTGCACATGAGGATACAAACTTTGTTTATATCAGTAATAAACTCTATGTGAATACTCATACAGGGGGAAAGCCCTTAACTTGTACATGTTGTTAACAAAGCTTCAATCGTAGATGTTCAATAAAAAGACGGAAATAAGCGGAAAGTTCAACACTTGTTAGGATGAGTAAATATTTCATGTATGTGCAAATGTACTTTGACAAAACTACGGGAGGATCATATTATCGTTGTTGTTGTTGTAGAGATGGGAAGATAATCGTTATTATCGTTAATTGTGATTAAAAAAAGAAAATGCCCACAATAATCGTTTCACGGACCTCCATCATACACTAGAATTTGTTTTTTTTAGCTGCAAATTCAGTACCACTTAAACCCTCTGTACTTGATCAAAACGGACCTGTAAAGATTGTAATTGGTACACTGTTCAACAGTTCTTGACACAAATTGACCCACCAAAAATAACATGTGGCGCTGTAGCGGTAAGAATAAGGATGCTGGGGGTTCAAGTCGTCAAACAAAAGTGTCACTTTTGGACATTTAGATTATCTCTATACAGTTTTAAAGGTTAATCACAATAGTTTTTTTGCCACAATACTCATAAGCAGTGTAATTCTCATATTGTCCCACCCCTATGTTGTCATAATTTCTATACAGTAAATAAACACAATCGGATGCACTGGTTTATTTCAGTTTGTTCTTTTGCCTCTGTTGCTGTTTGATGGAATGTGTTCAAACATGTAAGAATGTTGTGAAGCCATTAAAGCCTCCTGGTTTTCTTTACCTGTGACATTGACATCAAGAAGGGCCTGTCAGCTCCCTTCATGGCTTCAAGTAGGCAAACCTCCAATGCAATACTTTGTTCAAGAGTCAAGTCAGTAGCATTACAAAGAACCCCAAAACCTACCACTTCCATACAGAATGGGATGAAGACATTCCCCCCAGTATTTCCCTTACAGTAAGTGTGTTTGTCTAAAAATGTAACGCCAGTGCTGCTGTTCCAAAGCCCCCCTCAGGCCCTCAGCTAAAACATTTTGGATGGGTAGATCATGTTGAGCTAGTCATTTTAAAAGTAGATATCACGTCAAAAAATATCTACTGCTTGACTGGTTTCTCATGTTTTATCGTGTTTCTTGTTTCTTAGTTCCAGTTAGGGTTTAACTTTAGACCATTAAGGTTTTAACTTTAGACCATTAAACTAATGTGAATTCTTACTTTGTTCCTTTGACTTGACAGTCATGTTCCTTTTATTTTGAAGTAATGTCCAAGTGTCTTGGCCACATATGGAGCGTGACATAATGTGGCCATATTTTCCCAAAATATGGAGTTGACATCTGACATCATAGATGTATGATGTCATAGGTCACATAGGACTGACAGCCGTATATGGAGCGTGACATGAGGCGAGACGGACGGACGGACAGACAGACATGATCTGCAGGTTTCCATAATAAATGCGACCTACTGTCACAATAAGATTTTTAAGATGTTTTTTATTAAATCAAATCAGATGTACAAATATGTTCAGGTGTTCTTGCAAGTTGTTCCAGAGGCTTGGGGCCCTCATTTATCAACGTGGTGCAGATCAAAATGTTGGTGTACGGCAGCATTTAGGCAAGTGTCTGCATTTATCATTTCAACTTGACTTTGATGTTGGCGTAGGGTAGGATCAGATCTCACTTCAAGTTCAGACAGAGGTGGTGTAGGATTCATCCTAAACCACTTTGTTCCATTGTAGACATGCGGAGCAGCAATGTCTAACTATTTGACACATGTAGCCTACTCCAAAATATACAGTATATTATAACACACTGTAATCCCTGTGAACATATATAAAAGCATACATCATGGACATGCACACCGATTTTATTTCAAAGTTACCATGACAAGCAATTCAAATCTTTAGAGATGTGGAAGAAGTGCTTTAGTCATTCAGATAGAATCGCGAGCTCAGAACAAGGATACTCAGAACAAGGATATTAACGCCCCCATATTAGGGCATAAGCAGTGCGGCACCGAGTGCCACGCTGCAAGCTTGTAGATCTGCTATCTGCTATTTGTGACTCAAATATTTGGGGGTCCCCGATACAAAATATTACTCCAAATACATATAATGCCAGGGGTCCTTGACATGAAAAGGTTTGAGAACCACTGACATAGACCAGTGGTGTAAAGTAATTAAGTACATTTAGGCTACTTGGGTAATGGACCTTAAGTACACTTTTGAGTTATTTGTACTCGCTTGAGTAATTCCAATTTTCAATATACTTTTACTTCTTCTCCACTACATCTCAGAGGTAAATATTTTACTTCAGCTCCATTAAAATAATTTGACAACTTTAGTTACTTTGAATAATTTGATTGTTATTATCAAACATACATCAACCACTTCAGTCCTATCTCCTATATCAATTTTGTCCATTTGAAAATAGCAGATCGACCGAGCTTGTAGATCTGCAATATTAATAAGTTTGTAGGCCTACCAACTTTTTAAACTGGACATTCTGCATAATAAGGGCTTTCTATGTTTGTACTTTAAGTACAATTTGATACCAATACTTTTGTATTTTTACTCATTTAGAATTCAGAACTTCCACTGTGACAGTTTCTACACTGCAGCATTTGATACTTTTTAGTTAAACTAAAACTTTTTCCACCACTGAACACTATAGCCTACCTTGTACAAAGTAGAAAGGAGAAAACTGTCGACAGTGAATGAATGTCACCTCCTTTCTGTGGACAAACTGAGTTTATGTTCTGTCTGTCTGTCTGTCTGTCAATTACTTTCCTCCTCCACCAGGGGGCGAAATGCATTAAGGAAACGGTGCCTGGGTTGTCTAGTGCGCATGCGCGAAGCGCATTGGCCCGGAAGCGGAAGCTAGTGCTTGTAGCTTTCAAACGCTCATTGTTTGGAAAAGCAGTGGATGAAACGCACGGAGTACAAGGTAGAAAACTAAGAACTAATAAGTAAAAACTGTCAATAACTTTAGCAAGGATACAAAATGCTTCAGATGGAGTCTGTACGGCTGAAGATAAATGAACACATGACGTCACTGGGAGAGGAGATAGTGTGTGTTTTGGAGAGACACGCAGCAGCAACAACACACATTCATGTCAGAGTGTTTGTGTTGGAGCGCCTCAGTGCGGCTGCAGAGTTCATGTTCAACCTCTTCCAGAGAGAGATGGAGACACTAGAAACTCTGCTGGAGAGACACAACAAAGCAGGTTGGTTTACATTACCTAAATAAAAGTATAAGCTTCTATCTATTCTAGACCACTAGTAGCTAAGTTGCTATTACTAGCTGAGCTACCAGTGTGTGTGTGTGTGTGTGTGTGTGTGTGTGTGTGTGTGTGTGTGTGTGTGTGTGGCTAGCTGTATTAGCCTGTATCAAAAGGTGTTGCATACAAGTGGTTTGATTGATGGCTACTTCGTTAGCAGTTTGCATAGGAAAATACGGGACATTACAGTTCAGATACAAGGTCTACTAATAGGATTTTATACCTAACAAGCATAATGGCTTGTTTATATTGGGGTCCTTTGTACTCAATTTATAGAGGCATTCAATGAATATTCACAAATCTAAACAAAGTTGGTAAAAGAAAACAAAGCTTATCTTACTTCCCCTTTTTATGTTTTTGCCTAGTACTGTGTTTTATTTGTCTGTCATTCTATGTTATGAGTTATAAAAAGGACCACAATTGAAACAAACCCAAAAGCTTGTTTGATGTTTTTTACTGTACTGTCCTGAAACTGTACATTTTCCTATGAAAACTATTGTAATGTCATCAATCAATCAATACTGTATTATGCATAAACAGCTGCCACTGTCTGTGTTTAAGTGCTGCCATAGAAATGGCTAATGTTGTCTCCTCTCTCCATCTGTCTGTTTAAAGAGGTTTCCACTGAACATGAGAGAACCAGTCTGGTCCATGAGGAACCACAACCTCCACAGATGAAAGAGGAACAGGAGGAGGAGGCTGGTGTGTCAACAGGTAAAGAAATACACTAAACTAAGATCACATAAGTAGTATTTATGTCATGGTTTGGTTGACTGCTTGATTCTGATTACAGCAGTGTGTTATCTTTGAATAAATAATGACCACTGAACTCCATAACAGACCGCAAACATCATCAGATGTCCGAGAAATTGACAAGTGCCTTAAAAAAGATTATGTCAAGCCCTGACAGATCTTTTGATAATGAGGATAGGCCCATGGTTTGGAAATAGAGAATTTAAAGTTCCTCCAACTACCGAAGCTATAAAACAGCAAAGACTGGATGACAAGAATAAATCTCTTTTCATGTTCTTTCCTAGACTTCCTGCCTGTGTGTAAAGAGGAGGTTTCTGCAGGACAGGAGGAGAGTAACTTCAGTCTGGTCCAGGAGGAACCTCAACCTCCACAGATTAAAGAGGAGCAACAGGAGAGTAGCTGCAGTCTGGTCCAGATGAAAGAAGAACTAAAGGAGGAGGATGATGGTGTGTCAACAGGTAAAGAAAAAAAAAACGAAACCAAACTAAACTAAGTATATCACATTAATGGTGTTTATTTCATGGTTTGGTTGAATGCTGGATTCTGATTACAGCAGTGTGTTATCTAAATATAAATAATGACCACTGAACTCGATAACAGAGTAGACTGCTGTCTAATCTAAGACTCAGAACCCCTGCTGCATGTTGCTGTATCCAACATGGCAGCTATGTAAACAAAAGCACTATGTCAGGTTTTTGAAAACATTTAAGTGAGTAATTCAGCAGGCTGAAAGCAGGTGGACACTTACTCTTTATTCTTTAGATCCCTGACCTCAACCTTGGTGAAAGGCAAGATCCTACCTATTGAAGGTCTGAGGGGGAAAAGTGGCCCAGATTGAATTGGCAGATCGATTAAAAACTAGAGTGTTTTACCAACATAAGCATATTGGGGGATTTTTGTTACATGCCTACTCTGAAGGAAATATGTTCAAACGCAACAGCTTATTGAGAAACCATTACGCACGCTGTATGTGCTCAATGCACACACGGTAATGTACTGTAGGTGATGAATGTATTTGTGCAAGATGACCCTGTTATATAAAATGTGTTTATTAAAGGACTAGGACTAGGTCACCTCTGGGACAACCAGATCTTATTTTATTGTTGTTTGGGACACGATCAACACAATCCTAAGTACTTTTTTGTGTTCAATCTGTGTTTTTAGATATTTTAGGATTTCAGCATGCTTGTAGCATGCTACAACTGGTCATATGATGCATTTTGCATCATATGACCAGTTGTAGCATGCTGAAATACTAAAATATCTAAAAACACAGATTGAACACAAAAAAGTACTTAGGATTGTGTTGATTGTGTCCCAAACAACAATAAAATAAGATCCGGTTGTCCCAGAGGTGACCTGGTCCTTTAATCATGTTCAAACACTTCAATTGAATAATGGTGTGTGTTGGGCGGCATTGATGCACCTGCTTGTCATGAATGCATAAAAAAACATTATCAGATGTCTGAGAAATTGACGAGTGCCTTAAAAAAGTATGTCAAGCCGGGACAAATGTCTTTGATAATGAGGATAGACTTTTGGTTTGGAAATAGAGATTTTAAAGTTACTCCAACTACCGAAGCTATAAAACAGCAAAGACTGGATGACAAAAATAAGTTCTCTCTTTTCATATTCTTTCCTAGACTTCCTGCCTGTGTGTAAAGAGGAGGTTTCTGCAGGACAGGAGGAGAGTAACTTCAGTCTGATCCAGGAGGAACCACAACCTCCACAGATTAAAGAGGAACAGGAGGAGCAACTTCAAAGACCAGAGGAGGCTGAAGGGTCAAAGTTGACAGTGAAACTAGAAGTGAAATGTGAAGATGATGGTGAAAACAGAGAGACAGAGCCTGTTGCCGGCACCTCAACTGAACACATGGAAACACAAAGTTTTCTCTATGTGATAGAGGACTGTGGAGCATCACAACCAACTGGTGATGAGCAGCTGCTGTCTTCACACAGTTCTGAATACGACACAGAGGACAGTGACGACTGGGAGGAGACCAGAGAAGATCAGTCGGCCTTAAACACACTGACATCACACAAGACACAAAGATTGTCTTTGAGCCAGGATATGAAATCATCAAAACAAACTCAACCCATGAGTCAGAAAGGGAAGAAAATTTTAAGTTGTGGCCAAATCTTTACTGAAAAGGGACATCAGAATAGGAACACAAAGAGTGATGAAAAGCCCTACAGTTGTACAGAATGTGGGAAATGCTGTACTCAAAAGAGTAATCTAAAAGTTCACATGAGGAGTCATACAGGGGAAAAGCCCTTTCCTTGTGAATTGTGTGACAAAAGCTTTGGTGATTCCAGTCATCTAAAAGTACACATGCAGAGTCATACAGGGGAAAAGCCATATCCTTGTGAATTGTGTGAGAAAAGCTTTGGTCATTCCAGGCATCTAAAAGTACACATGAGGAGTCATACAGGGGAAAAGCCCTACAGTTGTACAGTTTGTGGGAAACGCTGTACTCAAAAGAGTAATCTAAAAGTTCACATGAGGAGTCATACAGGGGAAAAGCCCTTTCCTTGTGAATTGTGTGACAAAAGCTTTGGTGATTCCAGTCATCTAAAAGTACACATGCAGAGTCATACAGGGGAAAAGCCATATCCTTGTGAATTGTGTGAGAAAAGCTTTGGTCATTCCAGTCATCTAAAAGTACACATGAGGAGTCATACAGGGGAAAAGCCCTACAATTGTACAGTTTGTGGGAAACACTTTACTCGAAAGAGTCATCTAAAAGTACACATACGGAGTCATACAGGGGAAAAGCCCTTCAGTTGCACAGTGTGTGGGAAACGCTGTACTCAAAATGGTGATTTAAAAAAACACATGAGGAGTCATACAGGGGAAAAGCCCTTTCCTTGTGAATTGTGTGACAAAAGCTTTGGTGATTCCAGTCATCTAAAAGTACACATGCAGAGTCATACAGAGGAAAAGCCATATCCTTGTGAATTGTGTGAGAAAAGCTTTGGTCATTCCAGTCATCTAAAAGTACACATGAGGAGTCATACAGGGGAAAAGCCCTACAATTGTACAGTTTGTGGGAAACACTTTACTCGAAAGAGTCATCTAAAAGTACACATAAGGAGTCATACAGGGGAAAAGCCCTTCAGTTGCACAGTGTGTGGGAAACGCTGTACTCAAAATAGTGGTTTAAAAAAACACATGAGGATACATACAGGGGAAAAGCCCTTTCCTTGTGAACTGTGTGGCAAAAGCTTTGGTAATTCCTATAATCTAAAAACACACATGCAGACTCATGCAGGGGAGAAGCCCTTTACAGGTAGATAGGCCGTTAAGTGCAGTTTGTGGCAAAGGCTGTAGTCAAAAGAGTGATCTAAAAGTGCACATGAGGATACATACAGGGGGATGCTTTTTACTTTCATGATTTGTGGAAAAGGCTTTGGATATATCAGTCATATATAAACTATGTGAAGACTCATACAGTGGGACAGCTCTTAGCTTATACATGTTGTTGAAGTAAGCCATTTCCTTGTGAATTGTGTGATAAAAGCTTTTGTTATTCCAGTCATCTAAAAGTACACATGAGGAGACATACAGGGGAAAAGCCCTTCAGTTGTACAGTTTGTGGGAAACGCTGTACTCAAAATGGTGATCTAAAAAAACACATGCTGACTCATACAGGGGAAAAGCTCTTTACAGGGAGATAGGCATTTACTTGTACAGTTAGTGGCAAAGGCTGTAGTCAAAAGAGTGATCTAAAAGTGCACATGTGGATACATACAGGGGGAAAGCCCTTTACTGGTATGTTTCGTGGAAAATGCTTTGGTTATATTAATCATCTATAAACTCTATGTGAAGACACATACAGGGGGAAGCCCTTAGCTTGTACATGCTGTTAACAACGTTGCAGTCATAGAGGTTCAATAAAAAGACGGAAATAAGTGGAAATGGCAACACTGGTTAGGATGAGTAAATATTTCATGTATGTGCAAATACACTTTGACAAAAATACTGGAGGATCATATTATCGTTGTTGTTGTTGTTGTTGTAGGGATGGGAAGATAATCGTTATTATCGTTTATTGTGATTAAAAAAGGAATGCTCACAATAATTCACCCTTTGTCAAGTCCCGCCCATTGTCCTGCCCCTCTCCACACCCATTGGTTGCTTTGACTTGGAGGGACATTCAGTGGGACATTCCATCCACTGCCATGTTAATTCAGTTGCTTCATATTGTTATTCTGTGTGCTCAATTCTAATTTCAAACTTTGTTTCAGTCAATTGGAGCTGCTCAGTGGCAGCATAGTGAATCAGCATGTTTTTAAATGTTTTTATTTCTCCAAAAATTATGTTTTAGCTAATTCAACATAAAAAAGGCAGAACCAGGGCGGGACAAGGCAGATAGAGCCTGCTGGTTGGTCAGTCAGGGACCAACCAGGAGGCTAACAAAGGGTGAATTGTATAGCGGCCCTCCATCATACACTAGAATTCCCTTTTGCTGAGCTGCAAATTCAAACCCTGTGTACTTGATAAAAACGGACCTGTAAAGATCGTAGTTAGTACACTGTTAGTGCTTTTTACAAATTGACCCGCCAAAAATAACGTGGCGTTGTAGCGATTGTAGATCGGCTATTTTTGGCGAACCCAATAATAAGGACGCTGGGGGTTCCAGTGGTTAAACAAAAGTGGCATTTTAAGTTTTAAGCATATTTACATTATCACTACAGCATTATCATTAATCGCAATTGTTTTTTTTTGCCACAATAATCATAAGCAGTGTAATTTTCATATTGTTCCATCCCTATGTTGTTATATAATTTCTATCCAGTAAATAAACAATCGGCTGCACTTGTTTATTTCAGTTAGTTGCCTCTGTTGCTGTTTGATGGAATATGTTCAAACATGTAAGAATGTTGTGAATCCATTAAAGCCTCCTGGTTTTCTTTACCTGTGACATGACTGGTTTCTCATGTTTTATCCTGTTTCTTGTTTCTTAGTTCCAGTTAGGGTTAGGGATATTTCACAAAAAAAAAAAAAAAAAAACATTTGGTCATTTTATCGTCTAATCAGGCACCCTGAACATTTTTTAATTTTCTTCGTTCAGTATTTAGATATTTGATGTAAATGTTATCGGCCCTCCAGAACCAGGGTCCCAGATTCATTAAAAACACCCATTGTTTTTTCTCGTGACTCATACTACCCTCCTAATACAGGAGCAGGCCGTGTTTTTTTCAATAACTTTTTTCAGTTATTTTTAATAATTCTTTGGGAAAATGGAAACAATTAAATGCAATACTAAATTGGGGGGGAGAGAGAGGCTAGTATAGCCTGACACTCAGCCTGAATTGACATTTCGTTTCACTTCATTATTCAAACAAAAAAATTAAAGGGGTGTGGCTAGCGATTCAGGGTCTGGAACTAGGCTAATAGTATTCAGAAGAACAGCGTTTAATAGGCAGTAGTGGGAAAAGTCAAGTAGGCTACTAGCCTAATACGCCTCTGTACTTTATTTATGTACCGTACTTGTAAACAGCACTTGGTTAGACATTTAGGCTAAAAAGATAACAACACAACAAAAAGTCCCAGGAAACTTGTTTCCAATGTGTGTAAATAGCATAAAGAATAACACAAATGTAGCCCCAACCGTCGCTGCATTCGAACAGACATTCGACCAGAGGGGCCGCTAATGTTACCATTCCGGCTGCAACTTACTGGCTTGTAAACATTACCGGCTGACGAAAACTAACGGTTTTAAGGGGTTGTTTCGTGCCCTGGTTCGTGTTTTATTGACCCTGGCTAGGTTTTCACAGTCTGGGAGCTCGGAACTACCGTTATTTTGTGGATACAATTTCGGGAAGAGTGTTTTCTACCGCACCGTTGGAGGCGTTCGCCCCCCCCACGGGGAAACCCTTATAGGACCTCGTCTCGGAGCACAACGTATGCAGCGACGGGTGAGGTTCTATGGGGCTATGTCTATTTATCAATTACACTCCTCCTCCACCAGGGGGCGAAAGGCATTAAGGAAACGGTGCCTTGGTCTTTAGTGCGCATGCGCGAGTCCCGTTGACCCGGAAGGGGAAGCAGGTGCGTGTAGTTTTTACACAACTCATTGTTTGGAAAAGCGTGGATGAAACGCACGGAGAACAAGGTAGAAAACTAAGAACTAATACGTAAAAAGTGTCAATAACTTTAGCAAGGAGACAAAATGCTTCAGATGGAGTCTGTACGGCTGAAGATAAATGAACACATGACGTCACTGGGAGAGGAGATAGTGTGTGTTTTGGAGAGACACGCAGCAACAACAACACACATTAATGTCAGAGTGTTTGTGTTGGAGCGCCTCAGTGCGGCTGCAGAGTTCATGTTCAACCTCTTCCAGAGAGAGATGGAGACACTAGAAACTCTGCTGGAGAGACACAACAAACTGCTGCCGCCATACATCAAACTACACAGAGCAGGTTGGTTTACATTACTTAAATACAAGTATAAGCTTCTATCTATTCTAGACCACGTGTAGCTAAGTAGCTATTACTAGCTGAGCTACCAGTGTGTGTGTGTGTGTGTGTGTGTGTGTGTGTGTGTGTGTGTGTGTGTGTGTGTGTGTGTGTGTGTGTGTGTGTGTGTGTGGCTAGCTTTATTAGCCTATATCAAAAGGTGTTGCATACCAGTGGTTTGATTGATTGATTGATTGGATATTTCATTAGCAGTATGCATAGGAAAATACAGGACATTACAGTTCAGATATAAGGTCTACTAATAGGATTTTATACCTAACAAGCATAAAAGCTTTTTTTTATGTGTTTTACTGTACTTTCCTGAAACTGTACATTTTCCTATGCAAACTCTTTTAATGTCATCAATCAATCAATGCAGTATTATGCAAAAACTTTATATAACAGTCACAACAAATATGTATTTATCTACAAGCTGCCACTGTCTGTGTTTAAGTGTTGCCTTAGAAATCACAGATGTCATGTCCTCTCTCCATCTGTCTGTTTAAAGAGGTTTCCACTGAACATGAGAGAACCAGTCTGGTCCATGAGGAACCACAACCTCCACAGATCAAAGAGGAACAGGAGGAGGAGGCTGGTGTGTCAACAGGTAAAGAAAAACACTATACTAAGTAGATCACATTAATAGTATTTATTTCATGGTTTGGTTGAATGCTTGATTCTGATTTCAGCAGTGTGTTATCTTTGAATAAATAATGACTACAGAACTCGATAACAGACCACTGTCTAATCTAAGACTCAGAGCCCCTGGCTGCGCCGCTTGATTTTTGCTGTATCCAGCTAGGCAGCTTTGTAAACAAAAGCACTATGTCAGGTTTTTGAAAAAACATTTAAGCGAGTAATTCAGCAGGCTGAAAGCAGGTGGACACTTACTCTTTATTCTTTAGATCCCTGACCTCAACCTTGGTGAAAGACAAGATCCTACCTATTGAAGGACTGAGGGGAAAAGGCAGCCCAGATTGAATTGGCAGATCGATAAAAAACGAGAGTGTTTACATAAGCATTCAAGGATCCACATGAGTGGAAAAAGCAGCACACCAGAATGAGAATACAAGACAGGCTCAGATGTTAAGTTCCATTTTATTCTGAAGGCTAAGCATATTGGGGGATTTTTGTTACATGCCTACTCTGAAGGAAATATGTTTGAACGCAACAGCTTATTGAGAAACTACATGCTGTATTAGCTCAATGCACACATGGTAATGTAGGTGATGAATGTATCTGTGCAAGATGACCGTTATATAAAATGGGTTTATTAATCATGTTCAGGCACTTCAATTGAATAATGATGGTAAGTGTTGGGCTGCATTTATGCACCTACTTGTCATTAATGCATTAAAAAAAAACATCATCAGATGTCCGAGCAATTGACGAGTGCCTTAAAAAAAAATCATATTCTTTCCTAGACTTCCTGCCTGTGTGTAAAGAGGAGGTTTCTGCAGGACAGGAGGAGACTAACTTCAGTCTGGTCCAGGAGGAACCTCAACCTCCACAGATTAAAGAGGAGCAACAGGAGAGTAGCTGCAGTCTGGTCCAGATGAAAGAAGAACAAAAGGAGGAGGAGGATGGTGTGTCAACAGGTAAAGAAAAAAGAAAAGAAAAGAAGAAGAAAAAAACTAAACTAAGTAGATCACATTAATGGTGTTTATTTCATGGTTTGGTTGAATGCTGGATTCTGATTACAGCAGTGTGTTATCTTTAAATAAATAATGACCACTGAACTCCATAACAGACCACTGTCTAATCTAAGACTCAGAGGCCCTGGCTGCGCTGATGTCAGGTTTTTGAAAACATTTAAGTGAGTAATTCAGCAGGCTGAAAGCAGGTGGACACTTACTCTTTATTCTTTAGATCCCTGACCTCGACCTTGGTGAAAGGCAAGATCCTACCTATTGAAGGACTGAGGGAAAAAAGGCAGCCCAGGTTGAATTGGCAGATCGATTAAAAACTAGAGTGTTTTACCAACATAAGCATATTGGGGGATTTTTGTTACATGCCTACTCTGAAGGAAATATGTTCAAACACAACAGCTTATTGAGAAACCATTACGCACACTGTATGTGCTCAATGCACAAATGGTAATGTAGGTAATGAATGTATTTGTGCAAGATGACCCTGTTATATAAAATGTGTTTATTAATCATGTCCAATCACTTCAATTGAATAATGGTGTGTGTTGG
Source organism: Nannobrachium achirus (assembly GCF_963921795.1). Classification (NCBI taxonomy): domain Eukaryota; kingdom Metazoa; phylum Chordata; class Actinopteri; order Myctophiformes; family Myctophidae; genus Nannobrachium; species Nannobrachium achirus. Next base: position 5,837,681 of record NC_137827.1, read on the forward strand.
GCTGCATTGATGCACCTGCTTGTCATGAATGCATACAAAACATTATCAGATGTCTGAGAAATTGACGTATGTCAAGCCGAGACAAATGTCCCGGCTTGTGGTTTGGAAAGACTTGTGGTTTGGAAATAGAGATTTTAAAGTTCCTCCAACTATCGAAGCTATAAAACAGCAAAGACTGGATGACAAAAATAAGTTATCTCTTTTCATATTCTTTCCTAGACTTCCTGCCTGTGTGTAAAGAGGAGGTTTCTGCAGGACAGGAGGAGAGTAACTTCAGTCTGGTCCAGGAGGAACCTCAACCTCCACATATTAAAGAGGAACAGGAGGAGCAACTTCAAAGACCAGAGGAGGCTGATGGGTCAACGTTGACAGTGAAACTAGAAGTGAAATGTGAAGATGATGGAGAAAACAGAGAGACAGAGCCTGTTGCCGGCACCTCAACTGAACACATGGAAACACAATGTGATGTAGAGGACTGTGGAACATCACAACCAACTGGTGATGAGCAGCTGCTGTCTTCACACAGTTCTGAATCTGACACAGAAGACAGTGATGACTGGGAGGAGACCAGAGAAGATCAGTCGGCCTTAAGCACACTGGACTCCACGCTGGAGAGACACAACAAACTGCTGCTGCCATACATCAAACTACACAGAGCAGGTTGGTTTACATTACGTTATCCACTCAACACACCATCGCATCGCTTCGCTCAATGGAGGGGAAAAAAAAAACGCTTCAATATGGAATTTGTGTCCCATTTGGATGATATGAGTTCACTTTGACATGTTTCATGTCCATCCATGCATCTGTTCAACTCTCTGACTTTTACCCTCTCTCTATCACTGCTAAACTAGTCAAGCTGCTGCTGCGTCTTGCGTCTGCTTCTCATGGTGCCTGATTTATGATTAGTCGTATGACTGTGTGGCACACAGAACATTAGATTTCCAAGATCAAACTGTGTCCCTCCGCGCCACGTTGTAGGGTTTGTAGATCAGGCTGGGCGTGTACTTTGCCTTGCAAGAACAAAGTGAAATGTGTCGTGTCACTCGTGTGCTGTTCCCAGTCTGTGACTGGTAGTGACTAATTCTGCTGATATAAAACAAACCCGCTACCATTAAGTTTTAATTCCCATCCCAAGCAATCATGATACAACCTAATGGACGGATGGACGGCATGCAAAGGGTGTCTGCGTGCGCGTAGTGTATGTGTGTGAGTGAGAGAGAGAGAGAGAGATGGAGAGAGAACAAGAGAGAGAGATCTGTCGATCAGCAGCTGTCTTTATCTCGGTCACCCGCTGCTGTTCCAGACCAGTAGTGATCCCAGAAAAATATCTAACCCTATTTTTGAAAAGGGTCAGGCTGGCCCCGATCGCCCTCCGAGCCACTCGGCTGGGCTCAGATTGAATCTGTGAGCCATCTCGCTAGATGTAATTTTTGTTACATGCCTACTCTGAAGGAAATATGTTCAAACACAACAGCGTATTGAGAAACCATTACGCACGCTGCATGTGCTCAATGCGCAAATGGTAATGTAGGTAATGAATGTATTTGTGCAAGATGATAAAATGTGTTTATTAATCATGTTCAAACAGTTCAAGTGAATAATGATGGTAAGAGTTGGGCTGCATTTGTGCACCTGCTTGTCATTGATGCATAAAAAACATTATCAGATGTCAGATAAGTTGACAAGTGCCTTTAAAAAAGTATGTCAAGCCCTGACAAATATCTTTGGATAATGAGGATAGACTCATGGTTTGGAAATAGAGATGTTAAAGTTCCACTAACTACCAAAGCTATAAAACAGCAAAGACTGGATGACAAAAATACCTTATCTCTTTTCATATTCTTTCCTAGACTTCCTGCCTGTGTGTAAAGAGGAGGTTTCTGCAGGACAGGAGGAGAGTAACTTCAGTCTGGTCCAGGAGGAACCTCAACATCCACAGATTAAAGAGGAACAGGAGGAGCAACTTCAAAGACCAGAGGAGTCTGATGGGTCAACGTTGACAGTGAAACTAGAAGTGAAATGTGAAGATGATGGTGAAAACAGAGAGACAGAGCCTGTTGCCGGCACCTCAACTGAACACATGGAAACACAAAGTTTCCTCTATGTGATAGAGGACTGTGGAACATCACAAACAACTGGTGATGAGCAGCTGCTGTCTTCACACAGTTCAGAATCCGACACTGAACACAGTGACTCTTCACAAAGTACTGAATACGACACAGAGGACAGTGATGACTGGGAGGAGACCAGAGAAGATCAGTCGGCCTTAAACACACTGACATCACACAAGACACAAAGATCGTCTTTGAGCCAGGATATGAAATCATCAAAACAAACTCAACCCATGAGTCAGAAAGGGAAGAAAATTTTAAGTTGTGGCAAAATCTTCACTGAAAAGGGAGAGCTAAATAGGAACACAAGGAGTCATAAAGTTGAAAAGCCCTACAGTTGTACAGTTTGTGAGAAATGCTGTACTCGAAAGAGTAATCTAAAAGTACACATGCGGATACATACAGGGGAAAAGCCCTACAGTTGTACAGTTTGTGGGAAACGCTTTACTCAAAATCGTGATCTAAAAAACCACATGAGAATGCATACAGGGGAAAAGCCCTTCGGTTGTACAGTTTGTGGGAAAAGCTTTAGTCAAAAGAGAAGTCTAAAAAAACACATGCAGACTCATACAGGGGAAAAGCCCTACAGTTGTACAGTTTGTGGGAAACGCTTTACTCAAAATCGTGATCTAAAAAACCACATGAGAATGCATACAGGGGAAAAGCCCTACAGTTGTACAGTTTGTGGGAAACACTTTACTAGAAATAGTTCTCTAAAAGTACACATGAGGAGTCATACAGGGGAAAAGCCCCTTTCTTGTGAATTGTGTGACAAAAGCTTTAGTGATCCCAGTAATCTAAAAACATGAGGAGTCATACCAGGGGAAAGCCCTACAGTTGTACAATTTGTGGGAAACGCTGTACTCAAAAGAGTAATCTAAAAGTACACATGCATACTCATACAGGGAAAAAGCTCTTTACAGGGAGATAGGCATTTATTTGTACAATTTGTGGCAAAGGCTGTAGTCAAAAGAGTGATCTAAAAGTGCACATGAAGATACAAACTTTGTTTATATCAGTAATCTATAAACTCTATGTGAAGACTCATACAGGGGGAAAGCCCTTAGATTGTACATGTTGTTAACAAAGCTTCAGTCGTAGATGTTCAATAAAAAGACGGAAATAAGCGGAAAGTTCAACACTTGTTAGGATGAGTAAATATGTCATGTATGTGCAAATGTACTTTGACAAAACTACAGGAGGATCATATTATCGTTGTTGTCGTTGTAGGGATGGGAAGATAATCGTTATTATCGTTTATTGTGATTAAAAAAAGAAAATGCCCACAATAATCGTATCACGGACCTCCATCATACACTAGAATTCGTTTTTGTTTGTTTTTTTTGCTGCAAATTCAGTACCACTTAAACCCTCTGTACTTGATCAAAACGGACCTGTAAAGATTGTAATTGGTACACTGTTCAACAGTTCTTGACACAAATTGACCCACCAAAAATAACATGTGGCGCTGTAGCGGTTGTAGACCGGCTATTTTTGGTGAGCGCTCCCATAAGAATAAGGATGCTGGGGGTTCAAGTGGTTAAACACAAGTGTCACTTTATGTTTTAAGCATATTTAGATTATCTCTATACAGTTTTAAAGGTTAATCGCAATTGTTTTTTGCCACAATACTCATAAGCAGTGTAATTTTCATATGGTCCCACTCCTATGTTGTCATAATTTCTATACAGTAAATAAACACAATCGGATGCACTGGTTTATTTCAGTTTGTTCTTTTGCCTCTGTTGCTGTTTGATGGAATGTGTTCAAATAAATGTAAGAATGTTGTGAAGCCATTAAAGCCTCCTGGTTTTCTTTACCTGTGACATGACTGGTTTCTCATGTTTTATCCTGTTTCTTGTTTCTGAGTTCCAGTTAGGTTTTAACTTTAGACCATTAAACTAATGTGAATTCTTACTGTGTTCCTTTGACTTGACAGTCATGTTCCTTTTATTTTGAAGTAATGTCCAAGTGTCTTGGCCACATATGGAGCGTGACATAATGTGGCCATATTTTCCCAACTATGGAGTTGACATCTGACATCATAGATGTATGATGTCATAGGCCACATAGGACTGACAGCCATATATGGAGCGTGACATGAGGCGAGACGGACGGATGTACAGACATGATCTGCAGGTTTCCATAATAAATGCGACCTACTGTCACAATAAGATTTTTAAGATTTTTTTTATTAAATCAAATCAGATGTAGGGGGAGAGCGGGGTAAACTGAGACACCGGGTAAACTGAGACGCTCCATTTATCTTGGCAATGGAACACATTTGTGGTCATGTGACCATTATATTTTCAAGCCCCTTGAATTTCCCACTTGTCATGAAAAGAGAGACCTGATAGTGCTGTAGAAAACATGCTTTTTTCACAAAAATGTGTTTTTTGCATGTAAAAGTAAATGTTCTTGCTGTCAACATAATCAGCTGTTGTGTCAAAGCAAATTGATGCAGGGAGAACATTTTATATCATACATGTTGATGAACTACCAACTTATAAATCCATGTGATAGATGCTAGCTGAAGATTACCCTGAATTGATAAAAAATATCCTTTTTCCCAAAATGTGGCTGTGGGGTAAAGTGAGACAATTGCTTTGGGGTAAAGTGAGACTATCCTTAACATGAAAGACAGGGAGAAAGCTGTAAAAACCTAATTAAAGGGTGTACCAAACTAGTCTCAATTGATTCTTATGTATTTTCCCCTGTAGAATCCATTTTTGATATATATTTCTTTGTATTGTGCATAATTAATGAGATAATTAGCATATTTGACTAAATATGCGAATTATTTCATTAGTTATGCACAATACAACAATATACTTTGCAGAAATATATTCTACAGGAAGAATTACATAAAGATCAACTGAGGAAAGTTTGGTAAACCCTTCTATACATTTTTTATAGGGTTTTTAGTTTTTTCCTTCTGCCCATGTGTCACATTATTTGACACATGGGTGGAAATGACAGGACAAAGCCTATTAAAAGAATGTCTGCTATGTACATTTTTGTATTGCGCATATTTAACCCGGTTAACCGGGTTTTTGTGTTTTTATGGTAGTTTTAAAGAGAAAAAAGTGAGTGGATCACTTTACCCCGTTGATTTCTCTGGTCTGTCTCAGTTTACCCCGGTCCTGGGGTAAACTGAGACACAAGACCACTTTTTTTAAAACAATCATATTTTCTCTGCCTTTTGTCTTGAATATGTTCTGATAACTTCCATTGTTAGGAAACATCCCAAATTACTGGGAAATGTGTATATTTTTACTGATATATCTTTTAGTTCGCCTCTAGGGGAGAAAATGTAAAAAGTGTCTCAGTTTACCCCACTCTCCCCTACAAATATGTTCAGGTGTTCTTGCAAGTTGTTCCAGAGGCTTGGGGCCCTCATTTATCAACGTGGTGCAGATCAAAATGTTGGTGTACGGCAGCATTTAGGCAAGTGTCTGCATTTATCATTTCAACTTGACTTTGATGTTGGCGTAGGGTAGGATCAGATCTCAGGTCAAGTTCAGACAGAGGTGGTGTAGGATTCATCCTAAACCACTTTGTTCCATTGTAGTAGACATGCGGAGCTAACTATCTGACACATGTATCTACTCCAAAATGTATATTATCTAACACACTATAATCCCTGTGAAAATATATAAAAGCATACATCATGGACATGCACGCCAATTTTATTTCCAGGCTACAATGACAAGCAATTCAAATATATAGCAATATGGAAGAAATCTAACAACAAGTGCTTTAACAGTCATTCAGATAAGATCGCCAGCTCAGAACAAGGATAGCCTATATTAATGCTCCCATATTAGGCTATATGAGCGCTTATGCAGGAGCATAAGCAGCGCGCGCCGCAAGCTTGGAGAGCTGCTATAGGTATTTTTTTTTTAATTATTTTGCAAATCTTTGAATATATCTTTTCCAGCGAACATTTGTGACTCAAATATTTGCTTCTGCTGGGGGTCCCTGATACATACTATTACTCCAAATACATATAATGCCAGGGGTCCTTGACATGAAAAATTTTGAGAACCACTGACATAGACCAGTGGTGTAAAGTAACTAAGTATGTTTACTTAAAGGGGGACTCCACCACTTTTCAAACTATGTTCATATAATTGGTCCTCACTCAAAAATAGCTTTTTTTCTTTTTCTTTTTTTCCTTTTTTTTCTCAGAGGAGGGCTGTGGGCAGGTCAGATACCCATCGTCTTGTGACATCATCGATTGCCAATCCAGCTTATAGAAACTGCAGGCTTTCTATTCCTGAAAAGTTGCAATTTTAAAGTGGAAGCCATTGTTCTCGCGATAATAAAAATCTAAATATTTTTTTCAAAAATATTGATTAATTTTTCTTTTTTGAAAAATGATGATGTCACAAGACGATGGATTCTGAACTTCCCACAGCTCTCCTAGGAGACTTGGACTGAGTAGAAAAAAATGGTGATATTTTATCATGAACATTAGTGAAGACCTATTATATGAAGACAGGTTGAAAAGTGGTGAACTACTCCTTTAAGTACACTTTTGAGTTATTTTTACTCACTTGAGTAATTCCAATTTTCAATACTTTTACTTATTCTCCACTACATCTCAGAGGTATAGCCTATTGTACTCAGTGCTTAATTTGTCAATGAATAGGTGCCGGATCCCAGGCTGCGCGCCCACGGAGTGTGCGTAAACTGTCGCGCAGGCTACAATTTACATTTACAAAAATATACATTTGTATTGTTAACAAAATTCTATGACACCATGTATGTGTGTATATAGTTTGTCTATTGTGTTTCACTGTCACATATGAAGCACCACATCAGGAAAATAACAAGAAATTGAACTAAAACATGAAAATATAAAGTAAAGAAAAATTCTGCAGCCAAAAAAGGTCTCTTTTCAGAAGGATGAAAACATAAATGACCCAATGGCACTATTTAGATTGACAGGGAAGGTCCCGGATCCAATCAAATAGGTGCCGGTTCCAAATATAGAGGTGGGGGAACATGTTCCCCTTGTTCCCCCACAAATTAAGCACTGATTGTACTTCTGCTCCATTACAATAATTTGACAACGGTAGTTACTTTGAATGATTTGATTATTATCACCAAACATACATCAACCACTTCAGTCCTATCTCCTATATGTTGTCCATTTGAAACTAGCAGATCTACAGAGCTTGTGCTAGGCCTACATTAATATGTTTGTACTAACTTTTTAAACAGGACATTCTGCATAATGAGTGCTTTCTACTTTTTTACTTTAAGTAGCCTACATTTTGATACCAATACTTTTCTACTTTTACTCAGTTACATTTAGAATTCAGAACTTCCACTTGTGACAGAGTGTTTCTACATTGCAGTATTTGATTACTTTTTTCAAGTAAAACAACTGTTTCCACCACTGAACACTATAGTCTAACTTGTACAAAGTAGAAAGGAGAAAACTGTCGACAGTGAATGAATGTCACCTCCTGACCTTTCTATCGACACACTGAGTTTATAGTCTGAGTTTACACTCCTCCTCCACTAGGGGGCGAAATGCATTGAGGAAACGGTGCTTGCCTTGGGTCGTTTAGTGCGCATGCGCGAGGCCCGTTGAGCCGGAAGCGGAAGCAAGTGCGTGTAGTTTTTTCACAGTTCATTGTTTGGAAAAGCAGTGGATGAAACGCACGGAGGACAAGGTAGAAAACTAAGAACTAATAAGTAAAAAGTGTCAATAACTTTAGCAAGGAGACAAAATGCTTCAGATGGAGTCTGTACGGCTGAAGATAAATGAACACATGACGTCACTGGGAGAGGAGATAGTGTGTGTTTTGGAGAGACACGCAGCAACAACAACACACATTAATGTCAGAGTGTTTGTGTTGGAGCGCCTCACTGCGGCTGCAGAGTTCATGTTCAACCTCTTCCAGAGAGAGATGGAGACACTAGAAACTCTGCTGGAGAGACACAACAAACTGCTGCCGCCATACATCAAACTACACAGAGCAGGTTGGTTTACATTACCTAAATAAAAGTATAAGCTTCTATCTATTCTAGACCACTTGTAGCTAAGTAGCTATTACTAGCTGAGCTACGTGTGTGTGTGTGTGTGTGTGTGTGTGTGTGTGTGTGTGTGTGTGTGTGTGTGTGTGTGTGTGTGTGTGTGCGTGTGTGCGTGTGCTTGATATTAGCCTATATCAAAAGGTGTTGCATACCAGTGGTTTGATTGATGGCTACTTCATTAGCAGTTTGCATAGGAAAATACGGGACATTACAGTTCATATACAAGGTCTACTAATAGGATTTTATACCTAAGAAGCATAATGGCTTGTTTACATTGGGGTGCTTTTGTACTCAATTTATAGATTCATTCAATTCAATGAATATACACAAATCTAAACAAAGCTGGTAAAAAAACAAAGCCTATACTTACTCATTTTTTTCTGTATTTGCATAGTAGGCCTACTGTGTTTTCTTTGTCTGTCATGCTATGTTATGAGTTATAAAAAGGACCCCAAATGAAACAAGCCTGAAAGCTTTTTTGATGTGTTTTACTGTACTGTCCTGAAACTGTACATTTTCCCTTGCAAACTCTTGCAATGTCATCAATCAATCAATACTGTATTATGCAAAAACAGCTGCCACTGTCTGTGTTTAAGTGCTGCCATAGAAATGGCTAATGTTGTCTCCTCTCTCCATCTGTCTGTTTAAAGAGGTTTCCACTGAACATGAGAGAACCAGTCTGGTCCATGAGGAACCACAACCTCCACAGATGAAAGAGGAACAGGAGGAGGAGGCTGGTGTGTCAACAGGTAAAGAAATACACTAAACTAAAGCTGGCCTTACATTAGCAGATAATCAGGCGCGATTGAATCGGGTAGCATTAAACACTACAGGATGATTATCTGACCAGATAATCTAAACACGCTCACACTAACCGTTTTGAAATGTTGGGGACTCCGCACGCTACAGGATTCTATCCAGATTAATTAATTCAAAATATTACGGGGCTGTTCTTCGCCTTGCAACGCACACATAAACATAAACACATTAACGTTATCTACTCAACACACCATCGCATCGCTTCGCTCAAGGGAGGAAAAAAAACGGAATTTGTGTCCCATTTTGATGATATGAGTTCACTTTGACATGTTTCATGTCCATCCATGCATCTGTTCAACTCTCTGACTTTTACTCTCTATCACTGCTAAACTAGTCAAGCTGCTGCTGCGTGCGCCGTGCGTCTTCTTCCAGTAGCAGTAGTAATCCCAGAAAAATATCAATTTTTTTTAAAAGAGTCGGGCTGGCCCCGATCGCCCTCCGAGCCACTCGGCGAGGCTCAGATTGAATCTGTGAGCCCTCACGCTAGATGTAATTTTTGTTACATGCCTACTCTGAAGGAAATATGTTCAAACACAACAGCGTATTGATAAACCTATGTTCAAACACACCAGCGTATTAAGAAACCATTACGCACGCTGCATGTGCTCAATGCGCAAATGGTAATGTAGGTAATGAATGTATTTGTGCAAGATGATAAAATGTGTTTATTAATCATGTTCAAACAGTTCAAGTGAATAATGATGGTAAGAGTTGGGCTGCATTTGTGCACCTGCTTGTTCATTGATGCATAAAAAACATTATCCGATGTCAGAGAAATTGACAAGTGCCTTTAAAAAAGTATGTCAAGCCCTGACAAATATCTTTGGATAATGAGGATAGACTCATGGTTTGGAAATAGAGATTTTAAAGTTCCTCCAACTATCAAAGCTATGAAGCAGCAAAGACCGGATGACAAAAATAAGTTATCTTATTTTCATATTCTTTCCTAGACTTCCTGCCTGTGTGTAAAGAGGAGGTTTCTGCAGGACAGGAGGAGAGTAACTTCAGTCTGGTCCAGGAGGAACCTCAACCTCCACAGATTAAAGAGGAACAGGAGGAGCAACTTCAAAGACCAGAGGAGGCTGATGGGTCAACGTTGACAGTGAAACTAGAAGTGAAATGTGAAGATGATGGAGAAAACAGAGAGACAGAGCCTGTTGCCTGCACCTCAACTGAACACATGGAAACACAATGTGATGTAGAGGACTGTGGAACATCACAACCAACTGGTGATGAGCAGCTGCTGTCTTCACACAGTTCTGAATCCGACACAGAGGACAGTGATGACTGGGAGGAGACCAGAGAAGATCAGTCGGCCTTAACCACACTGACATCACACAAGACACAAAGATCGTCTTTGAGCCAGGATATGAAATCATCAAAACAAACTCACTCCATGAGGAGTCAGACAGGGAAGAAAAAGTTAAGTTGTGGCAAAACCGTTACTGAAAAGGGACATCTAAATAGGAACACAAAGAGTCATACAAGGGGAACGCCCTACAGTTGTACAGTTTGTGGGAAATGCTGTACTAAAAAGAGTCATCTAGAAGCACACATGAGGAGTCATACAGGGGAAAAGCCCTACAGTTGTACAGAATGTGGGAAATGCTATACTCAAAAGGGTAATCTAAAAGTACACATGAGGAGTCATACAGGGGAAAAGCCCTACAGTTGTACAATTTGTGGGAAACACTGTACTCAAAAGAGTCATCTAAAAGAACACATGTGGACGCATACAGGGGAAAAGCCCTTTCCTTGTGAATTGTGTGGCAAAAGCTTTGGATATTCCAGTCATCTAAAAGTACATATGAGGAGTCATACAGGGGAAAAGCCCTTCAGTTGTTCAATTTGTGGGAAACGATTTATTCGAAAGAGTCATCTAAAATCACACATGCGGACTCATGCAGGGGAAAAGCCCTTTACAGGGAGATAGGCCTTTACTTGTACAGTTCGTGGCAAAGGCTGTAGTCAAAAGAGTGATCTAAAAGTGCACATGTGGATACATACAGGGGGAAAGCCCTTAGCTTGTACATGTTGTAAAAAAAAGTTTCAGTCGTAGATATTCAATAAAAAGACAGAAATAAGCGGAAATTGCAACACTGGTTAGGATGAGTAAATATTTCATGTGCAAATGTACTTTGACAAAAATACAGGAGGATCATATTATCGTCGTTGTTGTTGTTGTTGTAGGGATGGGAAGATAATTGTAATTATCGTTTATTGTGATTAAAAAAAGAATGCTCACAATATTGTATCGGGGCCCTCCATCATACACTAAAATTCGCTTTTGCTGAGCTGCAAATTCAAACCCTCTGTACTTGATAAAAACGGACCTGTAAAGATCGTAGTTAGTACACTGTTAGTGCTTTAAACAAATTGACCCGCCAAAAATAACATGGCGTTGTAGTGATTGTAGATCGGCTATTTTTGGCGAACCCAATAATAAGGATGCTGGGGGTTCCAGTGGTTAAACAAAAGTGGCATTTTAAGTTTTAAGCATATTTACATTATCACTACAGTATTATCATTAATAGCAATTGTTTTTTTTGCCACAATAATCATAAGCAGTGTAATTTTCATATTGTTCCATCCCTATGTTGTTATATCATTTCTATCCAGTAAATAAACAATCGGCTGCATCTGTTGCTGTTTGATGGAATGTGTTCAAACATGTAAGAATGTTGTGAATCCATTAAAGCCTCCTGGTGTTCTTTACCTGTGACATGACTGGTTTCCCATGTTTTATCCTGTTTCTTGTTTCTTAGTTCCAGTTAGGGTTTAAGGGATATTTCACTTTCAAAAAATAACTTTTGGTCATTTTATCGTCTAATCAGGCTTTTATGAACACTCTGAACAGTTTTTAATTTGCTTCATTCAATATTTAGATATTTGATGTAAATGTTATCGGCCCTCCAGAACCAGGGCCCCTCTCCATACACACACATTGTAACTTCAAACTCCATTTTAACCATGATAGATTCATTAAAAAACAGCCATGTTTTTTTCTTGTGACTCATACTACCCTCCTAATACAGGAGCAGGCCGTGTTTTTTCAATAACTGTTTTTCAGTTATTTTTAATAATTCTTTGGGAAAATGGAAACAATTAAATGCAATACTAAATTGAGAGGGAGAGAGAGAAGCTAGTATTCAGAAGAACAGCGTTTAATAGGCAGTGGTGGGAAAGTAAGTACATGTAGGCCTACAAGTACTGTGCATAAGTAGCCTACAACGCCTAGGTAGGCCTGCTTTATTTCATGTACTTGTAAACAGCACTTGTTGCGCAGTCAGACATTCAGGCTAAAAAGATAACACAACAAAAAGTCCCAGGAAACTTGTTTCCATTTGTGTGTAAATAGCATAAAGAATAACACAAATGAAATTATACATGCCATCAACACATATAAAACACTGTAGCCTACCTACCGTTGGTACAAAGTAGAAAGGGGAAAACTTTCGACAGTGGATGAATGTCACCTGAGTTTACCTTATGGTCTGTCTGTTCCTTGTGTCTGTCTGCCTATCCACAAGGCTGTGTCTATTTATCAATTACACTTCTCCTCCACCAGGGGGCGACAAGCATTAAGGAAACGGTGCGTTGGTCGTTTAGTGCGCATGCGCGAGGCCCGTTGAGCCGGAAGCGGAAGCAAGTGCGTGTAGTTTTTGAGAGAGTGTTTTTTACTGGTGATTCAGTCAGAGTGTATGAAAGGGTGCGCTCGTTTTATTGTCCACGACATTGCAAGCGGCGCGAAGGCCAGCGGACCTTGGTCCTGCTCTTCGCCCCCGAGCGCCGCAGGCGCGAGTGGCCGCGAAGAGCGGGCCAGGGCCGCGCGAGTTACGAAGCCGTGGTGAATGCAATCGTTATATTTATGCCCAGGCCGTAAGGCCTGGGCAAGCCCACGATAAACGCCCGCGCAGTCCGGTGCGCATTTCCGAACGCACCCTTTCCCCACACTCGGACTGAAACACCAGTAAAAAACACCATCCCGTAGTTTTTACACAGCTCATTGTTTGGAAAAGCGCTAGATGAAACGCACGGAGTACAAGGTAGAAAACTAAGAACTAGTACAAAAAAGTGTCAATAACTTTAGCAAGGAGACAAAATGCTTCAGATGGAGTCTGTACGGCTGAAGATAAATGAACACATGACGTCACTGGGAGAGGAGATAGTGTGTGTTTTGGAGAGACACGCAGCAACAACAACACACATTAATGTCAGAGTGTTTGTGTTGGAGCGCCTCAGTGCGGCTGCAGAGTTCATGTTCAACCTCTTCCAGAGAGAGATGGAGACACTAGAAATTCTGCTGGAGAGACACAACAAACTGCTGCTGCCATACATCAAACTACACAGAGCAGGTTGGTTTATGTTACCTTTGATACGACTCTGCTGAATACAAGAATAAGCTTCTATCTATTCTAGACCACTAGTAGCTAAGTAGCTATTACTAGCTGAGCTACCAGTCCTGTAGCTTAACTATTATTATTAGCTAAGCTATTAGACTATAACACAGCTTGTGTGTGTGTGTGTGTGTGTGTGTGTGTGTGTGTGTGTGTGTGTGTGTGTGTGTGTGTGTGTGTGTGTGTGTGTGTGTGTGTGGCTAGCTTTATTAGCCTATATCAAAAGGTGTTGCATACCAGTGGTTTGATTGATGGATTGAGTACTTCATTAGCAGTTTGCATAGGAAAATACAGGACATTACAGTTCAGATACAAGGTCTACTAATAGGATTTTGAACCCAACAAGAAAGCACAATGGTTTGTTTACATTGGAGTCCTTTTGTACTCAATTTATAGAGGCATTAAATATACACAAATCTAAACAAAGCTGGTAAAATAAAACAAAGCCTATCCTTACCTCCCTTTTTTATGTATTTGCATAGTAGGCCTACTGTGTTTTCTTTGTCTGTCATTCTATATTATGAGTTATAAAACGGACCCCCATTGAAACAAGCCAAAATCTTTTTTGATGTGTTTTACTGTATGAAACTGTACATTTTCCTATGCAAATTCTCGTAATGTCAATCAATACTGTATTATGCAAAAAAAAAAAACTTAACAGTCAGAAAAAAATGTATTCATCTACAAGTTGCCACTGTCTGTGAAAAGAGAGGAGCAATCCGAGCACTCAAAAAGTTAAAAAGGAAGGGAGCGGACGTAAAAACTGGGCACTTTATTCCATTATCAAATAATAAAAGCCAACATGTTTCGACCTCTCTGGGTCTTCATCAGGGCATATATATGCCATTGTCTGTGTTTAAGTGCTGCCATAGAAATAACTGATGTCATGTCCTCTCTCCATCTGTCTGTTTAAAGAGGTTTCCACTGAACATGAGAGAACCAGTCTGGTCCATGAGGAACCACAACCTCCACAGATCAAAGAGGAACAGAATGAGGAGGCTGGTGTGTCAACAGGTAAAGAAAAACTAAACTAAGTAGATCACATTAATAGTATTTATTTCATGGTTTGTTTGAATGTTTGATTCTGATTACAGCAGTGTGTTATCTTTGAATAAATAATGACCACTGAACTCGATAACAGACTGCTGTCTAATCTAAGACTCACATCCCCTGGTTGCACTGCTTGATTTTTGCTGTATCCAACATGGCAGATATGTAAACAAAAGCACTATGTCAGGTTTTTGAAAAAAAAAAAAAAAAAAAAAAAACATTTAAGGGAGTAATTCAGCAGGCTGAAAGCAGATGGACACTTACTCTTTATTCTTTAGATGCCTGACCTCAACCTTGGTGAAAGGCGAGATCCTACCTATTGAAGGACTGAGGGGAAAAAGCAGCCCAGATTGAATTGGGAGGTCGATTAAAAACGAGTGTTTTCCAACATAAGCATATTGGGGGGTTTTTGTTACATGCCTACTCTGAAGGAAATATGTTCAAACACAACAGCTTATTGAGAAACTACATGCTGCATTAGCTCAATGCAAACATGGTAATGTAGGTGATGAATGTATTTGTGCAAGATGACCCTGTTATATAAAATTAGTTTATTAATCATGTTCAAACACTTCAATTGCATTATGGTGTAAGTGTAATGTTTGCACCTGCTTGTCATTAATGCATACAAAAACATCATCAGATGTCCGAGAAATTGACAAGTGCCTTAAAAAAGATTATGTCAAGCCCTGACAGATGTCTTTTGATAGTGAGGATAGACCCATGGTTTGGAAATAGAGAATTTAAGTTCTTTTCATATTATTTCCTAGACTTCCTGCCTGTGTGTAAAGAGGAGGTTTCTGCAGGACAGGAGCAGAGTAACTTCAGTCTGATCCAGGAGGAACCACAACCTCCACAGATTAAAGAGGAGCAACAGGAGAGTAGCTGCAGTCTGGTCCAGATGAAAGAAGAACTAACGGAGGAGGAGGATGGTGTGTCAACAGGTAAAGAAAAAAGAAAAGAAAAGAAGAAAAAAAAAAACTAAAGTAGATCACATTAATGGTGTTTATTTCATGGTTTGGTTGAATGCTGGATTCTGATTACAGCAGTGTGTTATCTTTGAATAAATAATGACCACTGAACTCCATAACAGTCCGCTGTATAATCTAAGACTCAGAACCCCTGTCTGCACTGCTTGATTTTTGCTGTATCCAACATGGCAGCTTTAGGTTTTTAAAAACATGTAAGCGATTAATTCAACAGGCTGAAAGCAGGTGGACACTTACTCTTTATTATTTATATATCTGACCTCAACCTTGGTGAAAGGCAAGATCCTACCTATTGAAGGACTGAGGGGAAAAAGCAGCCCAGATTGAATTGGCAGATCGATTAAAAACTAGAGTGTTTTACCAACATAAGCATATTGGGGGAGTTTTGTTACATGCCTACTCTGAAGGAAATATGTTCAAACACAACAACTTATTGAGAAACCATTACACATGCTGTATGTGCTCAATGCACACATGGTAATGTAGGTAATGAATGTATTTGTGCAAGATGATAAAATGTGTTTATTAATCATGTTCAAACACTTCAATTGAATAATGGTGTAAGTGTAATGTTTGCACCTGCTTGTCATTAATGCATACAAAAACATCATCAGATGTCCGAGAAATTGACAAGTGCCTTAAAAAAGATTATGTCAAGCCCTGACAGATGTCTTTTGATAATGAGGATAGGCCCATGGTTTGGAAATAGAGAATTTAAAGTTCCTCCAACTACCAAAGCTATAAAACAGCAAAGACTGGATGACAAAAATAAGTTATCTCTTTTCATATTCTTTCCTAGACTTCCTGCCTGTGTGTAAAGAGGAGGTTTCTGCAGGACAGGAGGAGAGTAACTTCAGTCTGGTCCAGGAGGAACCTCAACCTCCACAGATTAAAGAGGAACAACAGGAGAGTAGCTGCAGTCTGGTCCAGATGAAAGAAGAACAAACGGAGGAGGAGGGTGGTGTGTCAACAGGTAAAGAAAAAAGAAAAGAAAAGAAAAAAAAACGAAACCAAACTAAACTAAGTATATCACATTAATGGTGTTTATTTCATGGTTTGGTTGAATGCTGGATTCTGATTACAGCAGTGTGTTATCTTCGAATACATAATGACCACTGAACTCCATAACAGACCACTGTCTAATCTAAGACTCAGAACCCCTGTCTGCGCTGCTTGATTTTTGCTGTATCCAACATGGCAGCTATATAAACAAAATCACTATGTCAGGTTTTTGAAAACATTTAAGTGAGTAATTCAGCAGGCTGAAAGCAGGTGGACACTTACTCTTTATTCTTTAGATCCCTGACCTCAACCTTGGTGAAAGGCAAGATCCTACCTATTGAAGATCTGAGGGGGAAAAGCAGCCCAGATTGAATTGGCAGATCGATTAAAAACTAGAGTGTTTTACCAACATAAGCATATTGGGGGATTTTTGTTACATGCCTACTCTGAAGGAAATATGTTCAAACACAACAGCTTATTGAGAAACCATTACGCACACTGTATGTGCTCAATGCACAAATGGTAATGTAGGTAATGAATGTATTTGTGCAAGATGACACTGCTATATAAAATGTGTTTATTAATCATGTTCAAACACTTCAATTGAATAATGGTGTAAGTGTAATGTTGTCATTAATGCATGACAAAATGCATACAAAAACATCATCAGATGTCAGAGAAATTGACAAGTGCCTTTGAAAAGGTTATGTCAAGCCCTGACAGATGTCTTTTGATAATGAGGATAGACCCATGGTTTGGAAATAGAGAATTTAAAGTTCCTCCAACTATCGAAGCTATAAAACAGCAAAGACTGGATGACAAAAATAAGTTATCTCTTTTCATATTCTTTCCTAGACTTCCTGCCTGTGTGTAAAGAGGAGGTTTCTGCAGGACAGGAGGAGAGTAACTTCAGTCTGGTCCAGGAGGAACCTCAACCTCCACAGATTAAAGAGGAACAGGAGGAGCAACTTCAAAGACCAGAGGAGGCTGATGGATCAACCTTGACAGTGAAACTAGAAGTCAAATGTGAAGATGATGGTGAAAACAGAGAGACAGAGCCTGTTGCCAGCACCTCAACAGAACACATGGAAACACAATGTGATGTAGAGGACTGTGGAGCATCACAACCAACTGGTGTTGAGCTGCTGCTGTCTTCACACAGTTCTGAATACGACACAGATGACAGTGACTCTTCACACAGTTCTGAATACGACACAGAGGACAGTGATGACTGGGAAGAGTCCAGAAAAGATCAGTCGGCCTTAAACACACTGACATCACACAAGACACAAAGATTGTCTTTGAGCCAGGATATGAAATCATCAAAACAAACTCACTCCATGAGGAGTCAGACAGGGAAGAAAATGTTAGGTTGTGGCAAAATCTTTACTGAAAAGGGACATCAAAATAAGCACACAAAGAGACATACAGGGGGAAAGCCCTACAGTTGTACAGTTTGTGGGAAACACCTTACTCAAAAGGGTAATCTAAAAGTACACATGAGGATACATACAGGGGAAAAGCCCTACAGTTGTACAGTTTGTGGGAAACGCTGTACTCGAAATAATGACCTAAAAAAACACATGCAGACTCATACAGGGGAAAAGCCCTTTCCTTGTGAATTGTGTGACAAAAGCTTTGGTGATTCCAATCATCTAAAAGTACATATGAGGAGTCATACAGGGGAAAAGCCCTACAGTTGTACAATTTGTGGGAAACACTATACTCAAAACGGTTATCTAAAAGCACACATGAGGTTGCATACAGGGGAAAAGCCCTACAGTTGTACAATTTGTGGGAAACACTGTACTCGAAAGAGTCATCTAAAAGAACACATGTGGACACATACAGGGGAAAGGCCCTTTCCTTGTGAATTGTGTGGCAAAAGCTTTGGATATTCCAGTTATCTAAAAATACACATGAGGATACATACAGGGGAAAAGCCCTACAGTTGTACAATTTGTGGGAAACACTGTGCTCGAAATAGTGATCTAAAAGTACACATGAGGACGCATACAGGGGAAAAGCTCTTTACAGGGAGATAGGCCTTTACTTGTACAGTTTGTGGCAAAGGCTGTAGTCAAAAGAGTGATCTAAAAGTACACATGGGGGAAACATACAGGGAGAAAGCCCTTTTCTGGTATGATTCGTGTTAACGGCTTTGGTTATATTGTATTAGTCATCTATATTAAGACTCATACAGGGGGAAGCCCTTAGCTTGTACATGTTAACAAAGTTTCAATTGTAGATGTTCAATAAAAAGACGGAAATAAGCGGAAATGGGAACACTTGTTAGGATGAGTAAATATTTCATTTATGTGCGAATGTACTTTGACAAAAATACAGGAGGATCATATCGTTGTTGTTGTCGTAGGGATGGGAAGATGATCGTTATTATCGTTAATTGTGATTAAAAAAGAAAATGCTCACAATAATCATATCACGGACCTCCATCATGCGCTACGCTAGAATTCATTTTTGTTGAGCTGCAAATTCAAACCCTCTATACTTGATAAAAACAGACCTGTAAAGATCGTAGTTGGTACACTGTTCAACAGTTCTTTACGCAAATTGTCCCGCCAAAAAATAACAAGTGGCATTGTAAATCAGCTATTTTTAGCAAACCCAATAATAAGGATGCTGAGGGTTCAAGTGGTTAAATAAAAGTGTCAATTTAAGTTTTAAGCATGTTTAGATTATCACTATACAGTATAATCGTCAATCACAGTTGTTTTTCCCCACAATAATCATAAGCAGTGTAATTTTCATGTGGTCACATCCCTATGTGGTTATAATTTCTATACAGTAAATAAACACAATCGGATGCACTGGTTTATTTCAGTTTGTTCTGTTGCCGTTTGATGGAATGTGTTCAAATACATGTAAGAATGTTGTGAATCCATTAAAGCCTCCTGGTGTTCTTTACCTGTGACATGACTGGTTTCCCATGTTTTATCATGTTGCTTGTTTCTTAGTTCCAGTTAGGGTTTAAAGGACAACTTTGTTTTTATATTGTAATTAGAGAAAAGAAAAGATGATTGTTGAACTGTTTTCATTTACTGCTTTCCATTTTAGCCATTTTAACGATTTTGATTTCAGTGGGTACAAGTGGCTAAATGTCTTTTTACACACAATAAGCCCATTCCCAAGATGCACCACAGTCTTTCATGGGCAGATGTGACTTATGGGGGCTAGTTGTTTTTCTGTAAATAGTAATAAAAAAATAAAAAAAATTGCCCACTTATTGTGTCTAAAAATCGATATTTAGGCACTTGTACGCATGCTCTCACCAACTGAAATCAAAATCGCTAAAATGGCTTTTTAGAACACTTTTTATGGTGCAAACATTTGCTGAAAATAGCAGATCTATAAGCTCTATGTGCACACACAATGAAGTACACACAAAAATAAATGACAAAGTTATTCAGGAGAGGTGTGAGCCCCTATTGGGCTTATACGACGGCCCTCCAATAGAATAAGAGCAAATAAATACAATCATGCAATAAAGAACAACAATAATACAAGAAGAACACATAGATAAGATGCTTATTAAGTATTGTATTAAATCAGATTAGATGTATATAAACATTGTCAGGTGTTCTTGCAAGTTGTTCCAGAGGCTTGGACCTTGGTATCCAACTGTAAATTGACCTTGTGTAGGCTAAAGTAGTCCTAAAACAAAAAGAGGCCAAGTGAAGATCAGAAGACATTCATGAAGGATAGTTGTGCCAGGTTATCAGGCAAAAACATCACAGAAACGTGTACTGAGAAAACTAATAAACAACAAACATCATTTTCCCCATATCACTAGCTGATGGAGAGAATGAGGGAGAGCGAGAAAGAGAGGGAGGGAGGGAGTAAAGTGGTGGAGCGATAGAACACTATAAAAGTCCCATTAAGCTCTCAGCGCTGATTGCTCTACAATTAAATGTCCATTTTCTCTGGCTGCCTAGATCAACTTGGCACCTCTGCTCAACAGTTGGTTTTCCACGTGTGTGTGTGTGTGTGTGTGTGTGTGTGTGTGTGCGTGTGCGTGTGCGTGTGTGTGGGTGTGTGTGTGTGGGTGTGTGTGTGTGTGTGCATGCGTGCGTACGTGCGTGCGTGCGTGCGTGCGTCTGTGTGTCCGTGTGTAGCGCATGGTGTAGCACACGTGGCCACACAGCAAACTCCTGGATGTTGATTGAACTCAGAGATGTGTAAAATGGACCCACTAAGGGTCAGAGTTAAATTAGAACCCAGCATGTTTCAGTGCAGTCATTAGTTATTTAGTCAGAGTGATGCTCTCTCTCTCCCTCAACCCTCTCTCTCTATCTCTCTCTCTCACACACACGCGCACACAAACACGCGCGCACAGCAGGCGGTGTCATTGATTTCGAGTGAGCATCAGCTAAGTGAATGCGAAGTCAACAGCGCTGCGGTTCGATCCCCGCCGTGCTTTTTAAACCAGCGAGCTCTTTTCTCCACGGAAGGCCTCGCATCAGGGGGCCTGCGTGGGTGGGTGGGGGGCCAGCTTTCAGCCGCTGGACATTTACTTAAGTACGTTCACTTGTATTTGCAGTGGTGTAAAGTAACTAAGTACATTTGCTTATGTGTACTTGTGTACAATTTCGAGGTATTTATCCTTTACGTGAGTGTTTCCAATTTCCAATACATTTACTTCTACTCCATTACATCTCGGATTCAAATATTGTGCTTTTACTCCACTACATTTATTTGAAATCTTTAGTTACTTTGCAGATATACCTTATAATATTTTATTACCCGGCTTGGTTGAATGCTTGATTCTGATTGGTCGAGCGCTGAAGTCAGCGGTGAATTATAGGCGTATAATGACCGCTCCGCTCTATAATTTACCGCTGCTCATCAACGGCTCAGAGCAGCTGCTGTATTCAGAAGGCACTGCGTGCATTTAGTGCCGTATCCAACATGGCAGCCATGTAAACAAACACACAGCGACATTTACAACTAAACGTTGCTCTCAAGAATGTTTTTAAAAACATTTGAGGCGAGAAATAGACGACATAGTAACAGAAAATTGATTCTATTTAATCAGCACTTCCTTGTTTTCCAAGGCGACGTGTTGCGCTGGGGGGGGGGACGCACTTTCAGCCATCTGTAAACAAGGAAATACTTTGTTTTGTTTTTAGTTTTGAGTCAAATTATTAATTTTATTTATTAGCTGGGTAATAAGTGCTCCGCCTTGGGGGAATTATCAGCCCGTCGCGTACATATAAGCCATAATGACCATGCAGCAAGACGTTATCGCATACATAAAACATACATAGAGCCCTATTTTATACCTTGGCTATTTGAAGATAGACGATCTACAAGGTCACAATGCATCGCAACGCGTTGTGAGCTTGTAGATCGGTTATTTTCAAACATTTCGTACTTTTACTTTTGGAACTATAAGTACTTATCTGCTCTGGTTGGATGAGGTTTCCAGGCGATGTTTTAAACACACATGAGGAGTCGTGTATATGTGCCATTGAGGCGGTCATGTCATGTAATTACTTCTTCGTAGTCCATAAAACACAGGCCCTGAAGACAGAGACCTTGGTGGAGGTTGAAATGCCAGACAGACAGACAGTCAGGAGTTTGTTGCAGGCGTTCCTGGCTTGTCCCTTTCAAAACGCGACGCATTTTGAGCTTGTGGATCAGCATTTTTATTATTGCAATTTTGGAATTTGAATGGTGACATCATCACCATCATCAATCATGTTGGCCATAACGAGGTTTTCTACCGAGAGAGGAACGATATTGTACTTTCCACTCATTTTGCTACCTTTCCAGGAAGGAGAGAATACATATATTATGAATTAACCACTTAAGCCCCATGTCCCAGTATATTCCACAGGTTTCCCAGTGCATTCTCTCAGGACCTGCTCTATGATCCCCTATGTTACACCAATGATATGCTGGCACGTCCCTGGACACCCTTATAGGGTCATGTAAGGACCCCTGCCTCCCACAATAACACCCCCCCCTGCCCCACACACACACACACGCACGCGCACACACACACACACACGCACACACACACACACGCACACGCGTGTCCTCGACTCCTCTGAATATTGCATTCATTTCAATTATTTCACTCGGTCATGTCCTACGAACGCCTCTGAACGACCCCGGTTAAATATTAAAACCTGTTATACTTTATTGACCGGGGTCCCCCAGGGGCCTATTTTTTCCTCCCTCTTGAGCTTGTAGATCGGCCATTGTCCCCCAGAATGTTCCCCTATTATATCCCTTGCCCTAGAATAGAGATGCGAGGGTTCATGTGGTAATTGTATTCAGACATGGCCTTGAATGTCTTTTCTATATCTATAGAAAAGACGGCGTTATTTTTGGTGTGTGCCAATAAATACGTGGAAATGTGAGTACTTTGTCCTCCACTGATTTACATTTTTGGATGTGCTACCTTTTTGGGAATTTAATTCCTACTTTTTTTTTTTGTATCGTCTCTCTGTTCGGGTGGAAACCACAGAACGTTAACTTTTTCAAGTAGCAAATCTCCAAGCTCGAAGCCTTTCCTGGTTTTGCCCTGGGTTGGTTGCTCTCATTGAGTCAGTTTGCTTGTCTCTATAGTTCCAGGTGACACACTGACACAGTGCCCTGCCAGCCTCAATGTAAGTGTATTTTAACGACCAATACTCACATTTTTTGTACTTTCTTACTCAAGTCAAACTTTGGATAAAGGCTTTTTTACTCTTAAAAACGTATAAACCACGGTTTATGTGTGCTTGGCCAAGCGGCATGGAAGGAAAGATGGGGAGCTGGCAGAAGTAAACAACCGATAAGACGAGCAATGAGAGAGAGAGAGAGATTGAGAGAGAGACTGAAAGAGAGCGCATGCATAAAACCAGCCACTTCATCAAACTAAAACCTCATTGTCTTGGTAAATGCAGGGGAAATCTAGGGTGGGAACACAGAGTCCATTACAGTTTAATTATAGCTCATTAAGTCAAGAAGCAGCTCATTTAGGCAGGTAATGTGGAGTGGGAGTTGCGTCTGTTTTCATCTGATTCTGGCCCCGAGTCCAGGAGCTGCTCTGCCAAATGGACGATATGCGCTCCCGCTGTTGCCTGGAAAACCTTGTATGTCCAAAACTGTTACTTTTCAGCATTCAAATTCAAAAAGTTCTTCCTGATACACAAGTGTGACATGTCCTAGTATGAGCGAATAATAAGGGAATTGGATCAACGCCGTGTGATTCATTGTTTGGCCTGGCAAAAACTCGGTTTAGAATATTTGGCGGACCCGTTTTTTATTTTGCACAAGATCGGTGGTTGTTGCATTTACCTTGCACTACAATACTCCACCATTATGTTGGGCTATGACAAAAAAAAACAATATATTAAATATAACAAAGTGTACGTTCCCTAATGAAATCCAATGGTGAAAGCAATTGTTTTTCACCCGAATAAAAAATGGCAGCCCATACGTGTGTCTAAGGCCATGGCTACACGGAGCTGGATATTTCTGAAGCTAGACATTTTTTTGTGCTGTTGGGGCTTGCAGCCACATGAAGCTGGATATTTCGGCTGCGAAGCTGGATATTTTTTAAACCGGATAAATAAGTGAAGACATTGAAAAATATCCGATTCACTGGATACGTGTAGACAGGGAACCCGGATATCTCTGAAGACTTTACTGTGTGTGTGCTTGTTAGACCTAGATATCTTTGTCGTGTGGACCTAAATATTTTTGTATGTGGATATCTGAAAAAACGGGATGTATGAAATATCCAGCTCTGTGTAGCCATGAAGAATAGCTTGCAGATCTGCAACTTTTGATGCTTTGCTTTTAGGTGAAACTGATGTCACAACTGTCTCAGGCCATGACAAAACATTGGGGAGAGGAGACAGTTCAAAGTGTAACAAAAGGATATCTATTAAATAATGCTAATAACAACAATTTAGGATTACTTTTAACAGCTCGACAAAACGTAATACAAATGGGATGTGGAGTCAGTAATCAGTGGTGTAAGTGTGGATGAGTGGAACATGGTGTGGTGCAGGATGTCGGATGGAAAGTAAAGCTAGACATAACTAAACTGAAGGGGCATGGAGAGTATTAATCGGGGGATATCTTTAGAAATAGTGTCAAATCCTGGAATAAATTCCTTACCAAAAAAAATCTTCACCAATGTGTTTGTAAAGGTGTCTAGGAACACATCTCACAAAGACTGAAATTCAGTTTCCCTAGGAAAATCTTTGACAGCTAGGGTAATTCTGGGTCTCATTCACTCACTATACACTATACTATAGGGGAAAAAATCACTCCCAAAAAATGTGCTTTAAGTGGGATGTGAGGCGTCTAACTAGGTGTTTTTAATTATTCTGAATCCATTCCAAGCATTTGTTTTGCACCAAAAACATTCCTTGGGCTAGAAATGGACCCCCATACTACTGTGAAAAGTGATGACTCATCACTAAACCATCATTTTATGGTCTGTTTTTAGCCCAATGAATGTTTTTTGTGCAAAACAAATGCTTGTAATGGATTCAGAATAATTAAAAACACCTAGTTAGACGCCTCACATCCCACTTAAAGCATATTTTTGGGAGTGATTTTTTTCCCCTATAGTATAGTGTATAGCGAGTGAATGAGACCCAGAATTACCCTAGCTGTCAAAAGATTTTCCTAGGGAAACAGAATTTCAGTCTTTGTGAGATGTGTTACTAGACACCTTTACAAACACATTGGTGAAGAAATGTTTTGGTAAGGAATGTATTCCAGGACTTAAGATATCCCCCGATTAAATAGCATAGACCTGGTGGAGACTGCAGCTCTGTCTCCTCTGGATCTCAACCTCAGACTGGAGAAGGGAGGCTTCTTATAGCCTCATGGAGGCATCGGGCACAGGTGCTCTCCAATGAGCCATCAAGCCAATAAGCCAATGAGGCCCCACCCTGCTCACCTACAGGGAGAGAGTTTGCCGTGAGCAATGCAGGCCCACCCCTAACCACCCAGACTACTACTATGTATACTGTGTATGCTGTGTGGGGCATCACACCGATAAAGAGGTTTCTGCCCGACAGTGACCATTTCTATCTTCGATGTCACACCTTAGATATGCCATATTTGTAGCACCCGTCAATGTGTAGTTTTATCTCATTTCCCTCAATGCCCTCGATAACCACATAGCTGACAAAATACCTCCAAAAAATATGGGCCACAATAGATCTCATTCACATCGCGGCCATCTTTGATCACATGACCACGTCGGGTGGCAAGCAGCCAATCAGAAGCTTCCATGGGCGGGTCTTGCTTTACCCAAAATGCTGTTTTGAGCCTCTGATTGGCTGCTTGCTACCCGACGTGGTCATGTGATCATGTAACACCCACCTAAAGCATGAACATGGGTAAATTCTCCCTATACACTGCCACCCAAGTGTGGAATGCTGACCCCTTCCCTTAAAAGATGTAGTTGAGAGTTCCGACAAGATGGCGACCGAGTAGGACGCGTTTGTTGAGCTCTGTGGAGGTGCATAGTTTTCACATTTTTTAAGCCCATTTTTTACTGCCTTTATAGTTCTTTTGAGACTTTAAACGCCCAAAACACTGGTGAGCGTCTGTTTTTGCAGTTGTTTCGTGTTTCATGCCGAATACGATTAACACGAGGTCGAGGAGTACCAGGTCTCCGACCGCAAACGCTGACAACATGGCCGGCGCAATGCAGGGCGACGCTGACGCTCCGGTTACAAAGAGCATGCTGCGCGAGGTCCTCAAGGAATCACTGAAAGAGTTTATGGATGGTTTTATTCAACCCATGATGCTTGGCTTGGAGAAGAAATTACTGAAGAAGATTGATGACTTCGGAAAGGAGCTGCGTCCTGCAGTCGCCACGCTGAACACGACCGTGGCTGAACATGGGGAGGCCATTGAGAACTTTGGTTCCTCCATGGACAGTTTGCAGATGTGTATCACTGAATTGGAGAGAAGATGTGCTAATCTGGAGGAGAAGCTCGTCATAGCAGAAGACCGGAGTCGTAGGAACAACATAAGAGTGATTGGGATCTCTCCTGGGCTGGAAAAGGCTGACCCAGTGGCCTTTATCCAGTCTTTTTTGCAGAAAACATTCCCCGACGAGTTTCCCGACTCCCCCCCGGAGGTGGATCGTGCTCATCGGACCGGCAATCCACGTTCTGATAAGCCAAGGGCTTTCCTGGCAAGGATCCATTTTTTCCGGGTAAAGGAACGCATACTCCAGCTCTCCAGGAAAGCAGGCCAACTGACATACAATGGCAAAAAGGTGTATATTTTCCCCGACTGGTCTGCTGAAACATCAAAGAGAAGGGCAGCTTTCGGGCCAGTAAAGGAATTCCTACGTTCCATCACCGCGGAAGGAGTGAAATACGGAATAAGGCACCCGAGCAAATTCTGGATAACCGTGGATGAGACGACTTCTACTTTCAACTCACCCAAGGAAGCTCTGGCCTTTTGCAAGGATAAGTTCAAGACTCCAGGTGCTGCGGACGAGACTCTAGCTACGCAGGATGATGAGACGACAGTTACAGAGAACTAACTTTTACCAGGGACACTTTTGCTTTCGTGATCGCGTGCTTTCAAACACATTCTGCCGATGTGATATCCTTTTGCCTTTAATGGACTGTTGGTAAGCTGGCTGGGACTTTGGAGATGACTTTTACGCAGCGTCTTTCTTTCCTCACTCTCTCCTCCTCCTCCTCCCCAAAGGGTGAGTTGTTAATGTAAGCCTACTTATTGTTTTGGACTCATCATCTGACTTGACGTTGTGTTTTCAAGTGTTTCGTTTCATAATACCTATTTTATTTGTATCGAAGAATAAGATATATTTTATTTTTTAACAAGATCTGTAAGCAGATGGGTGTTACTCGTTTTAATTTAGGTTACCGCAAGGAGAGAGGATTTAGGGCTGCTAAAGCTATAAGCATAATTCACTGTCTTTTTTGTTTGAATATAATGGACATTGTTCTTGTTATTATTGTATTCCTTTTCTTTGCTCTTATTGAGTGTTGTGCTGCTTACTATATAGGTCTAGAGGGTTTTATCTCTCTCTGTTAAGCTTTGTCTAACGGGTTCCGTGTCGCGGTTCAGACGGAGCCTGCTCTCTCTCTCGTCTTTCCTCTATGTCTCTCTATCTATCTCGGCTTTCCCTCTCTCTCTCTCTCTCTCTCTCTCTCTCTCTCTCTCTCTCTCTATGGCTCTCTCTCTCGCTGTGTGTGTGTGTGTGTCTCTCTCTCTCTCTCTCTCTCTCTCTCTTTCTGTTAGGTAATGGCGGCTATGTTGGTTGTTAGTTTATGGTTCGTTTATGCCTCCTAAAACGCTACTTTCTCGGGTAGGAGGGCGAGACTGGGCTTTGGCCTTTGTATTGAGTAATGTAGCCTACTGTTTAAGGTGAAACAGATATAAATAATATGGTCTAAATTGTGAAGGCTCCGCGGTTCCAGAGACCACTCGCTCTCCCGCCCTTTCTCTATGTCTCTCTACCTATCTCTGCTTCTCCTCTCTCTCTCTCTCTCTCCCTGGCTCATTGACTCGTTCTTTTTTTTCCTTTTTTTTCCTAATCTCAATAGCTGGCGGATGTACGATCTCGTGGCGCGTTGGCTCTACGTGCTTGTGGATCCGCTGTCTGGGGGGGGGGGGGGTAGTTATTTACCTACTTTACTTGTTGTCTTCTAAAATGTTAATTTCTTGATGGGGGGAGAGGGGAGCTCTGTATTGGGATATTTATTTTGTAGTCGTGATTGGGTAGGTTCACTGTTTGAAGTATGGTAGTTTACTGTTTAAGACGGAAACAGACTTAACTAATATGATTGACATTTATCTAAGTTTGCACTGGCCTTTTGGGCATGTACAGGGAGCTGTATATGGCGCAGTATGCATTATGTGTGCTGTGTTGTATATGGTTTCCTGATCATACATAACTGTGTTTTATGTAAATACTTATGTATACAGACTTTTCTTTTCTTTCTTTTTTTCCCCCTTCTAATTAGTAATTGTGGTTTGTATACATGGATGCATGGGGGGGGCTGTATGTGGCGCAGTATGCATTAACACTGTGTGTGCTTTGCTGCATATGGCCCCCCGGATGTGCTTTTAATTTCTATTTCTAACTACATATATAAGTGCATATATTTTTTATATCATATACACTGATTTCCTTTTTATTTATTTTTATTATTAATATTATATTAGTGCCTTGTCGTGGTGACAGCCTTATTTCCACTTATCTGTCACAAGTGTTTGGTTATTTGCATTAACGTGGCTTATAGGGCTTTATCACATTCTAGGTGGGCCTAGTGCTGGACTGATTATTATTATTACAGTTGTTATAGTCCCCTCATTTTTTTTCCCTTTATTCTTTTCTTTTTTCTCTCCCCCTTCTTTACTAGAAATGTTAACATACCATTCTCATTTATTTAAGTGATATGAAGTGGGGAGATTGATCATAATTTGAGCGGATGGAATGTTTGAGAGCTATTCAGCCACAAGAAGGCACTTTTTTGTTGTTGTTGTTTTTACTTTGGTGATCTGTTATATATTTACATAATCACCAGAGGGCAATGTATGGTTACTTTTGGGCAGTTACTTACTTGTTTGCACTCTCTGACAGAGTGAAATGAAGGTTGACTAATAGGTTGATGGGGTGGGGAACTGTTTTTGTGCACTCTGATGCTAATGGGGTTTTCCCCCTCAAGCTTCAATGTTATGTGTTTTTTTATGTTCGTTTGATGTTGCTTTTTCCTTTCTGTTCCTTTTGGGGTTGTTTTGTTTTTCTGTGGGGAAGGTTTGTTGTGAGGGACCAACTAGGAAATTCTAAAATGTTCTACTGTGCTTGCTGTGCGTATGGTTTGAACCACAATTATGACAGAATATAAATTTCTAAGTTTCAATGTAAGGGGAGCGAATATACCGCATAAGCGAACCAGCATTTTGGGGGTTTTGCGATCTAAATCAATTGACTTTGCATTTATACAGGAGTCTCATCTTTTAAAAGAGCATTCCAACCGATTGGCTAATAAACATTATCGTGTTTTAGCCTTTTCAGCTGCTTCTTCCAAAACCAAGGGAGTAGCCATATTGGCTAGACGTAACCTTAGGTTGGATTTTTTGGGTGATTGGTCTGACAGTGACGGGAGGATAGCTGTTGCTAAAATCCGCTTGGAGGGTAAAATGCTAGCACTAGTCTCTGTGTATGCTCCAAATGTTTTAGACAAAGAGTTTTACAAATTACTAACTAAAACCTTATTGGAACTGACGGATTTCAAAATCATTGTTGGTGCTGACTTCAATGCAACATGGCAACATAACCTAGATAGATCCACTGGGGTAGAAAGCAGAGAACAAGCACTAGCGTCTGCAGAACTACGTGCTTGGGCAAACTCAACTGGCTTACTCGACATCTGGCGTTTAATGAACCCAACGGTTAGAGATTTTTCTTTTCTGTCGGGTAGGCATGCTTCATTCTCTAGGATCGATTACGTTTTTGCCCCTGTTAGCTTGTTTCATAAAATTGCCAAGGTAGAGTTGCTCCCAATGTCACTCTCGGATCACAAGGCGGTGCTGTGTGTTGCTTCACTGAAACAGGTTATAGATAGAGCTCCTAGATGGCGGTTTAACACCACACTGCTGCGCGATGCGGCATTTGTAGCTCAGTTTCAAACTGGTTTGCGCGAATTTATAAATATCAATACAGGCTCAGTTGAGGATCCCAGAATTCTTTGGGATGCAATTAAAGGCTTTATCAGGAGTAATACAACCCTCTATGCGTCCACTCAGAGAAAATTAAGGTCAGCCAAACTGGTGGAATTGGAATCTCGGTTTTCTACTTTGGATAATTCTCTCCAAAATAACTTTGATGTTAGTACAGCAACCCAGAGAGAGCTAGTTAAGAAAGAAATTAACTCCATTCTCAAGCGCCGCTCAGAATTTCAAATGAAACGCACAAGGCAAAACTACTATTTTAATAGTGCAAGACCCAGTCACTTACTGGCTTTACGTCTTAGATCCAATGAGCATTTTGCTGATATTGTTAGTGTCAAATCAACAACGGGAGCCATGGTTACAGAACCCAAAGAGGTCAATGCCACGTTTCGTTCTTTTTATGATGAGCTCTACACCTCCGAGGTCATTCACGATGATGCAGTATGCAATGATTTTTTATCCAACATACAGTTACCAACCCTTAGCGAGGCGGATGCGGAAGCCTTAGATAGACCGCTCCATCTGGCGGAATTACAGGAAGCTGTGCTCGCAATGCGTAGGGGCAAGTCGCCTGGTTTGGATGGGATACCCCCTGAACTTTATGCCATCTTTTGGGAAGATCTAGGTCAGCTGATGCTAGACATGTTTCGATATGCAATTGAAAGTGGCTCTTTCTCCAGGGATGTGAATGTAGCTATTATATCATTATTGTTGAAGAAGAACAAGGATCCCACAGATTGCGCAAGCTATAGACCGCTTTCACTTTTGAATTCTGATCTAAAAGTTTTTGCTAAGGTGCTTGCGCGTCGCTTGCAGGGTTTTATGACCACCTTAGTACACTGTGATCAGACAGGTTTCATAGGAACTAGACTAGCATCTGATAATGCTAGACGACTATTGCATATCATCGATAGGGCTAAGGAGCTGAGGACCCCCGCCGCAGTGTTGTCGCTCGATGCGTTGAAAGCATTTGATCGTCTGGAATGGTCTTACCTGTGGGCTGTACTAGATAAAATGGGATTTGGTGCTTCATTCATACATTTTGTTAAAGTACTTTATTCTAATCCGTCAGCGATGGTCCTAACCGGTAAGATCTGTTCGCCGCTATTCACGATTGGCAGATCTTCAAGGCAGGGTTGTCCCCTTAGTCCTCTCCTTTTCGCACTTTCACTCGAACCCTTGGCTCAGACAGTGCGTCAGTCTGCAGATATTACTCCTGTTTCGATTAACAACACACAGCATCGCATTTCCCTATATGCTGATGATATTCTACTGTTCATTGAGAATGCACCACAGTCAATTACTCACGTCCTTCAAATTTTTGATCAGTTCAGTTCCATTTCCGGCTACAAAATTAATTGGACGAAGTCAGCCCTTCTACCTCTAAATGATCAGATGAGATCTGCTATCCTGCCGCCCATAATCCCAGTAGTAAGCCAATTCAAATATCTTGGCATAGATATTTTCCCCTCTCTTCAGGCTATTGTTAAGAACAACTATGGTGACACTCTAAATAAGATTTGTCTTGATTTAGATAGATGGTCATCTTTGCCCAACTCTCTCCAAGCTCGAGTTTCAATCATAAAGATGAATGTTCTTCCTAGGGTTAACTTTGTAAGCTCTATGCTCCCTTTGCCACCACCGCCGCAATACTGGAATAAGCTTCACTCTTCGATATCTAAGTTTGTGTGGAAAGGGAAACGCCCTCGTCTTAAACTTTCTCTATTACAACGTGCTAGAGATGATGGCGGCCTTTCATTGCCCAACTTTAAATTTTATTATTGGGCCTTCACGCTCCGCCCCCTTTTAAATTGGTTTAACCCAGCAAATAAGGTTTCTTGGAGAGAGCTTGAGGAGAGTTTAGTGCAGCCTGTTGAATTGAGAGATCTTATCTATTCAAACATAACTACACATCAATGCAAAGTTCGCTTTGGACCTATCATTTCTCATTTAGTGGCAGTATGGAGGGCAGCTGAAAAGATGTGTAAGATTGATTGTAAATGGAACTTATTTTCCCCAGTGTTCAATAATCAAAGACTTTTAATCGAGGATCGCCCCATTCGCTTTCCAAGGTGGAGGGCTAAGGGGATTCGTACATTAGGGGACTTATTTGATAGAAATGGTTTACGACCTTTTCGAGATTTGTGTGACATCTTCAATCTGCCTGGAAATACCCTTTTTTTCTACTTCCAACTGAGAACGTCCATGAGGACCTACGGGGTCCCATGGCAAGCTCCCCTTAGATTGCACCCCTTCCATGAGTTTATCTGTGATGGTAACAGAACAAGAGGTTTGGTTTCCACCCTCTATGGTTTTTTATTAGACTGTAGTTATGGGCCCCTATCTGTTGATACTGTTTGGAGGAATGATGTACCAAATTTGGACCCTGACTTTTGTTGGGACACAGTATGGTCTAACATTAGGCTATCTTCTAGAAATCCAGACCATCAACAAATTCATTTAAATTTTGTTCATCGGACTTATTTAACTCCCCGCAGACTATGTGCTATGAGGATTTTGAATAATCCCAACTGCACTCTCTGCGCCTCAAATAGTATTGGTACCTTCCTTCACATGGTTTGGGAATGCCCAAATGTGTCGTCATTCTGGAATATGGTTGCCTCCAAACTTTCAACTATTTTTAGTATTAATATCATATCTTCTCCTTCTTTATTTTTATTAAATGACGTCTCACAGTTGCAACTTAACAATATACGCAAGCGCATCTTCTTTGCTGGATTAACGGCGGCGAAGAAGATGGTAGCTACGCGGTGGAAACCTCCTCATACGTTAACGTTTCGCCAGTGGGCCTTGACCTTTCTAGATATAGTATATTTAGAGCAGTCGATAGCAAGGTTACACGGAGCAAAAGAAGAAAACATTAATATGTGGTCGGACATTGCAGATAAGCTTAAGGCTATGATTCAAGAAATCACTATATAGTGGTAACAGCCTAGCACAGGCATGCACTATTGTACATTCCGTGTTGGTCCGGGGAAAGGGGGTGGGTGGGTTTTCTTTTCCTTTTCTTATTTTGCTATTGTTTGTGTTGTTTGTCTGTTAATTGCATTTTTCTTTTGATTAATGTTTTACTTTTTCTTGTTCTATTCATATGTATGTCTCTAATTTCATGTTATGGAAAATAAAAATAATTGATAACAAAAAAAAAAAAGATGTAGTTCACTGCCTTTAAAACAGCCCTGAAAAGTCATCTTTAAGGAGGCCAAAGGGGGAGGGGTGCAGATGTGCCTCTCCTACATTTCACTTTTTGTGTATTAGTAATGGATCTCCATGTATGTGTGGCGGAGAGAGTCGCACCCCCAGCCTGAAGCCTCAAAAGTCTAGTATCTGCCCTCGTTCCATAGGGATGTCCCTTTGGAGTGATGGTTAAGATATTGGACTTTCACGCGGGAGACCCGGGTTCGAAACCGGGTGGGGAGGTTTGGATCACCTCCGTTACATTGGTGCCGTGACCCGGATCCGGGCTTCCCCGTAGGAGGAGGTCAAAGGGGGGTGAGTGTGGCGGAGAGAGTCGCAGCCCCACCCTGAAGCCTCAAAAGTCTAGTATCTGCCCTCGTTCCATAGGGATGTCCCTTTGGAGTGATGGTTAAGATATTGGACTTTCACGCGGGAGACCCGGGTTCGAAACCGGGTGGGGAGGTTTGGATCACTTCTGTTACATATGGATAGCCAAAATGTATCAGTATGGATCTCCATCCATACTCTCATACACGTAAAGTAACTGACGTCATGGACAGGACTGCCCATAGAAGGAGATAATTGAATGTTTTGGTGCTACTTTATATGTTGATGAATTGAATACCTAATGGACCCTACTGATGGAAAGAAGACCGTATGGACTATTTTGGTCTAATCCTTTTAGAGTGTTTTGACTGTACTCGTGCAGATAGAGGTCAGAGGAGTGTGGACCGCACTCTAAACATGCCGGCAAACGGTTTGTGTTGTCGAGTGACATCACATAATTGCTCTGGTCAGCTTATCTATATAAGGCTTTGAGATCCAGCTGCCTTACAGTTGCAAGAATTATTCATAGTTTCATACATAGATTTATTGGAGTCAATTAAATAACTAAGTGTATTCCAGTGTAGCTAATGTTGACAAGCTCAAGCAACAGGGAAGTCTAATTTAGCCATTAAACGTGTTTCTCACACAACATCTATCCATTCCCCGAGGGTTGACAGAGCTGAGTGTGGTCCATTCTCTCCGAACGACTTTATTTTGCGTGCTTCCGTCTGAAATGGACAGCCTCACGTTCCCTCAACCTGTGATGGAGTTCTACGCGTTCTTTCTGGAGAAGGTGGAATACGCGATTTCCCGTCTACCAGAAGAATGGAAGCCGCCGATGGAGGGGAGCCTGTACGGCTTCCCTTGGCAAGCAGTCGCAGTCACAGTGCTGGCGGGAGTGATCATCTTCGTGCTGTTATTCTGGAAGATTGCGTCGGCCGCCAGGAGGAAACGAAAGCGCCTGGCCGACGAAACGGCACTGCTCCACGACCGGATCGACGCCCTCACGAAGGAAAAAGACGAAGCCCTCTCGAAGGTGTCGGACCTCCGGAAGCGCGTCGAGGAGCTGACGGAGGAAAAGCAAAAACTCTCGGAGACGAGGAAGGACTGCTGGGCCCTGGAGGAGGACGGCAAGGTTCTGGAGGCCAGGGGGAAAAGGTTCCCCGAAGAGGAGAAGGGAAATGGCCTCGACGTCGAGACGTCTGGCGTGTACCAACGTCTCCTGCAGCAGAGGCTGACCAGGCAGGAGCTCGAGCACCTTCACAAGCAGGAGCTGGAGCACCGCGGCAAGCAGGAGGCTCTGCTCTCCGAGGCGAGGGGCAAGACCGCCGCGGCGGAGGAGGAGGTCCGAGTCTTGCGTCAACGCGTCGGCGAAATGGAGGAGCAGATGAAGAAGATGGAGGAGGTCCACAAGGAGAAGATAGAAGAGCAGGAAATGGCGTTTGAGTCGTTCAAGACGCACTCGAACTGGATGAACTCTCTGAACCAAGAGAAGCTCAAAGCGTCCAAGCTGCGCGAGCTATTGGCCATGGTCACCTCCCAGCTGAACGAGCAGAACGCTCGCGCTCACCTCAGGCTCACCGGCTCTGGGCACCCAGACGATTGGTACGGCGAGCCCGCTCCTGTGAGCTGGGGTGGCCCGTCGCACCCCTCAAAGATAGAACACCCCCTTCAAAGGTGTCCCCCTCCTGTTCCCGAGAGGAGGAGGTATGGTCCACAGCCTCCACTGGATCCTCAGGGTTATTACCCCGACAACAAACGTGCCTCTGGGATTGACACGATGGTGCCCCGTACCTCTGCGCCTGCCATCATTGATCCTTATGGCTCTGGATCCTCCGCTGCCGCTCTGGACTCGCCCCCATCTCAACCCCAGGACCGTCCAGCTGCCCTCGAACACCACGAGCCTCCGCTGCCTCCTGGGCCCCAGGGCCGCCGTGTCCAACCTCCTCCTGGGTACCACAGATCGGCACACTTCGACCAGGCACCGCTCCGTTCCAACCAGGGACCCCTCCGCCCCTACTACCCACCGCCCAGGGCTGCGGGGTCCCATGGCCCTCCTCACGGGCCTCCACTAGCAGCCAACCCACACCAGGCCGGCGTGGGAGGAGAATTCGCACCTCGCCAGTCCAACGATCAAATGTTTCGACCCGGCCCTGGCCCTGACCCTCGAGGTCCGCCACCTCCTCGTCCTCATTCCGCCCCGGTGCATCCTCCGCACGGCGACGGTGGCCCCATGCGACCTCATACACCTTATCCTCACGACACGCGCTTCCCTCCGACACACTCGCGTCCACCTCCGCCTCCCGATTTTGCCCGGGCGGCTCCTCCCACCGATGTCCAAGGAGGCCACATGGGACACCCACCCTTCTCTCCCGATGTGCGTTTCCAGGAACCATGCGGCCACGGCCATCCGCCGGCAGCGCACCACCTTCTGCCAGGAGGTAAGTCGGACCATCACATGCACAGAGCTTTTCCTCAGGGTCCCCGTGAGGTCCTTCCCCACAATGCTGCTGGACCACATGCCATCAACGCACAGAAGAACAACTTGGCCGTGAAGCGGGACCGCGGCTGCCAGCCGCCATCGGAGCACCTCCCACCGCCGGTACGTTCCGGTACGTTGTTCCCTCAGGCTCCTCCTGAGGGCCCCCACGATGCCGTGGGGCCCCACACCGTCACTGGACAGGGGTGCCACGATGCCGTGGGGCCCCACACCGTCACTGGACAGGGGTGCCACAATGCCGTGGGGCCCCACACCGTCACTGGACAGGGGTGCCACAATGCCGTGGGGCCCCACACCGTCACTGGACAGGGGTGCCACAATGCCGTGGGGCCCCACACCGTCGCTGGACAAGGGGGGAAAGACTTTGCCGCGAAGCCCGAAGCAACGCCTTCAGGACTCGTTCATGTCAGTGTGGAAGTGTAGCTCAAGCCCTGAAGGCAAAAAGCCTACAGTCTCCTCTTGGCCTAGCGGTATAGATGTTTGGTTTCCCACACAGGAGCAATAGGAGATAAAACTAAAGAACAAGGCCCAATGTTTTTGGGGTATTTCTTTTTTCGACCACACTAAGTAAGCTATGCAGTACCAACAGGCCACGCACCACCTTCCGCCAGAGACTATCCCCACAGCTGATGTCACGGACAGAACGTCCCAGACAAGGAGATATGCACAAGTGTCGTGTTTGATACCAAGCGAAGTGAGCACCGATCACCTCGCACAAGTGTGTTTTTTAATTAATTTTTTTCTCCGCAGAGTGGCTCCGCAGCAAAATATTTTCCCACATGGCATGTTTGGTCAAACGGCTTGTTATCTATGGACCATAACTTCACAGGATCATCGCAGTTGTATTTTTTTCTTCTCAGTGTGAAAGAAAAGACGTTTTTTTGGCCGTGACCGGAGCCCTCAAAAATCAGGTAAAACAATAGGACAAAGCCTTGGGCTCCCGACACACATGTAGGTTGTATCCCTTCTCAAAAACCTGGGGTAGATTCAGTTCAATTCATTCCCTATGGAAGTCACAGGTTTTGATATGGTTTCCCGAAGGTTTTCATAAGTTAAGTTGTAGGCCAGCAGCTAGGAGCAGCCAAGCTGTTGGGAATAGCCTTCATGAAAACAAAGGGGCAGAGTTCAAACGCCAACCAATAGGACAGAATGGGCTGTGCTGAGATGCCACTGGGTGGGGTCTCACTTGTAGTCTACATCAGAGCCTCTGGTCTGCAGTGACACCGCCCACTTCCCGCAAAGCATTGTGGGAAGTGTATTCTTATTTGGATAAGGTTTTGATAAGGTTCTGAGAAGGTAATGTTCTGATATGGTTTTGATAAGTTATATAACTTTAACTGTCTGAACGCACGCTTGGCAGTAATCTACATTAGTTTTGGCAAAACTATGGTTGTCAGTGTTAAGTGTGTCAGTGCAGTATGCTCGTCTGTGTTTATTTCCAGATCTCTTTCGCAAACCGCTGCAACGATCAGCACCAGAGTTCTTGTGCACATTGCCTGTAGGCCACAGAAGTACTTCAGGTATCAGGACGCTTCTGTGCATGTTTTCTATCATCCAACGCCAGTGCACTCTATTGGCTCCAATGTTGGAGTCAATTCCAGAAGAAGAGTGCATGCACCTTAAACCCCTATCAGAGTCGGTACCGCGGTGAAGAGCTATCCACCGCGGTGTAGTCTTTTTGAGTCATAAAACTACAACGTTACGTCATTCCTCGCGGTGAAGAGCTTTCCACCGCGAGTCCCGACACATCTCTCTGTTTTTACTTTCAGACAGATAGGCTCTTCACCCCGTTCACTGATTGGTCAACCTGGACCAGTCAGTCACGGTTAATAGGACTCCACCGTGACTGACTATGATGGCCTTCACTTATTTTCTGACTTGAGGTGGAAAGCTTTCCATCTAAAATTTGCGGTGGATAGCTCTTCACCTTGGACTCTGATAGAGGTTTTAGAGTGCTGAGGTATCAGAATCCATTCTTTTTGGGACCAGACATTCTCTAAGTGAGATTAATGTAAACGATTTCAAGGTCAAAGTTGATGACACAGTAATCTCTAGCAAGGAAGAGATTATTAGAGGGCTGTATTCTTGATAAATACCTGTCTGGGGATAGATAGCATGGCAACAATGGTGATCAAATAAGTAAATCAAAGAAGAGATTCCTGGGCAGAATTTCCACTTTTGTAAATAAAAGTACTTTCAGGACTCTTGCTGGCGCCCTCATTCAGTCCCTATTTGACTACTATGCTTGCACCTCCTGGTACTCCAACATCAAAATGCCACTAAAGACTAAGCTCCAAACCTCCCAAAACAAACTGATTCGACTACTTCTCCACCTGGGGCCCATGACCCACGTTTCTCCCACACATTTTGCTAGCCTAAGACGGCTCAGGGTAGAAGACAAGGTTAAACAACTAAAAATCGGATTGACCTTCAAAATAGTCAATGGAAATCTTCCCTCAATACCTGCATAGCTGACCAAACACCTCCAAAAAGTTAGCGACACCCACAGTCACAATACCAGAGGGAGCGCACACAACGATCTGATAACACAAACAAATATGGGTAAATTCTCCTTCTACAACACTGCCACCCAAGTGTGGAATTCCTTGACTACCTCCCTTAAAACATGTAGCTCGCTGGCATCTTTCAAAACTGCCCCGAAAACTCACCTTTCAGGAGGCCAGAGAAGGAGGTAGTTATCACTTCTCCCATAGACAAGCGAGGAGTGAGGACCTTACCTTAGCCTCACCCCTCTTTTCCCCTACTCTGTACATGTTTTATAAATAATGATGATTAAATGATGATATTTGAATGTTTTGTTTTGTTTTGTTTTTTTGTTGACAGCCTGGAAGCGGGAGTGGGAGTCGGCCGGGCCAACACGCATCCACTGTTACGTCCAGGACCCGGGTGGAGGCATCAAAGGAGAGGACCTGCCACGCCGGTAATGGACACTGCTGACCCGACTGCGGACTCGGGTGGGACTCTTCAAAGCATCCATGCGGAAATGGGGCCGGGCGGACGGAGCAGCATGTGAGTGTGGGGAGCTGGAGCAGACAGCTGACCACATAATCACCTCCTGTCCCCTGTATAAACCACCCTCGGAGGCCGGCCTCTTCCATACTGGGGGCGGCAGAGGCTCAGGTAGAGAAACCGTCATTAGAACACGGAGGGTTCCCGAAGAGTTCCCAGTTGGATCCCAGGCTCCCCCAGACTTAGTGTCGCAAGAGTCCCTGAGCAAGACTCTGAACCCCTAGTTGCTCCCGGTGAGCAGGTTGGTGCCTTGCATGGTTTCCTCTG
This sequence comes from Nannobrachium achirus, assembly GCF_963921795.1. Taxonomy (NCBI): domain Eukaryota; kingdom Metazoa; phylum Chordata; class Actinopteri; order Myctophiformes; family Myctophidae; genus Nannobrachium; species Nannobrachium achirus. The sequence goes on from NC_137827.1 coordinate 5,877,123, forward strand.
CCATCGGTGTATGAATGTGTGTGTGAATGGGTGAATGTGATGCACAGTCTCTGTAAAGCTCCTTGGATAAAGGTGCTGTATAAATACACCATTTACCATTTGCTACTGAGCTGGACGTCTGATGATGACACACAGAAGATGAAGAGTGCTTCATGCACTGAGGAGCAGCTTTCATTAAAATGAAAGGTGGCGGGGACAGCCATTCTCGAGTCTAGATATTATTATTATAACTTTATGGCTATACCGCATAGATACTGTATGTCAGTGGTCTTCAACAGGGGGTCCCCAGAGTTATTATAGGGGGGCCCTTTATGTGAAAGGAACATTTTCAGCAGTGCTAAGCTCCAACATCTGGTTTTGTCCAGGCTCTGAAGCGTGGCCAACATCTGGCCTACATCTGGCCTACATCTTGACACAAAACTGCTCAAAGTTTGTTATACGCCCAGGGTCACATTGGCCAAGATTCACGGTTAATGAAACTAGAAAAGCAGTTCCTGCTTTCAGGAAGACAGCATACTCTAGAACAAGCTTTCTTTTTGCCAGACCCAGAGGGTCGGCCTACATAAAGCTTTGTCTGTCCTGTTTTTCTCCATAGATGGTCATGATGATGACATGATGATGACATGAGGGAGGGATAGACCGACAGACAAAGCCTTCATGTCATCACAATGACATGAGGGAGGGACAGACCGACAGACAAAGCAAAAGGCTTTGTCTGTCGGTCTGTCCCTCCCTCTTTTCTCCATATTTGGTCACAATGATGTCACAAATGATGATGACATGAGGGAGGGACAGACAGTCTATAAAGGGACAGACAGCCTATAAATGTACCATTAAATGTATAGGCCCAGAGGGTTGGCAGAACCGGGGTCTGGCACAACCAGGTTGACCTGGTCTAGTTTTCATACACAATCCTGTATAGCCTAACCTCTAACGTGCCTTAGGTATATAAATACAAATTAACACATTATCAAACGGTATCAACTTGAATTGTGAGCACCGCTCACTTTACACTAGGTGTTTAATTTCTTTATTCTCTTTTTTTAATGACCAAGCCTGAAAGCCTTTTTACGAAACTTGGTAATTTGGTGGAGGGCTATACCAAACGTTGAAAACACAAAACTCACAACCATTGGCCAAAGGGTGGCGCTAAAATCCAAACTTTGAACAAATATAGATCATTCCCTGTTTGACCTACAGCCATGCGTCTCCTCATGCCAAACAACCTTGCCACTTTGACTTTTGACCTCTGACCTTTAAATATTCCACCATTTTGAATTATATGAAAAAAAAAACTGTTCAAACCAATCTCCTCCTGGGATTTTCGCGCAGTGTTATTTTTAATAAAAGAATAACTTTTTTTGTATATATATATATATATATATATATATATATATATATATATATATATATATATATGAGCCAATGAATATTGCAGTTTTATGAAAATTATTCTTCTGCCCCTATCACATGCAAAGTCACATTTTCATGAAACTTTGCAGTAAGGTAATATTAATACCATAGGCCTAGCTAGTTACAGTTATTATTATAATATAGGACTGTCCCTGACTGAAGTTTTATACAGTCAAATTTTACTGGCTGAATATTGCTAATAATCGACTATTAGTCAACTATAGGCAATTAAAAACAAAAGAAAATTTTAAGCTTACCATAATCACAGTAATCCTTAATCATATTCAGGGCTTTTGGAGAAGAATTAGACTCCAGTCACTGCAGAGTGGAGGTATGAGTGTCTCTGGCCCAGCTGATCCTTGTTGATGCATCGTTAAAGCATCACATGTATGTGTCTGTTTACAGTTTACAGTTTAGGCATTTAGCAGACGCTTTTAATCCAAAGCGACTTACAATAAGCTGATACAACATTACAATAATAAACAAGATAATAGGTCAGTACATTAACAGCAATATAACAATGTAAATGGATATCTATCTAGAGAAAACACAATATAATCAAAGTTCTAAAGAAACCTAAAAAAAAATGCTGACTAGCTTCATGTATGGTCATTGATTTTACTGTAGTGCTAAGGGTTTAGGTGGAGTCTGAAAAGGTGAGTCTTCAGTCCACGGCGAAAGGTAGCAGGTGGTGTCTGCAGTGTCGACATCTATCCTAAGATTAAGATAGCATCAAAGCCAAGTCGTTGGCCATCAAGAGTGTGATGTACATGTAGCTAGGCTAGGTTCTAAACAAAAAAGCATGTTTACTGTCGTTGCACAGAAATTAAGCACTTTTACATGAAAAAGTGTATATTAGTTTAGGATATAAATCATGATATATGTCCTATTTTTTCCGAAAAAAATTAAGCCAATCTCTCAGTTGAATCATGCGAAAAAACAAATAGGAAAAAAGAAAATTATTCAACTAAGAAATAGTGGTCGACTAATCGAGGTCATCCCTAAATATTATATGGGCATAAAAGGGACAAGGATTGACACAGAGATCTCCATGTAAGGCCAATCGTTTGAATTCATCAGAATTCATTTGCAAATGTCATTCATGTCCCGTCACGGCAACCACACTTCTTCTTCCTCGTTCTCAGTTAAGGCTGTCAGTTCCCAGCCTGGCGTCGTCGTCTGTCCCGGCTGCCAGTTCCCATCTGATGTTATGTGGGAGCTCTGACCGCTCCAGACCGTGCTGAATAACTGCTAGCTTGCATAACGTCTTAAAGCCATACTGTGTAAGATGCCCAACTAGTGGTCATTAGCCCTATAGCAAACCGCGGTCGCGTCCGCGTCTTTCGGACGTTTTTCGTACCTTCAGACCCCCGCGTCTGCCTCCACCTCGCTGAGATCTATCTTTTAAGGGGTCCCTTGTTCCTGTGCGTTCAGTAATTCCAGAGATACGGACTCCTTCACCCTGCCTGGTAGGCGAAATTACCTAGAGAAGGGATGGTACAAACGGGCGACAACAAATATGGCTGCCATAGCGACCCCACTTCAAGATGCGCTGTGATTGGCCGGCAGTTGTATAACCCTCGCTGTGATTGGCCGGTAGTGTGATGACGCAATTTTGGCGCGAGATCCGGTCCACGGCAAGGATCTCAGTTTACATACAGAGAAGGCTTTACAGGCTGAAATTCACGGCGCGGATCTTCTAAAACTTTTGTGATTTAATAGTTAGGAGAATTTTAAGATTTGTTTTATAAAAAAAGTTACATAGTACAACTTTAAGACTAGGATGAAAGTCCAAGACGTGCAGGTCAACATTGGGTGTGTCTTCTCCTTTATATCCTCCAAAGATGATGACAGAATTTCCCACCATGCAACAGCAGCCGCATGCTATCCGAAATGAGTCATCAACCTTGGGCTTAACTTCCTTCCAGGAGAAGGTCTCTGGACTGAACTTCCACATATCATTGCGGGGTACTTCATCATCACTGCTTGTCACGCCACCAAATATGTACAGCTCTCCGTTGTAGGCAAAGGCTGAATGACCTGCACGTCCTTCTGGAAGAGGCTGTTCAGAAGGAGTGCTGAGCCAGCAGTCGGTCTCTGTGTCAAACACACTTAAGTTGTTGTAGAGGTCCTCCTCGTCCCCTGCTCCACCAAATACAAACATTTTTGTCCCGATGATGGTGGCAGAGTGACATGATGAAGCAGGAGGCCAAGTGCCGCTGGTGTAAATAATTAAGGACCAGACCATCGTGGTGGTGTCCAGCTTGTAGATGTCATTTTCATGATAGGATGCATGCCGATGGGTCGTTCCTCCATAGACATACATGACCTTCCCCAAGACGCAGGCTGAGTGGCCGGACCTCGCCCTTGGAACGGTCCCAGAAACCTCCAGCTTGAGCCATCTGTGGGCGTTGACATCAAATCCATAAAGACTGTTGTCGCAAAACTCGCCATTACCATAATTATTATATCTTCCACCCCAGATGTAGACGACATCTCCAATCAGCACACCAGAGTGGTTCACACGCATGCAGGGAATCAAGGACAATGATAAACAAAGGAATAAGAGAACCTCAAGGGAACATTCTCCTCTAATAGTCGTCACTGGAGGCAACTTCATCCATCTCAAAGACACTGTGTTGAAGACGTACACGTTGAGACGTTTTTCTGGAATGTTCCCACCTTCCGTAAAGCAACCTCCAAAGGAGTACACTTTGTGTCCCACTGCTATAGCAGCATGAAAATGGCCATTATATGGGGCTACTCGGAGCTTCACTGTACAGGTCAACATTTGCCAATCCAAACAAACTTCAAACTGCTTTTAAAAATGATGACTTTGCTGTCCTACTCTGTAAAAGGAAGAATCTTACTACTTATATTGGGGGCCAGTTTATGACGTCAGTCATCTATGACATCACTTTACTGTACTCTGTACTTACTGTACTCTGTACTCTGTTCTTGTTTTTGAGCGCTCCTATACGTGGCTGTGCGTGTGTCTGTAGCCTTTTTCCTCAGCGTTTTGCCATAGCAAAATGTGTGTATAGCATCATGTTTGTCTAGTGATGTCATATGTCGTATGTCTGTAGCCTTTTTTCTCAGCGTTTTGCCACAGCAAAAAGTGTGTGTGTAGCATTAGCCTGTACATCCTAGACTCAAATCTGAAGACGTTATGCAAGCACGACCACCGCTCACTTCACATTGGGTGTGATTTTTTTTCCTTTTATCTTTGTCATACTTCTCTGTAAATAACCTATATAATACTGCTGTGCTGCCTCTGGGCAACTGATTTCCCCCCTTGGGATAATAAAGGTGTCTATCTATCTATCTATCTATCTATCTATCTACTATGAAGTCAGTACACACATTTTCATGAAACTTTGCAGTATGGTAATAATACCATAGGCCTAGCTAGTTACAGTTATTATTATAATATAGGGCTGTCCCCAACTAAAGATTCATATAGTTAAATCTGACTGACCGAATATTGCTAATAGTCGACTATTAGTCAACTATAGGTAATTAAAAACTAGTGCTGTTCAACGATTAAATATTTTAATCGCGATTAATCGCATGATTTAGCTAGTTAATCGCGCGATTAATCGCAAATAAGTCGTACGCTTTGTTTCAGTTCACAATGTAACTTAGAGGGATATCTTTCGAGTCTTTCGTGGCCCTATTAACTTGGGAGTGGAAAATATGCTGGCTTTATGCGATAGTATGTTAATCTTCTATTCAAAATCAATTAAGAACCCAAATAAATCATAATGGTATTGCATTAAACAGATTGCAGCTGATGGGTATAAGGACTTGCTAAATTTGCTTAATCTGATTACTGTTGCATTAACTTAATGCTTTAAATATATTTTATATCAACACAGGTGGACCTTGTAGCCAAAATAGAAATTAGAAATATTAATAAAATAATTACATTTTCACTTTATAAATAGTATGTATGTTGGTTTGTTCACTGTTGAGTGAGAAACCAATATTGCACATTAATCTAATCATATGGAGACCTCCCTAAATAATAGTTGAGATAATAATGTTGAGAAACATTGCGATAAATTGCGATTAAAATAATTAATCGCGATTAACATAACAGTGAGTTAATTGCGATTAATTTAGTTAACTTGCACAGCACTATTAAAAACAAAACAACAATGTGAGCTTACCATAATCACAGTAATCCTTAATGATATTCAGGGCTTTTGGAGAGGAATTAGACCAGTCACTGCAGAGTGGAGGTATGAGTGTCTCTGGCCCAGCTGATCCTTGTTGATGCATCGTTAAAGCATCACATGTATGTGTCTGCAGTGTCGACATCTATTCTAAGATTAAGATAGCATCAAAGCCAAGTCGTTGGCCATCACTAGTGTGATGTAGCTAGGCTAGGTTCTAAACAAAAAAGCATGTTTACTGTTGTTGCACAGAAATTAACTACATGAACAATCACACCCAATGTGAAGTGAGCGGTGGTCGTGCTTGCGTAACGTCTTCAGACTAGGATATTAGTCTAGGATGTAGAGGCTACACACACACACACACACACACACACACACACACACACACACACACACACACACACACACACACACACACACACACACACACATTGCTATGGCAAAACGCTGAGGGGAAATGGCTACAGACACACACTCAGCCACTCTATGGAGCGGTTTACCACCGCTCAAAAAGTGTATATTAGATTAGGATATAAATCATGATATAGCCTATATCCTATTCTTTCCCTATTTCTTTTCCCTAACACATTAGGCCAATCTCTCAGTTGAATCATGCAAAACAAATGGGGAAAAAAAGAAAATTATTCAACTAAGACAAGGACTGACACAGAGATCTCCATAGAAGGCCATTCGTTTGAATTCATCAGAATTAATTTGCAAGTGTTATTCGTGTCCCGTCACGGCAAGCACACTTCTTCTTCCTAGTTCTCAGTTAAGGCTGTCAGTTCCCTGCCTGGCGTCGTCGTCTGTCCCGGCTGCCAGTTCCCATCTGATGTTATGTGGGAGTTCTGACTGCTCCAGACCGTGCTGAATAACTGCTAGCTTGCATAACGTCTTAAGACTAGGATGAAAGTCCAAGACGTACAGGTTAACATTGGGTGTGTCTTCTCTTTTATATCCTCCGAAGATGATGAAACAATTTCCCACCATGCAACAGCAGCCGCATGCTATCCGAAATGAGTCATCAACCTTGGGCTTAACCTCCTTCCAGGAGAAGGTCTCTGGACTGAACTTCCACATATCATTGCCGGGGACTTCATCATCCCTGCTTGTCACGCCACCAAATATGTACAGCTCTCCGTTGTAGGCAAAGGCTGAATGAGCTGCACGTCCTTCTGGAAGAGGCTGTTCAGAAGGAGTGTTGAGCCAGCAGTCGGTCTCTGTGTCAAACACACTGATGTTGTTGTAGAGGTCCTCCTCGTTCCCTACTCCACCAAATACACCGTCCCCTACTCCACCAAATACAAACATCTTTGTCCCGATGATGGTGGCAGAGTGACATGATGAAGCAAGAGGCCAAGTGCCGCTGGTGTAAATAATTAAGGACCAGACCATCGTGGTGGTGTCCAGCTTGTAGAGGTCATCTTCATAATAGCCTCCAAGCGGATGGGTCGTTCCTCCATAGACATACATGACCTTCCCCAAGACGCAGGCAGAGTGGCCGGACCTCTCCTCTGGAACGGTCCCAGAAACCTCCAGCTTGAGCCATCTGTGGGCGTTGACATCAAATCCATGAAGACTGTTGTTGCAAAGATTTTTATCATTATCTTCTCCACCCCAGATGTAGACGACATCTCCAATCAGCACACCAGAGTGGTTCACGCGCATGCAGGGAATCAAGGACAATGATAAACAAAAGGATAAGAGCATCTCAAGGGGACGTTGTCCTCTAATAGTCGTCACTGGAGGCAACTTCATCCATCTCAAATACACTGTGTTGAAGACGTACACGTTGAGACGTTTTTCTGGAATGTTCCCACCTTCCGTAAAGAAACCTCCAAAGGAGTACACTTTGTGTCCCACTGCTATAGCAGCATGAAAATGGCCATTATATGGGGCTACTCGGAGCTTCACTGTACAGGTCAACATTTGCCAATCCAAACAAACTTCAAACTGCTTTTAAAAATGATGACTTTACTGTCCTACTCTGTAAAAGGAAGAATCTACTACTTATATTGGGGGCCAGTTTATGACGTCAGTCATCTATGACATCACTTTACTGTACTCTGTACTTACTGTACTCTGTACTCTGTTCTTGTTTTTGAGCGCTCCTATACGTGGCTGTGCGTGTGTCTGTAGCCTTTTTCCTCAGCGTTTTGCCATAGCAAAATGTGTGTACGTAGCATCATGTTTGTCTAGTGATGTCAAATGTCGTATGTCTGTAGCCTTTTTCCTCAGCGTTTTGCCATAGCAAAACGTGTGTGTGTAGCCTGTACATCCTAGACTCAAATCTGAAGACGTTATGCAAGCACGACCACCGCTCACTTCACATTGGGTGTGATTTCTTTCCTTTTATCTTTGTCATACTTCTCTGTAAATAACCTATATAATACTGCTGTGCTGCCTCTGGGCAACTGATTTTCCCCCTTGGGATAATAAAGGTGTCTATCTATCTATCTATCTATCTATCTATCTATCTATCTATCTATCTATCTATCTATCTATCTACCTACTATGAAGTCAGTAGCATCATATCTTAGTTAGAATCTCTATATTATTTGGTTAAAGTTTTCAGCCAAATATGGAGCCGAAAAATTACACTTCCATTGTAAAATATAAGAGCAGCATTAAAGATCTTGTAAAGGAAATTATTTGTTTCTGAATTGAACATGTATGGCTGAATACTAATATGTTGAGTGTAATTGTGGAGATCATTGAAACTAAATCCACAACATGTTGCTTGTGTTTTATTGGATGGGGATAAAGCCTCACTTGATGACACACTGAGGTGAGTTATTGTGACATCAGCAGTCTCACCAAAGCCTTTGAGATAGACTAGAGCGTCGCAGTGAGGTGTCGGAAGTAAACTGGCCATTCATTTTCCCCATAGGAGATTTCATTATCAGCCATACAATCGTAACAATTCAATGAACACTGACCAGTAGGCTTGTGGTCGTAAAATGGTTCTATATGCTCCTGTAGAACCCCCGAGTGTGTATGCAATCACTCTAGTTTTAGTAAAACATGCTTTAATGAACGGGGCCATTTGCTTCTGCGCTACAGACCCATAAGGGTCTATTTGGTTCATAACTATTTATCATTTGGCTTTATTTTGACCCCCTGGAACTCCCTCAAGGACCCCTCGGGGTCCCCGGACCCCACTTTGAGAACCAATCCTACTCACCAGTGGTGGAAAAAGTACAGTATCAACATTCTAATGTAGACCAGTGTTGTACCCGAACGCGTTCAAAGAACGATCGTTCATGAACACGCTCATATTTTGGGCGAACGTGAACTGAACGTAATTGTTTTCGCTTGATGAACGATATTGTCGAACGCGGTCATTCTGACGCCCGTGAACGACGTTCGTCGGCGTTCGTCGGCCGTTCATGCGGCGGTCCGCGCCTCCGCGGTCGTCTGTCCTCTGCTCCTCTCGTCTCTCTTTTCATTCACATGCTCCAATAGTAGGCACTGCACGAAGCTCCTCGTGAACGTTCCTCCGTTGATATGCGGTGCTGTCTGCACTCTGCTGCTGCACTGTTAATCTCCTCCTCGTCTCGCAAGCCTGACTGACTATACTTTGTCCTATGTGTGTTGCACGGCGAAAATAGCTGATCTGCAAGCTCACAACGCGAGCTTGTAGATCAGCTACTTTAACCAACGCGGAAACATGCTGTGCACGAGAAACGTCTGCCTTCTAGTGGGGTTCCTTGTACATGTAATTTTTTTTTTTTTTTCTAGTGGGGTTCCTTGTACATGTAATTTTTCTTTTTATTTCAAATGTGTGTTAAAGTTTCTTTCACTTCCAATTTGTAGATTATGGTCTATAGAACAATTTTGGTTAGAGTGTCAAGACAGTAGATTGAAGAAAAATATATTTTTTGCCCTATTTCCAAAATGACCAAAATCGGAATTGTGTTTTTTGAACAATGTCTTAGTTTTCCCACAACTGCTGTGTAATATATATATATTTGTATTGCTATATCAAGTCAATACTGTGTGGGGAATCAATTGGAGTCAAATATTTGTTTTGAATATTATGATATTTCACACAATGAGACAATAACATGGTTATTACATTCAGCCCTTCACAATAAGGGTGCAGGAAGACTGGGAACTAGGCAGTGGGCACATAAATATTGTGGGCACCTCAATGTTAAGTTGGATGAAATTATTGCTGTGTGTGGTTCTATATGGGCTGAGTCAATAATTTTGACAAATAATAGCATGCAGCAACGTCTAAACATTTATATATATATAGACCTTTATATATATATATTTTCCTTTTTTTTTTTTTTTTTTTTTTGAATAGCCAAAAGTATAAAAAAAATATGGTTAAAAAAAGAACTAAAAAAGAACTATGTAGTTCATTTTGGGGAACCATGAACTTTAGTTCATAATGGGGAATTATGAACTAAAAATGAACTAGTTCATTTTAGAAGTTCTTAACTTGAACTTGAACTAGTTCGTTTTTAAAGTGAACTTTCCCAACACTGATGTAGACATACTGTGTTACAACTTACAAGTAGATGTCTGGAATAAAATATGTAGTGGAATAAGTAAAGGTACAAAAGTATTGGTGTCAAAATAAACGTAAGTACTAAAAGTTCTCAGTAATCATAATAACAGTTTCCAAATGTATAAAAAAATGAAAATCCTATAAAAATAGCAGATCTACAAGCTCTACAAGCTCACAACACGTCACTTTGTGAGCTTGTAGATCGGCTATTTGCATATAGCCATCATGTCATAAATGTAGTGGAGTAGAAGTACTTAAGTACAGTACTTGTAAAGTAAATGTAGACTACTAGTTACTTTACACCACTGCTACACACTCTGTGTGTGCATGTAGCAAAGTTTATTTTCTAGTCAAAAATGTTTGTTGCCTAATGACAGTGGTGTTGATGCATCCCTCCTTTCTATTCCACATCTAACCAGTGAGTGAATGACAACCGTGTTAGCACTTAGCTCTCATTAGCATGAGACAAGTAAGCCTACTATTGCCCAACAGCGGTAAAGTAAACTACATGATTCAAACCCGTGGGGCACTGATTTTATCCACAGCCCAAATCTTCTAATTGTACACACCAGTTGCAAATATGCTAACGAGGGGCAAAGACGTAGTCAGCTCAGAATCAGAGGTGCTCAGCGCGACGAGGCTGCTGCCTGACTGACTGGATGAATGAGAGGGGAGGGGGAGAAACTAGATATACCTTCCAACCGTATGTAAGCGAGATAAGTTAGAACGCTATGCTTCACATGAACGCTACATTGTTGTGGGGGGAAAAAAATCTTTAAAAAAAAAAAGAAAAAAAAAAACTTAAAAAAAAAAGAGAAAAAAAGGGAAAATCATACAGTGGCGGCCGGATTTGAAGCAGCGGCGGGCATGCATGTAGGGGAAACACTGTTATTGTCATGATTCTTCGCAAGCCGGGGTGGCTTTGTCCGAGGCTTAAAAACGTTTAAATAAATACTTTATGAAATGTCCATGGAAGAAATGCATGGGGAAAACACATGTTTTCATTTACATGATAGTGTGCCATATCAATATTAAGTTTAATTATGAAACCACATCAAAATGTCATCTCAAACTGATTGCGATTGTCTGTAGCCTTACTAGCCTAATACATAACCTTTGCGTTTTATAATATCTTCTGTCAGGATGTACTCAGATAAATAATCCACCCATCTCCCAGACTCACTCCCTAGTCAGTTATCAGTTTGTTTGAATGAATGAATGTATAATTATGTGCCGGATGTAATTGGTATTATAGATTTGAGTGGGCTTGAAGGACAACTTTATTTTTTTTTACAACAAGGGTTCATATTTTAGATTGTAATTAAAGAATATAAAAGATGAGTGTTCAAATTATTTCATTTACTTCTTTCTATTGTTTTCGAGATTCTTATTTCAGTGGTTAGGGGCATGCGTAAGTGGCTAAATATGTAATTTCACATAGAATAAGCCCATTCACAACATATAACGCAACCTTTGGTTGGATGTGACTTATGGGGGCTAGAAGTGTTACTGTAAATAGCGATAAAGAAACTGCTGGCTTATTGTGTCTAAAAATACATATTTAGCCACTTGTACGCATAGGCCTACGCATGCCCCACATTTTAGCACGGTAAATGCGATAAAACAATTTTAGAACGAACCAAATTAAAACATTTTAACACTCACTTTTTCTTTTCTCGAATTACAATCTAGAATATGAACCCTTGTTGTAGAAAAACAAAGTCGTCCTTTAATGTAACTTAATAAAGAAAGAAGCTCTCATTAGCATGAGACAAGTAAGCCTACTATTGCCCAACAGCGGTAAAGTAAACTACATGATTCAAACCCGTGGGGCACTGATTTTATCCACAGCCCAAATCTTCTAATTGTACACACCAGTTGCAAATATGCTAACGAGGGGCAAAGACGTAGTCAGCTCAGAATCAGAGGTGCTCAGCGCGACGAGGCTGCTGCCTGACTGACTGGATGAATGAGAGGGGAGGGGGAGAAACTAGATATACCTTCCAACCGTATGTAAGCGAGAGAAGTTAGAACGCTATGCTTCACATGAACGCTACATTGTTGTGGGGGGAAAAAAATCTTTAAAAAAAAAGGAAAAAAAAACTTAAAAAAAAAAGAAAAAAAAAGGGAAAATCATACAGTGGCGGCCGGATTTGAAGCAGCGGCGGGCATGCATGTAGGGGAAACACTGTTATTGTCATGATTCTTCGCAAGCCGGGGTGGCTTTGTCCGAGGCTTAAAAACGTTTAAATAAATACTTTATGAAATGTCCATGGAAGAAATGCATGGGGAAAACACATGTTTTCATTTACATGATAGTGTGCCATATCAATATTAAGTTTAATTATGAAACCACATCAAAATGTCATCTCAAACTGATTGCGATTGTCTGTAGCCTTACTAGCCTAATACATAACCTTTGCGTTTTATAATATCTTCTGTCAGGATGTACTCAGATAAATAATCCACCCATCTCCCAGACTCACTCCCTAGTCAGTTATCAGTTTGTTTGAATGAATGAATGTATAATTATGTGCCGGATGTAATTGGTATTATAGATTTGAGTGGGCTTGAAGGACAACTTTATTTTTTTTTACAACAAGGGTTCATATTTTAGATTGTAATTAAAGAATATAAAAGATGAGTGTTCAAATTATTTCATTTACTTCTTTCTATTGTTTTCGAGATTCTTATTTCAGTGGTTAGGGGCATGCGTAAGTGGCTAAATATGTAATTTCACATAGAATAAGCCCATTCACAACATATAACGCAACCTTTGGTTGGATGTGACTTATGGGGGCTAGAAGTGTTACTGTAAATAGCGATAAAGAAACTGCTGGCTTATTGTGTCTAAAAATACATATTTAGCCACTTGTACGCATAGGCCTACGCATGCCCCACATTTTAGCACGGTAAATGCGAACGAACCAAATTAAAACATTTTAACACTCACTTTTTCTTTTCTCGAATTACAATCTAGAATATGAACCCTTGTTGTAGAAAAACAAAGTCGTCCTTTAATGTAACTTAATAAAGAAAGAAAAAAACATCTATCTTTCACACTTAAGCCAGTGATCACCCTCCCCCTGTGCCAGTGTTGCCTAAGGTTGCCTCCCCCTGGCCTAAAGCCATGCAGCTTGCTTACACACGTGCCTTGACTAAAAATGAACACATCCGTTTCTTCGTCCAGTAAGCCGGAGCTTACTCCGAACGTCCCCGGTTCAAGCCTAACCTAATGCAGGCTTTATTTGCATTTCATAAAACAATACTGTGTTAATTAATGCTGTGCAATAATTAAAGATAACATGGGGAAAAAAGCTTTTTTCAGAGTAGTTATTTTCAATGTATAACATATTTATTGAGAAAAAAGCAGATCTGCAATCTCACAACTTTTTGGATTGCAACGAGTTGTGAGAGCGTAGATCGGCTATTTCTGCTAGCTTGGGCAAGGAGCCAGTGGACATTGTAAAGAGCTGGCTTCATCAAAACAAAAACAAAAAGTCTGGATGAGACTCAGTCAGCTGTTCAAATAGCTCAATCAGTATGGTGTGTACTTTATATAGGCCTAAATTGCATTGCAGACAAAACCTGACTGTGTTAATTAATGAATTTAAAATATTTGAAAATAAAATGTTATATATATTTTTTCTGACCAGGTCCACACCTTGGCACACAGCTCTTAAAGTGATCCCTGACTAATACGACAAATATGTCTTAATACATTATAATTGTCCTCTATAACTACAATGTAAAATTAAAAACACCTTAAATATTTTATTTCTTCTAGAAATAGCTAATCTTTCACTCAGTAGGGGAAATGCCTGTCGCAAGTTGATGATGTCATAAATGTCATGTGTCATTTTTATGGCATGCATGTGCAAAAAAACAAAACACAAAAACATTTGAAATGTTGATTTGATGCTCATATTAACCATAGGAAGTATTAAGTTTGTTTTTATTTTCACATGCTTGCCATAAATTCCATAGGGATAGATCACACTTGACATTTATGACATCATCAACTTGCGACGGGCATTTCCCCTATTGAGTGAAAGATTAGCTATTTCTAGAATAAATAAAATATTTGAGGTGTTTTTAATTTTACATTGTAGTTATAGAGGACAATTATAATGTATTAAGGCATATTTGTCGTATCAGTCAGGGATCACTTTAAAGTTTGCTGTAAGCCACGCTCCCACAAACGTCCAGACTCTGAAGTGTTGCCTACGTCTGGCCTACATCTTGGCACAACGTGCGCTTCATAAAAGCAACTCTTATAAAGCACCACTCTCTAGGTGTGAATTCGCATTACGTTACGGGAGTATTTACACATTTCAGACAGTCTACTTCTACTCCACTACCTCTAAACACCCTGACTGTTCTCAGCACTTAACACTAGTAACACTAGTAAGAGATAAGCGACCGTCAGGTCGCATCGTGATTTGAGAGCAAAATGTGTAGGAGCAATGTCCAAAAAAGTGTTTGAAAAAATCGGCCTGATGGTGGCACTATATGGGTCAGATCCATGGTGATGAAATGAGTGTAGACATACTGTGTACCGATTTGCGTGATTTTAGGGCAAAATCTGTAGGAGCAGTGTCCAAAAATGTGTTTTGCGAGAATCTGCCTCATGGTGGCGCTAGAAGAGGGTCGTGTGAGAATCGATGGGGTTTGGCAGGCAAGGAGTGTGTGTGCAAAATTTGGCATGGATCGGGGCAACGGTTGCGGAGATATGAGCAGGGCAAAAGTGTGACGTGTGACGGACTGACGGACAGCTGGTCGAGGTTTTGATAGTAACTGCGACCTGACGGTCGCAATAACCCTGGTCTTTTACACCCTGCATGATGATGCAACTCACACCTGTGTGAAGGGATTCTTACATGAGAATGAATCATATCTCCATCTCCCATCAGCTGCTATAAACATGCTCACTGATTGGATGCACCGCATTGATCTTCCCTGGGAGAAAATAACAGCGTGCACTGCCGACTGTGTTCCCATTGATTTGTAATAATAATTGTGTAATGCATTTTTTTTCCTTCTTCTTTTGCATAATCCCACAGGCTCTGAGAAGTTCATTAATTGTGTTGGTTGCGAACGAAATGCTCCATGTACTCTGTCTGAGAAAACAGTGCTGGTAAACGTACTCCCCCTTCATTCTTTGTTTTAACTTACAGAGGTGGTGCCATAGTTTTGTGCTTTTTCTATGGAGTTAAAATTACTCTAATAGACCCACAGGTGGGGTTAAAATGTGAAGATTTATCTTCCCTGTGTATTATTGGTTACTGTGGGTGTGGCTAACCTCAGCTGGGTCACCACCCAGCTGACAACCAGGCATACTTAACAAACTAGTGGGTGTGGCAATATAAAAACATAATTTTAACTTTTCTTAACTTTCTGTCACACACACACACACACACACACACACACACACACACACACACACGCACACACACACACACGCGCGCGCGACGCGACGCAGGTTCACGTGGGAGGAAATTGTTTGATTGGTGACTGTACAGCGTGTGTGCGTGTGCGTGTGTGTGTGTGTGTGTGTGTGTGTGTGTGTGTGTGCAGGGTAGGACAGCCGAGGTGGAGAGTTGACATCCTGAACTGTAAAAATGACAACACCTGACAATATATGTCCTTCTCTACTTTAATTGCCCCCATCTCTCTCTCTCTCTCTCTCTCTCTCTCTCTCTCTCTCTCTCTCTCTCTCTCTCTCTCTCAGTAAAAAGTAACAAATTATATGTAACGTGAAGTAACAACAGGTTCCCGGAGTTCTAATTAAATAGTTAAAAGTAAAAGGTTATGTAACCAGTCGTTACTGGTGATTGGATTTAGGTTCTAAAATAGCCTTTTAAAACAGGGGTCTTCAACGTTTTCAGGCCAAGGACCCCTTAGTTGAGATGATTCCACATAGTTTGATTGTTTGACAGCACAATCATCAGTGTATTTTGGATTCATGTCAATTTGTGTTTGTATCTAACCACTTGAACCATCAATACTTTATAAACTTGACCTTTCACTCGGTACTTGGTCTTCTCTTTTAGCCGATCTACAAGCTTACAACACCTCGCAGCGTGAGGCGTTGTGAGCTTGTTGATCTGCTATTTTTGGCTAAAGTGGACGCGAGGGTTCAAGTGGTTAGACAGGAGAAAAATGTTGAAGACCCTTGTTTTAAAAAGTAAAGGGGGGGGGGCTGATGATGATGATGATGATGATGATGATGGTCACAGCTCTCATTCTGTTCACCAGCATTGTACCATGGTTGTAGGGCTTCACTGCAATGGAAGCAGCTCTCATTCTGTCCACCAGCATCGTATCATGGTTGTAGGGTTTCACTGCAATGGAAGCAGTTACTTACTTACTTACTCCTCTTCGTCCCCAATGGGACATAAGGCTTCAATGAGCGATCTCCATTGCATTCGATCCCGAGCAGCATGTTGCGCCTCTCCCCATGACAGGTTCATCTGTTCCAGCTCCTGTGTCACAGTTCTGCGCCAGGTGGTCTTTGGCCTCCCAGGTTTTCTTTTGCCTGGTGGGGTCCATCTTAAGGCCACCTTTGTGATGTGGTCCTGCTCCATTCTCAGTACATGTCCAAGCCATCTCAGGCGCCTGTGTGTTATCTCCTTGGTGATGTTCCGGCTCCCTGTTCTTTTGTACAGTTCATTATTGGAGATTTTATTTGGCCAAAAGATCTGGCATATTCTTCTGAGGCATCTGTTATGGAACACTTCCATTTTCCTGGTGTCCGTTTTTACCACTCTCCAACTCTCCGCACCATACAGTAGGACGGATTTTACGTTGCTGTTGTAGAGGAGCATTTTTGTCTTAAGACTATATTGCTTTGATCTCCAGATGGAACGGAGTTGGGAGAAGGCACCCTGAGCCTTTCCCAGCCTTGCCTTAATGTCCTTTGATGCCCCGCTGTCCTGACTGATGAGGCTGCCCAGATAGGTAAAATCTTCCACAAACTCAAGTGGTTCCTCATTAACAAGGATGGGTCCTGGGGGGATGGAGTTGACACACAACACTTGTGTTTTGGAGGTGTTAATACTGAGTCCGACCTGTCTAGCAAAGTTGTTAAGCCTATCAGTTTTTGCCTGCATGTTGTTGTGATTGGTTGTTAGGAGAGCAAGATCGTCAGCGAAGTCGAGATCTTCCAGCTGGGAAAATAGGGTCCATTGGATGCCTCTAGGTTTGTCAGCTGTGGTGTTGGTGGTGATCCAGTCTATTGTAATAAGGAAGAGGATAGGAGAGATGATGCACCCCTGCCTCACTCCGGACTGCACAGGGAAACACTCAGAGAGGCTGTTTCCCATGATGACACTACACTCAAACTTTTCATAGAATGTTTTTATGATAGAAATGATCTTTGATGGTATGCCATAGGAGTGTAGTATCATCCAGAGGGTGTTTCGATGGACACTATCGAAGGCCTTCCTGAAGTCCACAAAGTTGATGTAGAGGGGTGTGTTCCATTCCAGGCACTGCTCTATTATATTTCGCAATGCAAAGATCTGGTCCATACATCCTCTTCCCTTCCTGAAGCCTGCTTGCTCCTGTCTAAGCCTGGTGTCAATGGCTGTATCCATCCTGTTGAGAAGGACTCTGCAGAACACCTTGCTTGGAATTGATAGAAGTGTGATTCCTCGCCAGTTGTCACAGTTCTTGGTGTTGCCTTTCTTTGGAATTTTGACAATAAGACCTTTGGACCAGTCTTCAGGGATGGTGTCACTGTTCCAGATGTTTTGGAAGAGGTCCGTCAGCATACGTGTTGATGTTTGGATATCGGCCTTCAGCATCTCAGCATGGATGGCATCAATGCCACATGCTTTGCCACTCTTCAGGGTTTGGATGGCGGCTTTAACCTCAGAAGAGTCAGGGGGGTTGATGTTGATTTCCAGGATAACATCTGTTGTTGTAATGTTGGCTAGTTGTTCTGGCTCAGGGAGGTTGAGTACTTCCTGGAAGTGTTGAACCCATCTGGCTGCTTGCTCGCGCTCTGTTGTACAGATGTTGCCATTCTTGTCCATAACATGGGTAGTTTGGTTTGTACATTTTCCGCAGAGTCGCTTGGTAATCTTGTACACTGTGCCCAGATTTCCATGAGCTGCAGCCTTCTCGGCTTCACTTGCCAGTTGTTCAACAAAGACCCTCTTGTCTCTCCTAGCACTCCTCTTCACCTCTCTGTCCTTGATTTTATAGGACATGTTGGCTTTCTCAAGGAGTCGTTGGGACTTGGTGTTCAGAGCCTTTGCCTTCAACTGCTTTCTCTCTTCGATTTTCTGCCAAGTGTTAGCCGATATCCATTCCTTGGCTCCCCTTTGTTTAAAGCCCAAGACCTTTTGTGCTGTTTCGGAGTATATGGTTTTGATGGCATTCCATTTGCTGTTTATAGTGGGTTCAGCTTCCATTTCGGAAGAAATCCCTAGTGTGCTGAAGCGGTTTCTCAGTTCCAACACAAACTCCTTGTTTTTCCTTGGATACTGGAGTTTTGCAATGTCCAGTTTCTTCTGCCGGTGGCCTTGTGGGATTGACTTCATCAACTTGAGTTTGATGGTGGCAGCGATTAGGTGGTGGTCGCTAAAGGCATCTGCTCCCCGGTAAGCTCTGACATCTCGAAGTGACCTGCGCCATTTGCCATTTATGATGATGTGGTCGATTTGGTTGATGGTCCTACCATCAGGAGACTTCCATGTCAACTTATGGATGTTCTTGTGTGGGAAGATGGTGCCGCCAATGACCAAGCTGTTGCTCATGCAGAAATCAACAAGGCGTTCACCATTGTTGTTTCTATCGCCACATCCGTGTCTGCCCATTGCCCTCTCATAGTTAGAGTTGTCGGTTCCCACTTTGGCATTCATGTCACCAGTTAAGAGAAGCATGTCATGTTGGGGTACCTTTGAAACCGCCGTCTGTAGTTGCTCGTACCAGTCTTCTTTGACCTCCTCCTCAGCCTCGTTGGTTGGTGCGTAGCACTGTAAGATGGTGAGTTTACAGAACTTTGAGTTGAGGCGTACTCGGATCAGCCTCTCACTTACTGGTTCCCATTCCAGTAAGGTTTTGGCTTTCTGCTTGGAGATTATGATGGCTACACCATGTGTATGGGTGTTCTCATGGCCCGAGTGGAGAAGGACGGACCCATCATTCAGGATTTGACGTCCGGAGCCGGTCCAGCGACTTTCACTTATCCCCAGGATGTCCAGGTGGTACCTCTTCATCTCGCTGAGGACTTGTGCTGTCTTGGTGGTCTCGTACATGGTTCGGACGTTCCATGCTCCTATGCGGATCATGGATTTAGGCCCCAGTAGCCCCTCTTTCACACTCCTGACTTCCTTCCGGCTTTCATCAAGAGTGGTCATGCTGCCATCCAAAGAATTTGGGTAGCCTGGGTCTACTATGGGCCTGATGTCAAAAGGATTGTTCATTGAAGTTTCTGTAACAATTGTTTTTTTACGGGGTTGCGTTGTTAGCGCCACGCCCAACCCCCATCCAGGAGGGCCAGTGTGCTGCCTTTCGTCTCACTCCTCACCCAAGACCTGTCTGGTATGGTTAAACCTGCCAGGAGCACTAGGCTCCCCCCAGCATAGCTCTCAAGCTCATAGAAGCACCCAAGCCTCTCCACCACGACAAGGTCGCAGCACAGGGAGAGGAATGGAAGCAGTGCTCAGGGATAATCCCTCTATAGTTGTCAGTCTTTGTAAGATCCCCGCTATTTGGGGGGGATTAGGCACTATTAGAGAGAGAGAGAGAGAGGGTGTGGAAGAAAGGATGAGAGAGGCTCATGAGTTTATTGTCATTGTGGTTTATTCAAATCTCTGTAAATGCACAGAATCTCTCTCTCTCTCTCTGTGTCTGAGTGTCACTCATATTTTGAGAACCATGAGAGAGTGAATGTTGGCCTTTATGCCCATATACAGAGATCTTTGTCTGTCTGGCTCACGGTAGCTGACAGAGTACAGCATCTTGCAATGGGCCTGGTGTACAAGATACACACTACATCTCCAAGATACCCATGTACCTGACAGACTACTTCCTAAAGGTCAAGGATGTTCACGATCACAACACCAGAGGCAGCTCCACTAATCATCATCAACCCAGATTTAACACTAAAACAGGCTCTAATTCGTTTTCCAGCTATACCACCAACATGTGGATCGCCACTCCGCAGGCCTTAACACTTGGGTGACTGAAAATGAATCCCTAGCCTCCTTCAAAATCGGTCTGAAAAGTCACCTTCAGATGGCTGCTATACTCAAGACTTTTTTTCTGCTTATGTAATTGATGTTATCCTATGCAAAGTACTCTGTTCTATCCGTCTGTCTTTCAATGACATGAGATGCATAAAGTGGTTCCTGTGTAAATAAGCTGTTAAGCTTACTAGGATCTCCTTTTAGTTGACCTTGTACCAGTGATTTGTGCTGTCATGAAACTGTACTTTTTCTATTGCAAACTTCTAATACATTCTTCAATCAATGTCTGTCTGTCTGTCTGTCTGTCTGTCTGTCTGTCTGTCTGTCTGTCTGTCTGTCTGTGTTCCTTTGACAATAATGGATGGCATTTTTAAAGTGCTTTTCCAATCAAGTTGCGAACTCGCCAGCGTCCTCACTTCCCGCATACACACACAAGCAAGCTTGCACTGAGCATTGGAGGCAGCAGTGTAGGGTTCAGTGTCTTGCCCAAGGACACTTCCACATGTGAACATTGACAAGAGCATTTGCAAAATCGCGGGAGTCAACAGAATGGCTGCGCGAGGTTCCCTACGGACCTGGTTCCCAACGGGACATCGATCGGCCTAATGTCCCTTCTAGTTCCTTCCCTCTTGAATAAGCAAGCTCGTAATCACAGTATGTCTGAGAAGCTGTCCTCGTCGAAATGAGAGAGAGACACAGAGAGAGTGAGAGAGAGCGGGCACGTGCACACATACATCAAAGGGGGCTAGAGCCCCTGCCCTATTATCCGTCTGTAAAAAAGTGCCCTCTCCAGACCATGAATGCAGTTTTTACTATGGTGAAAGAAATGCAAATGCCCCTCTTTCCATGTCATACCTGAAGGCAGCATTCAAGAGAATTGCCTTGTCCAAACTCTCCTGAACTTGAACGCAGGATCTTATGTTGAAAGAATTGCCCTCTCTGGGTAGAAATCAAGCATGAAAATATCGAAAATAGCAGACCTCCAAGCTCACAACGCGTCGCAGTTAGCTTGGAGGTCTGCTATTTTCGATATTTTCACCAAAAGGCCATTTTAGAAATGTCAGCCCCTGCCTCTCTAACATTCTCTGCACGTCCATGACTCTGCACGTCCATGAGAGAGAGAGAGAGAGAGAGAGAGAGAGAGAGAGAGAGAGAGAGAGAGAGAGAGAGAGAGAATTCCTCTCCTCTAGGCGGTGAAGCAAATCTGAAAGCAGACCCTTTCATAATAACACCACAGTGAACCACTCCACTACATTTTACAATCTAACAACACCAGAGAGGAGAGAGAGAGAGAGACATTAACCATTTCTGAGAGAAATGATTTCTCTCTCTCTCTCTCTCTCTCTCTCTCCTGATTGCGGTGAGAGCATTTCAATGTACCCTTCTCTCCTCAATAACAGCTCTCAACAGCTCTGCATGGAAAGGAAAAAGGCATGTACCGTGCACGTGCGTGTGCATGTGCGTGTGCGTGTGCGTGTGTGTGTGTGTGTGTGTGTGTGTGTGTGTGTGTCGTGTGTGTGACAGAGAGAGATAGACAGAGATGGTGAAGATCATTAATTCCTGGCATTGAGGAAGAGAAGCCAGCCCACTGGTGTCGAGAGAGAGAGAGAGAGAGAGAGAGAGAGAGAGAGAGAGAGAGAGAGAGAGAGATGATTAAAATTATTCTAAAGTGCAACAGTGACCCCTGTGGCAGAAACACAGAACTGCATCTTGTACATGATTAGGAGCAGAATGAGTTGCATAACTTGTATCACCTGTACAGTGTATATCACAGGTTTTTACACAGGTGTAAATCAGTGAGGGGGATTCATTTTGGTGCAGAGAGCTCCAACACAAACAGAAGATGCATGTAGACCAGGCGTGCCTACACTTTTTTGACGTGATATCTACTTTTAAAATGACTAGCTCAACATGATCTACCCATCCAAAATGTTTTAGCTGAGGGCCTGAGGGGGGCTTTGGAACAGCAGCACTGGCGTTACATTTTTAGACAAACACACTTACTGTAAGGGAAATACTGGGGGGAATGTCTTCATCCCATTCTGTATGGAAGTGGTAGGTTTTGGGGTTCTTTGTAATGCTACTGACTTGACTCTTGAACAAAGTATTGCATTGGAGGTTTGCCTACTTGAAGCCATGAAGGGAGCTGACAGGCCCTTCTTGATGTCATATTCTTTTTATATTTTAATTACATATTTTTAGATGGGGCCAAAAGGCCCCAGCGCCCGTGTATCTTTTTACTATTTTTACTATTTACTAATTTTTCTTCTCTTTGTTGTTGAAAGGAAAGTGGTAGAATTATACTTATTTTTGTCTCGTATCTGTTGAAATAGCGAGGGACAGATATTGATAATAAATCTCCTTGGAGGTCTGACTACAAAATGATGTCACGGCTTAAAAGCCCCATAAGCTGAGGTTGTAGATCTGACAATGGCATGAGTGGTTATTTCATACATTTCCCCCCCCCCCCCCTTCCTAGAAATGTAGTGGAGTAAAAAGTACAATATTTGTCTCTGAAATGTAACGGATTTCATTCATTCATTAAAGGACCTACACCATGAATTCTCACTTTTTCTATTTTAAAACCTTTTTTTGGGGTCCCACTGGCACCTTCTATCCTCACAAAGTCCTATTTCTGACAATTGTGTCTTTCTCTGGTTTTGGGAAGACAGAGATGAAAAGCTTTCCACGGGTTCTCAGAACAGTGCTGTTCTGAGAGTTGACGCAAGTGACGTCACTCGCGCTCCCGTTTAAAAAAAAAAAAAAAACATTTTTTTTTCAAAAGATTTTTTTTTCCAAAAAAAATTTTTTTCAGTGGAAAAACCCCACTAGATGCGCCCCTGAGCAAACAGAGGTCGTTTTGGTATTGCAGCTGGAGAGCCTCATTATAGTAGAGCTAGAACAAACAAAAGGAATGGTCAGAGTGTTTGTTGAGGGTTAAAACCTGTCTAAGACTCAATTTTGTGCATATATTTATACACAAAATATAGTTTTAAAAGCATGGTGTAGGCCCTTTAAGCGTCTGGCCAAGCTTGGCCAATGTCACACTAATGTGACACTTCAGATCCCGGAAACAAGATGTAGGCCAACCAAATAGAGGCCAGATGTAGGCCAGATGTAAACCAGGCCACGCTTTGCGTCCCGGACAAAGACAGATCTTGGATCTTCCAGGAGCAGTGCTCAAAAAGTAGAATTTTGTCAGGAGCAGTGGAACACTCACGTCAAATAGACTTAACCATTTATTGCAACAAATACAGACAGTTAGACTTGGCGTTAAAGGGCTCTGCTTTCGGAGATGTTCCCTGAGTTTTGTAGGCCTACCCATGTTTGCTAAGTAAGCATTACAGCCGAGGTGGGCGAGACTCACGCGTCCCGCATAAATAAACTCTACTAGTGAAAGTCATTAAGTGTGTTGCTCCTCCTGCCTCACTCTCCATGTCCTTCACATTGTGCAGACAGTGTATTTAAACATCATCTACATGTCCTTCACATTGTGCAGACAGTGTGTTTAAACATCACCAACAGGAAACTTTAATTAACTTCATGAGATTTATTTCCAAAACGCACACTTGAAGTATTCATGGCTTTATGTCCTCGTCATTTGTACGACTTATGCTCTCTCTTTCTGTCACGGGGTGAGACAAGTGTTGGACCCAAGTGCAGAACCACGCAGGCAGGCAGGCAGCTTAAGTTGATCAATGATGATTCATTTACAAACTCACGATACAAGGTGGCATTAAAGCAGGACATACAAGGGCAGGAACACGCCATGACAACAACTATAATCTGATGTCATGGGACATCAATACATAATAAAAGTACTCTACAGAAAACTCTCTCTCTCTCAAACACACAATTCCTCATTGTTTTGATACTCTTTGTGCAACACAGTTGTTCTGCAAAGTAAATAAAAAATAGAAAATATAAACTGATATATGGAGATGATTTCTGCCTGACAGCTAATCCCTCTCTCTGTCTGTCTCTCTTTTTTTCTCTCTCTCATCCATATCATCTCTCTCTCTCTCTCTCTCTCTCTCTGTGTCTCTCTCTGTGTGTATAGTGTGTGGTGTGCCCATAGGGGCGAGCAAACTGCCAGAGAAATAAGCAGACAGAGTGATGGTCCTCTGGAGAAGCTATATCTTTCCCCAGACATGCACGCACGCGCACGCACACGCACACGCACACACACACACACACACACACACACACACACACACACACACACACACACACACACACAGTGGCTCCGTTGAAATGTGGACATAAAGAGTATAGACTTATGTTCTCAAGTGAAACATTTGACACCAACTGTGGACAGAGAGAAAAGAGAAATTCTCATAGTCATGTACAGCTGAATTTGAATCCTGAAAAACCGACAGTAACCGTACAGTCGACATGGTATGAAGTAATACGTAGCCTCCAGGTATTTGCGATATGAACACGATATAAAATAACATTATGATAGAGAGATATAGGAACACGGTATAACATAACATATCGTTGTTGTCGGGTGGAAATCTCGTATGTCCAAAACCGTTTGTCTTGTATTTATCATTTTTAAAATGATTTAAACTATAGTGAAAACAGCCGATCTACAAGCACACAACGCCTCGCACCGCGAGGCGTTGTGTGCTTGTAGATCGGCTGTTTTCGCTACTTTTGTGCGAAGGCCATGTGTGATGAAGCAGTGCTTTACTTTGCGAAATAATGTACAAATTTTAAACTTGGAGATACGAGGTTTCTGCCCGACAGTGACGATATGATGGAGAGAGAGAGGATCTCTGGAGGATTCCAAGTCATGACCAGCCCTGCAGCCATAAAGACCCAAGAGCTGCTGCTGTTGTTGTTGTTAGGCAGAGTCTGAGCAACTAGTAAGATGCCTCAGGGTGACATGCCACCTCTCCCCAAAGGGCGAGGTCACGCCAATTCTTGACCATCTGGCCAGTGACGTATATCGGACCAGTTACCCATATATGGAGATTCCTGCATGATAGTCAACAATGTGATGTCAGAACATGCCCATATATGGGCATTACCAAATATGGGCATTCCCAGATATGCCCTTGATATTGATGACATCGGGACAGGGATCTCCATATATGGGCAGAAAACGGACAAGGACGTAATTCATTTGCAAGTGTGATCTGGGATTCCCAGATCTGGGAATGCCCATAGTCGACTATATATGGGCATAAAATATATGGGCATAAAAGGGACATCAAGCCAGAGCGGCAAACCCATTCTGTTAAGAGTGGTTCCCCTGACATCACAGTGACATCAGAGCTTCGAGCGACAAACCCATAGAACCATAGACTGTAAAAAATGTGTAGCCTACTGACTGACTGACTGACTGACTGACTGACTGACTGACACAGACGGAGACAAGCTGTGACATTTCTCATGGATATACTGCGACCCTTTTGGTCACAATCAAAACATTTCCAGACAATGCGATGTGGCACGTTGTGTTGTGAACTTGTAGATCGGAGCCATTCAATACATTTCACCTTTTTCTGCAGCTGCCCCACCTCTCTCTCTCTCTCTCTCTCTCTCTCTCTCTCTCTCTCTCTCTCTCTCTCTCTCTCTCTCTCTCTCTCTCTCTCTGGTTTAGAGTGTGGAGGTGGAGCAGAGGTCACACCCTGCCTGGAGGGCCACTGGAGGAAGGAAATAATGAGTGTGTGTGTGTGTGTGTGTGTGTGTGTGTGCGTGCGTGCGTGCGTGCGCGCGCGCGTGCGTGCGTGCGTGCGTGCATGTGTGTGTGTGTGTGTGCGTGCGTGTGGACTGACAGCTCTCCAGAGACAAGCTGTAGAAACCCATTAGAAACAGCTGGAACCGCTCCTCTTGCTGTCTCTGTGGAATCTGTACACACACACACACACACAGGCACGCACACACATGCGAACATGCACATGCAGCACAGCGCATGCACGTATACACACGCACAAATGCGGCTTTGCTCTCCACGCTTTCCCTACGGAATAGTCACAGGTCTTCAGCTGTTTTCTCCTCCTCTCCTCTCCTCTCCTCTCCTCTCCTCAATTATAAACTACTAGCTGGCAGCAGCTCCACTGTATAGTCTTCACTCGTGTCTCTCTCATAAAAACGTGATTCCACCCCCGCCACGACAAAACCATCCTGTCCTTGGAATACCTCGTGTTAGTTCTTGACGAATCACGTTGTTTTGTTATTTTTCTCACTTGCACAACATGGCGTGTGTTGTTGTTGTTAGGTAGAGAGGAAGGAGGCAGGTAGGACGGCAAGAAGACAATTTTGATACCTTTTAAAACCCATTCAGAACGGGTACACTATATTGTGTATCATTACTTTGTGCTTTAACTATTGAAAAACAGCAGATCTACAAGCTCACAGCGCAGCACCGAGTGCTGCGCTGCGAGCTTGTAGATCTGCTATTTTTAAAAAATCGGAAAAAATTCTATAAGTGTCTTTTGTGTTCTTCTAAGATTTTTTTAAA
This sequence comes from Nannobrachium achirus, assembly GCF_963921795.1. NCBI lineage: Eukaryota > Metazoa > Chordata > Actinopteri > Myctophiformes > Myctophidae > Nannobrachium > Nannobrachium achirus. The sequence continues at coordinate 5,903,907 of NC_137827.1, forward strand.
ACCCTATGTTTCTATGTCAGCAATCCGGCCAGCCATCGTCAAAGAAAAGGTCCTTTTCACTTAACTGGAGCTCAGTTAGACTGTTCTTGAGAGACTACTATGTCAGTGGTTCTCAAACCTTTTCATGTGAAGGACCCCCAAAATGATATGTATTTGGCCACGGACCCGCATCTACCACATCCATCTATTATATCAATATTTAGTTCCAGGGACCCCCCAGAAGCAAAATTTGAGTTACAAACGTTCGCTTTGAAAATACATATATTCAAAGATTTGCACACATTTTCACAACTTTTTTCAAAAATAGCAGATCTACAAGCTCGCAGCGCGGCACTCGGTGCCGCGCTGTGAGCTTGTATATCTGCTATTTTTCACTGGTTAAAGCATTAAATAATTCTAGGCCTAAATGGGTTAAACATTCATGGCGAGCTCTGCTTCAAATTGTACCCTGGGAGAAACAAACAAGCAAACAATCACACAAAAAAAGACGATGACTGGAGAAAAAAAAATAGGAATACTTTGTTCTTTCATGTTGTTCCAGAAGTGTCCTTCAGTGCTGGGAAACAACAAGACTGCAGTCGACAGACAGAGTGTTGTGTTGTGATTCAAACCAGAGTAATACACTCTCCTCTCCCTGTGTTATGTCATAGAGCAGGCGTCTTCAACGTTTTCAGGGCCAAGGACCCCTTAGTTGAGAGAGAGATGAAGCAGGGACCCCCACAAGCTGTTAATAGATGCCATATAGTTTCATCGTTTGACAGCACAATCGTCAGTGTATTTTGGATTCATGTCAATTTGTGTTTTCAGATATTTAACCACTTGAACCGTCAATACTTAATAAACTTGACCTTTCACTCTGTACTTAGTCTGCTCTTTTTCCCCTCTACACCAAACCTCTTTGTCGAAAATAGCCGATCTACAAGCTCACAACGCCTCGCAGCGCGAGGCGTTGTGAGATTGTAGATCTGCTATTTTTGGCTACAGTTCTCAGAATTTGGACACTAGGGATCAAGTTGTTAATATAAAAAGGATTCGAAGATTTGAAGGACCCCCTGTAATAACTCTGAGGACCCCCTAGGGGTCCTTGGGGGAGTTCCAGGGGGTCCTCAGCTAAATGATCTAGTTTGGAACCAAATGGACCCTTATGAGTCTGTTAAATTAACATTGATTTTACAATATAAAGTGGAGTCCCCGAGATAGAAATGCCATTAAATGGGGTCTGTGGCCTAATTCATGTCAAACTGGGGGTCCTTGAAATCACTGCTAGAGCTGTAGAAAACATTCTCTTATATGGGGGTCCCTGGTGTATCAATCTAGACAAAAATGACATAGGTAGACGGAGCACCTAGTCAGTAAAAGAGCTTTATATAAAAACTAAAAGAAAAATGCTATTTAGCCTTCATGTATGGTCATTGGGGTATAGGCGAGTGCTACGTTAAGTGCTATGGGCCTAAGTGGAGTCTGAAGACCACAGCAGAAGCTAGAGGGAGTGAGTCTGTTGTTCTTTATTCCACCATTTGGGGGGCCAAGATGGCAAAGGACGAGTGGATTTTTGTCCTGGTGTTTTTAGCGAGAGAAATGTAGCCTACATCTGGCCTATACTATATATTGGCACAAAGCGCTCAAAGTTTGTTGTACGCCATTTTTTTGTATTTTTGTTGTTAGGATGTAGAATACCGTACGTACATGTTTAGGTCTTAATGGGTTAAAAGCCATTTCGCTAATGGAATGGGGGCACACAGATAGAGGCTGTTCTGGGCTATCCGGGGGTCATAACTTGGCATTTGGGAAAAGTTTGTGGAAACGCCTTGTCCTCGCCTCAAAGTCACCGAGTGGAAAACACGAGATGTGATGAGAATGGATGTTGTTACAGCCAGAGGAGGAGGTCACAGTTATTGCAAGGTTAGCAGTAAACGTTGCATCAGTTATCTATTAGAAGTACAGTCAGCCTGGGGCTGTGATGTCAGCCTCACATGCCCTCTGCAAGCTAGACGGAGGAAGGTTCACATGAGGATGTCTGGTCGTCACCAAATGTGACACGCTTCATGCATTTACACCCCAGGCAGGGTTGATATCGGAGAGTAAAACGAAGAAGAAATGTGTTTGTCAACTAATGAATTGCTTTTTTTAATAAGAAAACAACAACTAAATAGTAAGGCTGGGCGATACTAGGAGACACCTTTGATATTCGATAACATTGTTGAATACCTTTATCGATATTACTCACGATATTAGTAAAAAGAAACAATTGTATTGCACTTTTTGTGTTTTTCTGCTTTAGGTCCACTGCCTGCCTAACCCAGATAATGAATGAATGCACGAAGCGTTAGATATTGAAAATAACCAAACCTGTTTACAGATGGACTGCTTTTTTGCAGGTGCTACGTGCATGCATAGTGTGTCTGTTCATTAATCTGACACTGACACCAATACCTAATTTCAAGCCACCTTTGTCGATATGTATTCCTTGCATGTTGATACCTCGATGTTGATACATTTTCAATATATTACCCAGTCTTACTAAACAGCATTTAGTATTTGCCACAACTGCCACAACACGGCGACACTAACTCTGGGGGAGCCCGGGATCGAACCGGGAACCTTCTGGTTGCCAAGCGGCCGCTCTACCCCTGAGCCACTCGAAGACCCCTGATCTGCCCCTCTATCCTCTAGCTCTTCCACTGGTCCTCCACACCACAGACATAAAAAGGTAGACGCCTCTTCCGGCTATTTGGTACCCGTCTCACGTTGGTGGGCATTTTTGATTGACAGGCTTGGAATTCTTCTGTGTGCGTAACAGACAACAAGGTCGGTAGGCAAATCAGAGGCAGGTTTGAATGGAAAAGTCCCGGAAAAGACGCGTTGTGATTGGCCAGTAGTGTTTTTGAGTGGCAGCCTGCCCTCGACACTTCCTCTTTTGTGCCCACCAAGTTGGACGGGTCGCTCCAATCAACCTCAGCAGGTGGACGAGGTATCTAGCTTTTTACATCTGTGCTCCACACAGCTCCGTCCTTCATTTTTACCCCACACCACACCTCCACCCAACTAGGGATGGGACGATAGGAAACTTTCACAATTATGTTTTGGCAAATTATGTTTTGGCAAAGAGATTTGGTAGAGGTTGGGAAAAAAGAGAGATCAGGTTCACCATTTCCAGGTCTGTTTGACCAATTATAGAGGGTTTAAATGGTACCGTATGCAGCTCTGTAAATAAAAGGTGAATTGATCCCAGTACATGACAACGGACAATTTCACAATAAATGTAAATCTCCACGATACGACTATTGCGAGTGTTTTTTATCACGATAAACTATAACAATTATCGTCCCTGTTACCAAGTGGAATTGTAGATCGGCAGTGAAAACCCATAAAAACGTCATAGATGGACATGGAGGTAGGCTTGCAGGTGAAAATAACCATGTTTATTAACTCTCCTACTGCCAGATCATTTATTTATTTATTGGGTCTGGCGCCATCAAAAAGCGGCTTACCTTTGCGACGTTATAGTAGATAGACAGACAGACATTTATTTATTTATTTTTATTTTTTTTGGTTGTGCAATAGTGCACTTTGGTCTGCCAGGCAGCAGAGGGCGGCGTCATGCGAGAATGAATGTGAATTTGCCTGTTATGTGTTGAAGAAGAAGAAGACCAGTCACTGGCCACAGAGCCTTACAGCCAGAGGAAATCAACAAGGAAGTGAATTGTTCTCCGTTGATCTAACGCATAATGGATTTTTTTACACCATCACCGCGGAAAATGTGTTTACAGTAGACGGCCGCGCGACCCCTCATCAGCTTACAGTCATCAGACGAACGAACCGAACGAGCGCCGTATTGGCGGTAAGGTCTTGCGCAATCGGGCGAACGTGAACGTTCAAAGCGTGGGAAGAGTTAAACTCATGGCCTGGACAGTGAACTATAACTCAAAATATAAGGCAACTCAAACAACGACACAACCTATGTTAACAGAAAGAAACAGGTGTCAGCCTCTGCCCATGGCAGCTCAACTGAGCTCTTCTACTTTATATAGTCTACAGACTCCTCCCCCTGGCTCGAATTAACCAACCCCAGTGCAGTAGTAATTTATATAGTCTACAGACTCCTCCCCCTGGCTCGAATTAACCAACCCCAGTGCAGTAGTAATTCTACAGACTCCACCCCTGGCTCACATTAACCAACCCCAGTGCAGTAGCAATCCACCCCAGATGCTCCCCATGTAGCAATCAACAGTAATCTATTACTAGTAATCCACTATTGAGCACCACCCAAATACACAGTTGGCTAAACCATGCGTGCGTAGGGTAGGGACTCTTAGCACCATTCTAACTCGGTTGCAAGCATGACAGTCATCAGCCACATGCACACATAGACATCTAAGGGGGCTTGAGCCCCTGCCCTTTTATTCTACTGTAAAAAGTGCCCTCTCCAGACCATGAATGCAGTTTTTACTATGCTGAAAGAAATGCAAATGCTCCCTCTTTCCATGCAATACCTGAAGGCAGCATTGAAGAGAATTGCCTTGTCCAAACTCTCCTGAACTTGAATGCAGCGTCTGAAAGAATTGCCCTCACTGTGTAGAAATAGATGCCGTACGCCACATCTCCAGTATTGCCTTAAGTTTAGTGTGGTATCAAGTACCGAAAATAGCCAACCACCAAGCTCACAGCGCATCGCAGCGCGACGCGTTGTGAGCTTTGAGGTCGGCTATTTTCTATATTTTCACCAAAAGGCCCTCTTAGAAATTTCAGCCCCTGCCTCTCTAACATTCTCTGCACGTCTCTGACAGACATAAGAAGTCACCACTGACCCTGTTTAAAAATAATTGACATTCGCACATACTGCACATTCACCACATTCACCTCATCAAGCTTGCCTACAGTAGCCACTAGAACGGATTTTTCTCGATTTTAATTTGCAATGATCTACTATATCAATAATTATGCAAAAGCATACATCATACCGTTTTGGCTTTGTATCGTATCGGTATCGTTTTGCAGTGCAACTAATTGATTGTATGGAAACTAAGTATTTGTGCCTCGATTTTAAATCATTGAATTGCATCGTATCGCCATGAATGAACAAATATCCTCCATGTGTTGCATTGTCAACCATGTATCGTGATGCGTATCATATCGTTGTTAAAATGTATCATTACACCCCTAGTAGCCACACACATGTAATCAAATCACAACAGACAACACAGAAACCACATAACCAGTGTTGTATTGCTCTGGTCAACACGGGTAGTCGTATCTTTTCTGAGCAGGGGTCAAGCCTCTCACGCACACGGACGGACATGCATCGATGCCAAACAACCCCCAAGGTCACACCTCGCCAACGCTTTAGAGTCACAACAGGGTGTTTTAACAAAGAAACAAGCCTGTATGCATATCAATAGACCTGTATAGAAGGTGTTAAGCGGCGTGCGCGTGACGTCATGAAAGTCGCGTATACCCCCAAGGCCCCAAACATTGAATCAGCAATTCAACACTGCACATAGCAGCAAACAACCAACAGAAGCAGCCATCTCATCTCAGCTTAAATAATTAATAACATTAACTGACACGGCGGCCAGGCATTTGAGATTCAGTGAGATTGAGACCAGGAGCGCTTGTTTTTGGGCACGAGGTGGAGCAAGCGGTGCCTCCATCGGGGGAATGCCCATAATTAGTCCTAGTCTGCACCCGCTTCTGATGTTATCATGTAATACAATGGCCAGTTATCATGTATTATCAGCCCATAGGAATGGGGCCAGAAGGGCCATGCTCTGCAGACTGCTGACACAATTGCACCCTCTAGTGGTCAAAGAAAAGAAAAAAGAAGAAGAAAAGGGATGCAATTGCATCCTCTAGTGGTCAAAGAAAAGAAAAAAGAAGAAGAAAAGGGAATTGAGTAGGAATCAAACCCATAACCTTGTGTTCCCCAGCCACCCAACACTACAGCTCACTCCACAGGATCCATGATGGAAATTAGGATTTGCTTTAGATTTAGCCATAGTTTTACTGAGGTTAGGGTTAGGGTTAGGGTTAGGGGTTAGGGTTAGGGTTAGGGTTAGGGGTTAGGGTTAGGGTTAGAGTTAGAGATAAAGATAATAGATAAAAGCACCAAAAAAAAGTGTTTGGTCAGCCGCTTGGTAGCTCAGTGAGTAGAGCAGGGTGGCTACTAAAACCAAGACCCGGGTTCGCCTCCCACTGGGGAGATAGTAAAAGTGTAAATATTAGCACTCTGACTCCTACTGGGGAGATAGTAAAAGTGTAAATATTAGCACTCTGACTCCTACTGGGGAGATAGTAAAAGTGTAAATATTAGCACTCTGACTGACTCAGTAGGCAGAGCATGGCCCTCCTGGCCCATTGCAATGGGTTGATAAGAAGTGATAAGAGCCCAAGTAATGGGATGATAAAGGGAGAAGCCGCTGTTCTAGTACAGGGTCAGGTTTAGGCATAGATTTACTCAGGTTAGGGTTAGCATTCACCAGGTTAGGTTTAGTTTTGCTGAGGTTAGGGTTAGGTTTAAGCATAGTAGCATTCACCAGGTTAGCATTCACCAGCATCAGACTAATGGGAACAATGGAGGAACAATGAGACGTGGGACCAATGCAGTCAAATGCTCTACCACTGAGCTATACCCAAGAGGGCGATAGCAAGAGGGTGCAAAAGACCTGTACTTCCCGTTTCTGTGTGACGTAGGTAAATACCTTTTTAGGAGGCGGAAGCATGTTTGGAGTCTATTCATTTACAATGGGAGAGCTAACGTGAACACAGAGCAAAATAATAGTTCAGAAGCTATAGTCACTGAACTAAATATTGGACCAGATCATCACAAGCCACATAATATTAACAAAATTGTCATACTAAAGTGGCTTTTTTCAGCGACACAACAACTGAGAAAATCAACTTTATTATTGCTCTTTAGCTGTCCCAGCAACACACTCTCGCGGGATCTCGCGGCACCAGTGAACAGGACGTGCGCGAGATTTGCAGTCAGAGCCGGCGCCCACTTAGGAGTCAATTTGTAGGATTTGTGTACCATGTCGCACTCTAGTGGATCCAATGAGGATGAGCTATCTTCATTAATTAAATATCTTTGGCTATACCTCCAAAGCCATGGCACAGGAACAGGTTCTACCACTGAGCTACACCTCCAAAGCCATGGCACAGGAACAGGTTCTACCACTGAGCTACACCTCCAAAGCCATGGCACAGGAACAGGCTCTACCACTGAGCTACACCTCCAAAGCCATGGCACAGGAACAGGCTCTACCACTGAGCTATACCTCCAAAGCCATGGCACAGGAACAGGCTCTACCACTGAGCTACACCTCCAAAGCCATGGCACAGGAACAGGCTCTACCACTGAGCTATACCTCCAAAGCCATGGCACAGGAACAGGCTCTACCACTGAGCTACACCTCCAAAGCCATGGCACAGGAACAGGCTCTACCACTGAGCTATACCTCCAAAGCCATGGCACAGGAACAGGCTCTACCACTGAGCTACACCTCCAAAGCCATGGCACAGGAACAGGCTCTACCACTGAGCTACACCTCCAAAGCCATGGCACAGGAACAGGCTCTACCACTGAGCTACACCTCCAAAGCCATGGCACAGGAACAGGTTCTACCACTGAGCTACACCTCCAAAGCCATGGCACAGGAACAGGCTCTACCACTGAGCTATACCTCCAAAGCCATGGCACAGGAACAGGCTCTACCACTGAGCTATACCTCCAAAGCCATGGCACAGGAACAGGCTCTACCACTGAGCTATACCTCCAAAGCCATGGCACAGGAACAGGCTCTACCACTGAGCTACACCTCCAAAGCCATGGCACAGGAACAGGTTCTACCACTGAGCTACACCTCCAAAGCCATGGCACAGGAACAGGCTCTACCACTGAGCTATACCTCCAAAGCCATGGCACAGGAACAGGCTCTACCACTGAGCTATACCTCCAAAGCCATGGCACAGGAACAGGCTCTACCACTGAGCTACACCTCCAAAGCCATGGCACAGGAACAGGCTCTACCACTGAGCTACACCTCCAAAGCCATGGCACAGGAACAGGTTCTACCACTGAGCTACACCTCCAAAGCCATGGCACAGGAACAGGTTCTACCACTGAGCTACACCTCCAAAGCCATGGCACAGGAACAGGCTCTACCACTGAGCTACACCTCCAAAGCCATGGCACAGGAACAGGCTCTACCACTGAGCTACACCTCCAAAGCCATGGCACAGGAACAGGTTCTACCACTGAGCTACACCTCCAAAGCCATGGCACAGGAACAGGCTCTACCACTGAGCTATACCTCCAAAGCCATGGCACAGGAACAGGCTCTACCACTGAGCTATACCTCCAAAGCCATGGCACAGGAACAGGCTCTACCACTGAGCTACACCTCCAAAGCCATGGCACAGGAACAGGCTCTACCACTGAGCTACACCTCCAAAGCCATGGCACAGGAACAGGTTCTACCACTGAGCTACACCTCCAAAGCCATGGCACAGGAACAGGTTCTACCACTGAGCTACACCTCCAAAGCCATGGCACAGGAACAGGCTCTACCACTGAGCTACACCTCCAAAGCCATGGCACAGGAACAGGCTCTACCACTGAGCTACACCTCCAAAGCCATGGCACAGGAACAGGTTCTACCACTGAGCTATACCTCCAAAGCCATGGCACAGGAACAGGCTCTACCACTGAGCTACACCTCCAAAGCCATGGCACAGGAACAGGTTCTACCACTGAGCTATACCTCCAAAGCCATGGCACAGGAACAGGTTCTACCACTGAGCTATACCTCCAAAGCCATGGCACAGGAACAGGTTCTACCACTGAGCTATACCTCCAAAGCCATGGCACAGGAACAGGTTCTACCACTGAGCTATACCTCCAAAGCCATGGCACAGGAACAGGTTCTACCACTGAGCTATACCTCCAAAGCCATGGCACCGGCTCCTTCCCGTGACTGCCCATAAGGTGAACAAGTGCCCCGGTCCCAATCTCACTGCTACCTCAAAAACACTGTAAAATATATCAAAGATTAGGAGCTATATATCACTCACCATCGGTCATCAGTCAAGTCAACCCAACACTCAGCAGCCGCGTCCGTCAGTGTCCAAACAACATCGTCATGTTTGCCATAGGAGCGTCTGGAAATGTGGATGTTTACGTGCATGGGAACCTTTACAGAATAGTCCATACAACTTCTTGGAAGAGAACGGGTATCATTCACGTATTAATCTTGGTCAAGCAGGGACATATAGTACAATATCTTTCAACTGATATTTCTCTAACTTATTGTCTCCACCAGCCGAAGGCTGAGGGAGAGTATGTTTTCCCCTCCGTCCGTCCGTGTGTCCGTCCGTCCGTGCGTCCGTGCGTGCGTGCGTGTGTCCTCGCAGTTTGTGTGCAGCTAATCTCAGTCGCCGTTGGCCCGATCGCTGCCACACACATTCCCTGGATGCCAATCTAGAACCTCTGCCCCACATTTTTCAAATCAGCCTCATGGTGGCGCTATAACAGGCCGATTTGTGTGGCCTGGTTGTTACCAGCTAATCTCCGGCGCCGTTGGCCCAATCGCTGCCAAACTGAGCACACACACTCCCTGGATGCTAATTCAGAACCTCTGCCCCACATTTTTTAAATCAGCCTCATGGTGGCGCTATAACAGGCCGATTTGTGTGGCCTGGTGGAGACCTGTGCTCGGAAGAGCACTGCTTCTAGTTTCTTATTTCTCTCTCTCACAGCCTCTCACAGGTGCCAACTCACTTCCCCAAACACAACACACTGATGAAGTACCAAGCCTGTGTTGCCTGGTTATGCGAGTGAAACAAGCAACCTGTTCTATGAATACATGCACAAACTTGCTTATATTCCTTATAACAAGCATGACCTGGCAACACCGCGTTGCCTGGATATGCGAGAGAAACAAGCAACCAGGTCCAAGAATACATGCACAAAATGTATCGCTTATAACAAGCAAGACTGGCAAGTGGCAACACCGCAAAAGACCCCATTTAGGTTATTAGGCCTATACACTTGTCCACATTGTCAAATATTAGAAGCAGAAATTTTAAAAAATAGCCGATCTACATCACAACGCCTCGCAACGGCATTGTGAGCATGTGGATCTGCTATTTTCACAATATAACCGTGTTAAGACCCATTCCCACTGGGCCAGATAACAGATAAAAAAATCTCTTTCTCCAGATATTTTTTCCATTGAAGTGGAAGGTAGATACAGATCAAAAAAATATCTCACAGATAAAAAAAAATATCTGTGACAGATATATCTTTTTATCTGTATCTACCATCCACTTCAATGGAAAATATCTGGAGAAAGAGATTTTTTTATCTGTTATCTGGCCCAGTGGGAATGGGCCTTTATACAAAATGTAGTGATTGTCAGGGTGGGGGCTCCCCAGTTCAAATATGATTATTTAATGGGGGTCGCGGCCTGAAAAGGTTGAGGTTCAGAATGTATATTTGTGAGCAGTAGAATACTGACAGAGGCTGCTCTGTCACTGTCCCATCCCTAAACCCACCCCCACCCACCCCCCACACCCCCCACCAGGGGCGTCACACCAAATTCTGGGCCCTGGGTACAAGGATTCACTGCGGGCCCCCCATGAATGTTAACTATTGAAAAATAGCACCCGCTTCGACTGGTATCTTCGCATTCAACCGGACTTTATCACCCTTTTTCAGACGTTTGAACGCAGATAGTATCCACAGTGTATCCACGGAGGAGTATCTACTTTGAAGTACGCATGCGCCGATATCTCTCGCCTTGAATATTATTCCCCTCAGGGGAATCGAACCCAAACCGTGGGTTTATTGCATCCGTGCTCTACTGACTGAGCTAATGAACGGATGATGTGACTCCTTTTTTGTGCATTTATCTATGACGTGGATAGTGGGGTAGACGTTGATAGTGAGGGACTGAATATTTACTATTCTGTCCATAACGGCACATAACTCGGTAACGCGGCTGAGTGGGATTGTGCGGCGTTCCCACCGCTCGTCGCGGCAACTCGGCTCGCTAGCGCTCGCCTCGGTGGCGACTCACGGGGGTCATCGCCGCCCAATACCGCGCCGCTCCGTCAGGGTCTGTGGCGTGGAGCGTTGCACGGGGGAACAGAGAATAGCTGGCTTCTGGTTCGAGGCTGGAATTCTCCTCAGGTTTTATTTTTGCGCTCCTCTGAGGTTGACCACTAGATGTCGTCATTTTACTACTAATATCTCTGCCTTGGTGAGATACTTCTCTGCATTGGTGAGATACTAGTATGCTGTATCTATGGATACCTCTGCATTGAAGAGTCTGAAAGCACGTGAATATTTCGCATTAAGTGCGTTGATATAATTAGAAGCAGGTGAAAATAGCAGATATACAAGCTCACAGCGCGGCACCGAGTGCCGCGCTGCAAGCTTGTAGATCTGCTATTTTTGAAAAATCTTGAAAATGTGTGCCAAGAAACCTATGTTTCCATGTCTGTGATGCTCAAACTTTTTCACGTGAAGGACCCCCCCCCCCATCTCAAAATATTTAGTTCCAGGGACCCCCCAGAAGCAAACTTTGAGTTACAAATGTTCACTTAAAAAATACATATATTCAAAGATTTGCGCACATTTTCACGACTTTTCAAAAATAGCAGATCTACAAGCTCGCAGCGCGGCACTCGGTGCTGCGCTGCGAGCTTGTATATCTATTTGTATATATATTTTTCAATAGCTAAAGTTACGAGGGCCCCTCCACCTTGGGCCCTATAGTAACTCAGTCCCACTTTCCTACCCCTTGTGACACCCCTGCCCCCCACCCTCACCCTGATCCGTCTCCATCTCTGCTCCTCATCTCTGACATTCAGCCTAGCATCTGTCTCTGCACCTCAAGGACCCCGGGTTTCATTTAGTCTGGAGACACTTTACTGCCTCGTAACGCACGCACGCACGCACGCACGCACGCACGCACGCACGCACGGCGCACGCATGCACACACACACACACACACACACACACACACGGTCGCGCACACACACAGACACTAGTGCATCCTTGGACCACCTAATCCAGCAGTCAACAGAAGGTCATAAAAACAACCAATCACGACAAGCCGCTGCTAAACTGCAAAATGCATTCCTGGCACAAAGTAAACCCAACTCCAATGCACAGCAGAGACAGATGGACAGACAGACAGACAGACAGACAGGCAGGCAGGCAGGCAGGCAGGCAGGCAGGCAGGCAGACAGACAGACAGACAGACAGACAGACAGACAGACAGACAGAGAGGAAGATTAATGCTTGTGAACAGAGCTGTAAAAAGCGTTATTTACGACTGATAAGAAATAACCTGATTATCACTGTCATTATATGGAAGCTGAGAGGTAGAGAGAGAGAGAGGGAGAGAGGGAGAGAGAGAGAGAGAGAGAGAGAGAGAGAGAGAGAGAGAGAGAGAGAGAGGGAGACAGAGAGGGGGAGACAAAGAGAGAGAGGGAGAGACAGAGAGAGAGGGAGACAGAGAGAGAGAGGGAGAGAGAGAGGGAGAGAGAGAGGGAGAGAAAGACAGAGAGAGAGACAGACAGACAGACAGACAGACAGACAGACAGACAGACAGACAGACAGACAGACAGACAGACAGACAGACAGACAGACAGAGAGAGAGACAGAGAGAGAGAGAGAGGGAGAGAGGGAGGCAGAGAGACAGAGAGAGAGAGAGAGACAGAGAGAGAGAGACAGAGAGACAGAGAGAGAGAGAGAGAGACAGAGAGACAGAGAGAGAGGGAGAGAGGGAGAGAGGGAGGCAGAGAGACGGAGAGAGGAGCAAGAGAGAGAGAGTGAGAAAGAAAGAGAGACACAGAGCTATAAAGATGAATTGGGAGATGATTACGACTATCATAAAACATATAATTATGACTAATACGAGCTAATAAGACTTGCTGCCTCATGTTGGGGAGATAAAATAATAATTATGACCGACATGAATTAAAATTAATTATGTGGCGGTGGTGCCAGCAGCAGAGCCATTTTATTTTTGTTTTATTACAGTCGAAGTTATTTTTATTTTTTTATGATACATTCCAACATTAAAATATATCTTCACATCGAATTAAACCAAACATACTTAAAGGGGAAGACCACCAATTTTCAATATTGAACTATGTCATTAATATACCTTAGAGGAGTTGTTTGGAAATGAAAAAAAAAAAAGTTCCCCCTCTTCTGTGTTGCCTAGAACTGGAGGATTGATTTTGGGGTTTGTATTGCAAATCACAATGTGATGACATCACACCGTTGTACTTTACTATACAACCCCCAAAATCAATCCTCCAGTTCTAGGCAACACAGAAGAGGGGGATTTTTTTCTCCTCTGAGGTATATTAATGACATAGTTCAATATTGAAAATGGGTGGTCTTCCCCTTTAATCTTTTTTTTTTTTAGTTTTTGGTGGGAAAAGTACTGACATGTTTTACTTAAGTAAAACTATCAATACTGCAATGTAAAAAATACTCTGTTACAAGTAAAAGTCCCGGAATTCAAAATGTACTTGAGTAAAAGCACAAAGTTATTGGCATCAAAATGTACTTAAAGTAACAAAATAAAAAGTACTCATTATGCAGAATATCGCTTTTCAAAGGTTTTCAAATGTATATAAATCTATAGGACCTACAAGCTCACACTGCGTCACATCACGGCCCATTGTGAGCTGTCTGTGAGCTACATATCATCATCTCGGTCATAAACTGTCACTTTTCAGGATTCAAATTATAAATAAACATCAAAAGTTATGTTATAAGCCCTCACTGCCATTGGCGAGTTTTGACAGATTTGTTTTTCGTTGCATTCATCAAACGATCGGAACTATCTGCACCTGCTGTAAAATAAATCGGATCCACTTTACCGAAAGGAAACAAGATGTAGGTGTGATAAAAAAAAATAAAAAAAAGATCTCCATCTCCATCCACTACCATGTTAAATTTAGCAGGAAAACACCCACATCTCTAGGCACACGCACGCACGCATGCACACACACGTGCACACACGCAGTCACGCACAGCTTCTACAGCGGTTGAGAGCGTGGGATTGCTAACGTCAGCATGCTCGCAATGAAGGCCTTTATGAAGACAAATGAATCCCAATGCAGTCTCTCTCACACACATGTGCGCACGCACGCACGCACGCACGCACGCACGCACGCGCGCGCACGCGCACACACGCACACACGCACACACGCACACACGCACACACACACACACAGAGCCTGATTAGCATTATTTTTTAATGTAATCACAGCAGTAGAGTTCGGTGGCCTTGTGGTTAGTGGACTCCCCCTTTCCTTGGTGTTTGGCCTCGATTGCGCTTAAACCCTAAAACTTTACTCCACTAAAACTATGCCTAAACCAGTGGTCTTCAACGTTTTCAGGCCAAGGACCCCTTAGCTGAGAGAGAGAGAGATGAAGCAGGGACCCCCACAACCTTTTCATAGATTCTATATATCTATGATCGTTTGACAGCACAATCATCAGTGTATTTTGGATTCATGTCAATGTGTGTTTTCAGATATTTAACCACTTGAACCGTCAATACCAACACGAAACTTGACCTTTCACTCTGCTCTTTTTCCCCTCTACACCAAACCACTTTGCCGAAAATAGCTGATCTACGAGCTTGTAGATCTGCTATTGTGGCTAAAGTTCTCAGAATATGGACATTAAGGATCAAGTTGTTAATATAAAAAAGGAGAAAAAGGTTTCACACAAAGATTTGAAGGACCCACTGTAGTAACTCTGAGGACCCCCTAGGGGTCCTGGACCCCCTGTTGAAGACCCCTGGCCTAAACCCTGACCTCACAGAAACAATGCTTAATACTAACCTCAATATGGGTGTCAATTCCCTGGCCGGGTCATACCAAGGAAGGACTTGCATGTTCTCCCCGTGTCTCCTAGGGTAGATACCCTCACAAAAAAACATGCAGTAATCCTGGTCTCTATACTGCCTCCCCCTGGCCAGCCGGGGCGCCTGATGGAGGGGAAAGGAACTGGTTGGAATAACATGTTCCTTCCACTCGCTACGTCCAACCGGGGAAACTTCCCCTTCAGGTCAGGTGATAAGAAGCGCCCTGCTCACTCCTTATGCACTGAAGGAAGCATGAGCTTCCTTCAGTGCGGCATAGCATAGCTCAGGGGTAGAGAAACTGGTATTAGAGCACGAAGGGTATAAATCCCGAAGGGTTCCCAGTTCGAATCCGGGCTCCCCCTGAGTTAATGTCGAAGGGTCCTTGGGCAAGACTCTGAACCCCTAATTGCCTCCGGTGAGTAGGTTGGTGCCTTGCATGGCTTCCTCCGCCACCGGTGTATGAATGTGTGTGTGAATGGGTGAATGTAATGCACAATCTATGTAAAGCGCTTTGGATTAAAAGCGCTATATAAATGCACCATTTACCATTTACCATTTATGAGCTCAGTTCGGGGCTCTCCCCAGTTTGGCAGAGGGAGAGCAGAGCCCAGGATTACAGCTTTAGGCAATTGACCAGTCGCTATGCCCCTCCTAAACCCGTGCTTGCCCAATGCCACGTTTAGCGACAGGTATAAGGCGGGTGCCTTGGCAAGCTGCCATGGCGGCGTGCAGCAATAGCACCCAGCTGCAGACTAACCTGCCACAAACGAACTCACGTCCAGGAAGAAAACAATAGCCTATACTAAAGTCAGATTAACATACAGTACACAAGTGTTACCAGTTATATTTTCTCATGAAGTGCTCCTAAATTATTCCCGTGGGTTTGTGTAGGTCAGTGCAATCCGTTCTGTTTTTGTTTCAGTGTTTGTGACACGGAAGCAAGTGGGTGGGACGTTCGCGAACGAATCGAGTCTGTTGAACGACTCTTTGAAATGAACGATATGATTCGGTTCACAGTAGGGAGCCGTTCCTTTCTAATGAACAGTGGTGGGAAAAGTACTACATGTCTTTACTTAGGTAAACATATCAATACTGCAATCAAGTTTGGAATGTTATTAATGTACTAGAGTAAAAGTAAAATAGTATTGGTTTCAAAATGTACTTAAAGTACCAATATTAGAACGTACTCATTATGCAGAATGTCCTGTTTCACAGGTTTTCCAATGAGTAAAATGTAGAAAAATCATTTGCAAATAGCCGATCTACAAGCTCACAATGCATCGCAACGTGACACATTGTGAGCTTGTAGATCACCTATTTTCAAATGCCAGAAATGTATCCAATGGCCAAAATGTATAGGCCTATATGGGTGGAAGTGATTTACAATCATAATCAAAATCTACAAAGTAACCAGTAACTAAAATGAGCCAGTCTTTTGAACGGCTCTTTGAAAGGAACGGATCTCAGAGATCCGGTTCACTTCAAAGAACCATAAATCCCATCTCTATCTAGCAGCCAGACACCGATGCGCGCCGCCATGGCAGCTTGCCAAGTCTGCTGCGTTAGTAACCTGTTGCTAACTTGGCATTGGACAAGGACGGCTTTAGGAGGGGCATAGCGACTGGTCAATTGGCACTGGGTGACAATGCTACAATGCTCTAGACCCCTGGGAGATGGATTGCTAAGGTGGAGTGCCACACCTACCATCAGCTCCCCAGTACTTGCCGCATGACTTAATAGAGGCTATGCACATGCATAAAGTGAATGGCAAATCGAGTGGCAAAGTGAGTTTAACGTCATTTAACGTTTAAAGAAGTGGTGCAATAGTTTTGTACTTTTTCTGGTTTTCATGTGTCTAGGAGGTTGACAGAACTTCATTAGACTCCCTGGTGTGGTTGTTATGAGAAATTATCTCTTTTTATTTGGGTTTTTAGCTGGAGGATGCCACCTGCTGGGTCAGACGTGCCGTTCCAAAAACACCCATACTTATTACATCATAGAATCAACCCCTCCCCTAATTACCATTCACCCAACACTTATATGTTTTGTCAATGTATTGTGTTTGTTATGTGATTGTTTCATGTCATTGTTTGTGTGTTGAGCCTGAGGACACTCTGGAAGACGAGATGCTGCATCTCAAGTGTTTAATCCTCCAATAAATTTTCAAATCAAACACACGTGGGTGTGGCTAACTTCAGCTGGGTCACCACCCACCATGACAACCACGCATACCAATGAACTGGTGGGTGTGGCCACATAAAAACATCATTTTAACTCTTTCTGTACACTTTTTTGGAACAATTCTTCCTCCTAGTATAATCATAATAGTAGATAATCATGTTTTATAGAGGGGAAAATCATGGCACCTGCACTTTAATGCAATCAGATAGTACTTTTCTGTTAGGCTATGGGCTGTCAAGGCCAGGAAGTAGTTTTTTGCCAGTCAGTAGGCGTTCCTGCATAATTTCTGGGTATGATGTTGATGTCACATGCATACCTGTCGCACCCAAGCTGTGATACTCATAAGCTGAGTTGACGGTGCCTGGTATCACACCCTTGACCTTATGATCCAAAGGCAAGAGCTCTACCGACTGAGCTACACCCAAACAAAAAAGTGTGGAATGCATGGCTACAAGTGGAGAGAAGGACGGACGGACAGATAGACAGGCGGACAGGTCTCTCACTCTTTCCTCCATCCAACTATATACAATTATATTATTCTAATTCTCTCTCTCTCTCTCTCTCTCTCTCTCTCTCTCTCTCTCTCTCTCTCTCTCTCTCTCTCTCTCTCTCTCTCTCTCTCTCTCTCTCTCTCTCTCTCTCTCTCTCTCTCTCTCTCTCTCCCTCCTTCCATTTCTTGTCCTCTTCTCCTCACGTTACCTTCCCTTCGGGGTGTGAAATCTCCATCAGACACGCTGCCTGGCTGCGTGCAGAGATAGAGGTGTGTGTTGGCACCGACATGTTTGTGTGTGATGTGTGACCGTCCCATTCCAGACACACTGCCAGTTGAGGAGGGAGCGTTTAGCAGCAACATTACAAATGAACGGCATATTCTGTCATGGAGCTTTGCCGCCATCCAGTGGTAACAGGTGGAACTGTAACAAGTTTTACCAAGTAACACTAATAACTACTGTATACATAGGCTACTAGCAATGATTATGAGCTTTAACTTTGTTTTAAGATGCTTTGTTTTACATCACTTACACAGCCTTTAAAGGGGCCCCACCATACTTTTCAAAATAATATAATGTTATATAAATATTGGTCCATAATACGGTTTTATACTAGCCTAGTTCCAGACCCTGAATCGCTAGCCACACCCCTTTATTTTTTTGTTTCGGCGAAGTGAAACGAAATGTCAATTCAGGCTGAGGTTTTAGCCTAAACAATCACTCGGATATTTAAATTTCATGTTCTGTCTGTCTCTAATTCCAAGGCATTTCAAATGAAATTCATTTCAGATTGAATGTAGGAGTCTCAGGAATGATGTTGGAGAACCCAGAGCAGCTGACACTCTTTAGGGTGTTCCTTCCTATTGGTTTTCGACTGGACAAAGCCAGATGCTGGTTAAAAATGGTGTTCCTTGTCCAGGCCAGTCTGTGATGTCATCTCCAAATTTGGGCACTGTGGTGGTGTCAGTCAGTGATGTCAGTTGGGCATTGTTACCATGGTGGCGACACTGTTTAGTATCAGTGATGTCAGCATGCAGACAGACGGCAGACGGACAGACAGACATTCGCTAAATTAGATGTTATCCAGTAAAAACTTGAAAGATACAACAACAACAATACAACAACTTTATAGTAAATGTTTTTTATTTAGAATAAGCTTACGCCCAAAAGAGAGAAAGAAAAAGGCAATAAGAGTCTCAGGTGCTAAAACATTCTCTGAGCTCACAAAGTCAGTGGTTCATAATATCATCGTTGTCATCAACTCACCAAGAACCATTTTAAGTAGTATTTAAACCATCAAAGCTTTATTGACCAACAGCATCACATCACTGCAGACAGAGCAGCATTTACTATTTAACAAATAACCACTGAAGAATAAAAGATCTACAAAACATAAAAACAAATCCCTGAGGCATCAAACAGAGTGAATCCATGAAGAGAATCATCGTGAACAATGATCTATGTTCCTGATTCTAAGAGTGCAGGGGAGTGGTTCTCAAAGTGAGGTCCAGGGACCCTCGGGGGTCCCTGAGGGGGTTCCAAATGGACCCTTAGGGGAGTAACTGAGGACTCCTCTGGCAGGCTTTATTTGCTTAGTGGTAAAACAACAACAACTACAACAACAACAACAACAACAGTAATCATCATAATAATCTGCACTTGTGCAGGAGACCTGGGTTCAAATCCCTGATAGGACATTAACACTTTGCAGTCCAAAATAGAATGGTGGTTGGTAGATTAGCCGTGAAATTTCTATTATTGTATTGTGATCTGAGACATAATATTATGTTTATAAACATGAGCCCGCCGCGCCTCCATCTTGGACAGCGGCGTTCTTTTTTCTTTTTTTCCCCCCCTCAGGGCAGTAACTCACCATGTTTTTCTCGATCTCCGTTGGGATAGAATGGGGGTTTTGGCCGATCGTCGATGTCCCCGTGCGTTTCGCGTGCGCGATCCTTTCACGTAAATGTCCCCGCAAATAATCCATGTATGACTGAAGAAAAGAACTGAAAAGTTTCGCTAGCATAGCTCCAAGCATGGCTGCTGTAGAAGCACCAAGGTACAGACAGGAACCGAATAGGGTAATGTGCCTTGGAAAAGGAAAGGGCCATGACGTCACCTCTGCTTCATGTCAGACCGTGCGTGAGCTATCGATGCACGAGTGGTGACTAGGGAAGGGTAGACGATCGCCGATTTTCGGATCAAAATCTTTTATTCCGGTTTTAAAGACACAGTCCGGTTAAGTACGGCGTGGCTGAGGGGACCTGGGGGGAAGTGCGATATGGTACGGTTTTAACATTAAGGGGCTCCCCTTGGCTTAGAAGGTGTTAAGGTTACATAGTTTAGCTTTCACAATTTGTTCATATATCATTCAAACGCTTTACTTCTGTATTTTTACAGGCTTAACAGTGTTGTCTATCTGTCTTCCATGGTCTATTTAACCTTCTCTGCTCTCTCCTCATTTCCCTGAAACTATAAGCTCTGGAAACATCTTTGTTTCCACACGGTTAGCATGTCAGGCTAAACCGTAGGGTTAGCATGTTAGGCTAATCGGTAGGTGGCGGCTATAGGGTGGCCATTCGTCATCTGTTTTTTTAGCCGGACAGTCAGTTTTATTTTTTACCCTGCTGAGCTTGATCTATTTTTATTTTGTATTTATTTTTCAAAAAGTGTAAAAATCTGGAGTAATATGTGGGTCCCTGGCTGGCACAACATATTTTGAGAAGGGGGTCTGTGACTAAATAGGCCTACTACGGCGGTCAAAAACAACACTCCCACGTGTAAGTGTCCTCCTTTCTGGGGTCCTGCCTACCCTGGGAGGATTCAGCTGCAGCTCTTCACTAAGGTTACTATCCAACTTATTGATCAAGCCGATCATGAATGAACTGGCCTTTCTCCCCTTGTTGCGCACCATGTCGATAACCCCCCGTGCTTTGTTTTGTGGGAGCCTTTCCATCATGGCGGTACCCATTTCTTCATGAGTGATGATCTTCTCATCCAGAAGTTCGTCCAGCAGTTCATTCAGGACAGGATCCGAGACTCTTTGAATGAACCTCTTCCTCGCAGACAACAGCTTGTCCTCTGCTCCTGCGATGATCTGGGTTGGATGTTGCTGAGTTGCAGAAGCACCTTGAAGGGGGATTTGTTTTATCATTAGTGGTGTAATTATATAATAACCAATAAATATAATAGATTAAAGCACAATGATACTTTGGTACCAAAGGCTCTAATGTTTCTGCCTGACAGCCTCCTTCATCAGAGCTCTGGTTGTACAGTAATCTGTGTTCATTGTTGTGTAAACGGCACATTAGTTTATACCAAGTTGAATTCTTGTCAATAGAAGTATAAGCTTTTTTGTTTTTTTTAACCAAATGTAATACAAAGTAATAACATGAAACTGAATGCGTCATCAGAATAAATAGATGTAGCACTGTGATCACACGTTTAAAAGAATAACATAGTTTCACTCACGTTGCTGGTCTGCCTCCATCTGTCTCTGCATCTTCTCCAGAACACTCTTCATTTCTGTAATTTGATCTCTCTGGTCCTGCAGTTCCTGTATCAGTTTCTGTTCCCGGCTCTTCATGTCCTCCATCTCTTTGATGGTGGCTTCTTTCATTTGAACTTTGAGCTTCTTTGCTTGTTCCCTCTGTTCCTGGGTCAGTTTGTGTTGCTCTCTTTTGCTCTCCTCCATGGCTGTGATGGTGTTCTGCAGTTCTCTCTCTCTCTCCTTTAGTAGAGCTGTGAGTTTCGCTGCTTGGTCTCTCTGGTCCTGCTGGTCCTGGGTCAGTTTCTGGGGTTGACTCTGGCCCTCTTCGATGGTGTTTGTTTGTGTCACACCCAGTGATGGCTCTTTTATAGAACATATAAATAGAACATGTACGTCAGTTTTTTAGTACGTCTCTTTCCATTGTATTCACTGCAATGTTGTTGTCTTGAAGGAAATAAAATGTTCTCTCTCTAGAGTTTGAAGGAAATAGAAATATGTTCTCTCTAAAGAGCTGTTATTCTTCTTGTCTCTTGTTCTTCTGTCTGACAAATTCATTTGAGGGTTAACTTAATGTATTTAATTGATGGACACCATCTTCTGAATTAAATATGACCTGAACCCCACAGAGAATCTGATGTGTTGTCAAGAGGAAGATGAGCGACACCAAACTCAAGCACAGATGAGTTTAAGGCCTCTGTCAAAACAAACCCGGGCTTCCATAAGACCTCAGCAGTACCACAGGCTGACCACCTTCATGCCACGCCCAGTCGACGAAGACATTGGTTCAAAAGTATTCCAGACCAAGTACTTAGTGCATAAATTAACATAACCTTTCAGAAGTTTGACATTTCTTTTGAGTGAATATTGTAATATGTACCGGTGCGTATAATGTATATGGGTTTTTGAATTTCATGAGCTGTATGCCATACAAATCTAAATTTAAACTAAAAAGAATATTTCACTGCATGCACAATGCATCTAGAATATATGGCAGTTTAAGAAATAATTATATTACAGAAGAAAATGTACTTTTACACAATATAATGTATTTTTGGGGGATAGACCTGTATATCATAATATGATTATGTTGTAGGAGGGAAAGAATTCACAGCCCCCCATCTTTAACTACAGTATCAATTACAGGCTCTAAACTTCCAAAACAATTCTGTCCTTCTACTAAACAGTTATTTTCTTCTAGGTGATTTGTGAGCCTGGATTTAAGAATCGATGTATACACTTTATTATACTGTACTCAAAAAACACTAATGCCTCGATAGTTTAAGCGTATTCTAGGGTTGTTTTGGGGGGATTTCTGTATTGGGCTTGCAATAGATTTGTACCAAAGTGAAGGAATAGTTAATGTTCATTTAGAACATTTCCATGATTGAGAGTGAGGTGATTGCTTTCTCACTTTGACTCAAGTTCTGGAGTTGATTACTTTGCTACCGCTCACAGATGCAACAGCTAGTTTAAGGGTTTGTTTAAACATGTATTTCAGTACATAGAGTCAATCGACTTTAAAACTGCACTCACCTGGGACAGATGCTGTCACTGCTTTGGGTTTTGCTGTAAACAAATAAAACCACATTCAGATGAAATGAAAACACAAACATGCAAGCTAATATTACCTAGTCAAGCAAGAAACAAACAGTTCAGTTGTTAAGTCAATCAGCACAGTGTCAAACACGCAGTCACAGTCGTAGTTAAATGCATTAATAAAGGATGTACTTTTCGCCTGATGTAAAACTATGTTTAAAATGTAAAACATAAGACCTTGTTTGGACTGTTTGGACTGTTATTTTATTTGTAGAAAAACATGAGGGGTTATAATCTGGACCAGACAGATATCACGTATAAGGCGTTACAAAAATTATTTCCTATTGCTAAACAAGGGGCCAAGGGATAGAGGGGACATTCTGAGCTCCTATGTGTTATGCCCCGGGTTATAAAACATACGAGAAAAACAAATGGAAAAATAAGGGGAGCATGTCGCGAATGTAGTAGATCTACAAGCTTCAGCTCCGCTCCACAGGCCATGGCTCGCCCGGGGAGGGGTCCTCAGGGGGGGTCCCCGGGGGTCCCTTGCCGCCGATCCACCACCGGGGCCCCGCAGCACCTCACGCGGACCCTGACTTGAATGAAAAGCCCAGTCATCTTGTCAGTCTTACCTGTCTTGTCTGCTGCAGCATCACTGGGCTCTTTGTCTTCTCCAGATGCCTCCAGTTCTTTGACAAAGTTGTCAGGGACCTTGCCATTCAAGCTGCCTTCCCACCAGCCATCGTCAACCTGAAGACACAAGACATAAGGCATTGTTTATCCTCCTGTACTCCCAGTTAGTCTTTAGGAGTGACATTGATTGACAGGACCAGACATTACTAGAGGGGGCCTTTTCCACCAGCAAAGAACCGGTTCCAGAACCAGTGCCGGTTCAACTTTCTTGGGAACCTTGGTTCGTTCCTGCGAGCCGGCTTGCGTTTCCACCAGCCAAGGATTTGGCTCTGGAACCACAAAAAACAAGGATTTTGTGGTTCCGGTTCCGAACCAACTTTTACGGTTCGGAACCAACTCCGGTTCTCGGTGGAAAAGCACACCTCCGGTTCATCCCATAGGCGGGAGAAAGAACCGGAATCGGTTCTTTGCCGGTGGAAAAGGCCCCGAGGATCAGCCGGGAAGAACTCATAGGTGCGACGGTCCGTTGGTCCGAGTCATAGAGTAGGCTATATATCGTATATAATAGAGAGCTGATAGCCCCACCCCAGCTATTCATTTCAATGCAAGTGCTCAGTGGCGTTTTGAAGCATGCGGAAGTAGCTGAATCCAGGTGCATTGTGGGGGAATTGGATCATCTGGATGATCCAATTTGTCGACGAACGGCTTACGTCACGACCGTCACGAACGTCAAACGACGTCCATTGAACCCCATAGCAGACCCCAGCGGCGCGCTCTTTTGCTCGTGCATTGTACAGTATTTTTCACCTTGTCTGCAGTTCCAGCTTTGGCCACCATGTCCCTTTGCTTCAAGTCTAGCCCTGGGTTCTGGGGGCTTGGTCCGAGTAGGCTAAAATTCACCCGGTTAGCATCATTGACCAGCGTTGGCAGGTTAGCTACTCACCATCTTATCTGCTGCAGCATCACTGGGCTCTTGGTCTTCTCCAGATGCCTCCAGTTCTTGGACAAAGTTGTCAGGGAAACGCCCCACATTGCCCTTCAAGCTGCCTTTCCACCAGCCATCGTCAACCTGAAGGTACAAGAAAGACATAAGGCATTGTTTTTCCACCTGTTCTCCCAGTTAGTATTTAGGAGTGACAAGGTTTGACAGGATCAGAGATTACTGGAGGATCAGCCCAGGTCAGGATGTAAAACAAGAGAGTAGGGATGGGACGATAATCATATCATGGAGATTTTCATATATCGTGATATCGTCCTCCGTCATGCACTGGGAACAATTCACCGGGAATAATTTGCCGAGCTGCATATGTGGTACCACTTAAACCCATTATAATTGGTAAAAGTTACTTATAATATACGTACTTGATACAGTAATGTTTTCACTCTTTATCAATTGTCTTTGCCAAAAAATAGGCGATCTACAAGCTCACAACGCGTAACGTTGTGAGCTTGTGGATCTGCTATTTTTTGGCAAATGTTCTGCCCCAGGACAATGGATTTTGATTATCGTGATAGTATCGTAAATCGCGATTTCTTTTGTCAGAATAATCGTGATATGAAATTTTCATATCGGCCCATCCCTACAAGAGAGGCGAGGTTGAGATGGTTTGGACATGAAGGATATTTAGACGGGCAGACAGACCGACATAATTATAGAGTGAGATAGATTGTGTTGTTTGGACATGTGAATGGGCGGGATGAGGGGTACATTGGGATGAGGGGTACATTGGGATAGGATGCTGAAGATGGAACTGTTGGGTTTTGCAGTGCCACATATACAGTATCATATTGGAGTGATCCAATAGCGCTACAGAACCAACAGAACACACGCTCCATGTCAGACTCAGTCCAGTTTGCTTCTCACATTAAGACCTTCATGGAGGACCGGTGGTCAGCCTATCGTACTTGGACCACTACACACAGTGACCACGGCTATGTGCCATGACACTCTCTGTGGCAAAACTCGCACCGGAAGTTTGATGAATAACATTGGAGTCTATGAGCGCCGGCTGGACATGCAGCTCATGAACAAAAAAAGAATTCTGAACGATAGAGACCTTTGTTATATAATCGCTCCAGGAATATAAAAGAATACATATCACAGGTATTTTTACAATCACTTGCTTTTCGATGTGCACAGTACATCATTCTATTTGAGGAGGGTTAAACAGGGGGGCAGACCTCTATTCAGAAACACCCTTACTTAGAAACATCCCTATTCAGAAATACCCCCAAACAGCGGCAGTCATAGTTTCTGTCTCGGAGCTATCGCAAGATTTGGATTCCAGACAGGGAATGGTGGTGAGACTCGCGATACTAGCTAGTTCAGAAACGTACTTTGTGCTCTTTAGATGCCTCTATAATGTTATACAGTGTACTCACCGAAAAGCAACATAGCAGAAAACAATGTGTGAAATGTTTTCTTTTATATTCCTGAGCCGAGTATTTTATAAGGGTCTCTATCGTTCAGAATATTTTTTTTGTTCATGAGCTGTCCAGCCGGCTCTCATAGACTCCAATGTTATTCATCGAACTTCCGGTGTGAGTCTTGCCACTGAGAGTGTCATGGCGCATAGCCGGGGTGCCAAAATAACGCATCAGCCTCTTTTCCTTAAGTCTCTTTGTTCCTAGATCTGCGTGGCAGATCTTCCAGCCAGGCTGTCTAGCTTACGCACTGCAATCAAACGCCGCCCTTACAACAATAACTGCTGATTAGCGTGTTAGCAAGAGGGTAATAAATGTACCTCTCGTTGAATGATGTCAATGATGTCTCCCTGTTTGAGCTCCAGTTCATCCACAGACTGTGGCCGGTAGTCATACAACGCCTTACACTGCCTCTTGTTCAGCTCTGCAATGACAGAAAGACAGGACACAATATAGCAGTTAGACCACTAGCCCGCTCAACGGCGTTGTGAGCATGTAGATCTGCTATTTTCACAATAGAAAGTTATTTTTTTTCAACTTCGACTTTCGACTATCTCTGGTGGGAGTCGACTTGTGTAATGAAATAACACACATCTCTGGCAGACTTATCTCAGCTTATTTATTTGATTTGATCACTTCCTACTTTCTGTACTATATATTACCAGTAAGACTCCCTAATCGGGAGATAAACGACCGTCAGGTTGCAGCGTGATTTTAGGGCAAAATGTGTAGGAGCAGTGTCCAAAAATGTGGTTGAAAAAAATCGGCCTGATGGTGGCGCTGAGTGTAGACATAGTGTGTACCGATTTGTGTGATTTTAGGGCAAAATCTGTAGGAGCAGTGTATAAAAATGTGTTTGAAAAAATCGGCCTGAAGGTGGCGCTATATGGGACAGATCCATGTTGATGACATGAGTGTAGACATACTGTGTAGCGATTTGCGTGATTTTAGGGCAAAAATTGTAGGAGCAGTGTCCAAAAATGTGTTTTAAAAAATCGGCCTGAAGGTGGCGCTATATGGGACAGATCCATGTTGATGACATGGGTGTAGACATACTGTGTACCGATTTGAGTGATTTTAGGGCAAAAATTGTAGGAGCAGTGTCCAAAAATGTGTTTTGCAAGAATCCGCCACATGGTGGCGCTAGAAGAGGGCCATCTGAGAAATGAGGGGTGGGGTCTCCGCGCCACCGAGGCGGACGAATAGGTACCGGCCCCGGCTCCTAGCCCGAGTTACGGCATTTTATGTACGCTGCAGTGGCAGGGGGTCCTCCACTGGGGGCGCCACCACTTTTGCATCCGTTCTGGAGCACCAGGAGTCGGTGGTCCCCGGGAATTCCCCGTGAGCAGCCCCGTTGGGGTGGTCATTTGGTCATTTTTGCACATTTGGTCATTTTTTACATCTGGGGGTCCCCCAGGGTCCCTGGAGCTTGTACACGCGCGTCACTGCCACGTGGGTCCCTGTATGTTACTACGCTTGTCTATGAGAGAGACTCTGGCCACTCCACAGACCTTGGGCGCCCCCAAGTGGCCCGGCACTGGAAGTGTTAAGATTTCTGGAAAATCTTTGACTTTTTCAGTTCACTTGTAGTTAAGTAAAATTTGAGTAGGAGTATATTTACTTTTACTCTTGAAGTTGAGTACTTTGTCTGCTACCGCTCACAGATGCAACAGCTAGTTTAAAGGTTTATTTAAAAAAGGTATTTCAGTACATAGAGTTGAACGACTTTCAACTGCACTCACCTGGGACAGATGCTGTCACAGCTTGGAACTTTTCTGTAAAAATATAAAACCACATTCAAATGAAATTAAAACAGAAACAGGTGTGCTATAATACTACCTAGACACGGTAGAAACAAACAGTTAAGTTGCCAAGTCAATCAATACAGACACGCAGTCACAGTCATAGCTAAATAGATAATAAAGGATGTAATTTTCACCTGTTGTAAAACTGTGGTGAAAATGTAAAACATTTACAAGACCCTGTTTGGCTGGACTGCAGGCAGTGCAGGGTGATGTGTTATTTTATTAATGAAAACATGAGGGTTATAATCTGGACTAGACAGATATCGCTTAATATAGACATTACTAAAGAGCATTTAATACTTATTCCTAAAAAAGGTGTTGTAGTCTGAACTAGATGGGTATATTCTAAACTCAGGTGTTTTATACATACATTTCATACATTATATATTCAAATTGTAAATATTCTGGACAATATTATCAATCATTGAGATGTTAACCTGAAGATGAGGCCATCTCTGCAAGTTCACTGCTCATCTATTCTTTTCTCTTCTTCCACACCTTGTTCATCTCTGTCATGTGACCAGAAAAAAAGAAGGTTATAACAGATTGAACGGACTGTAACCAGTCCTAATCGGGAGATAAGCGACCTTCAGGTCGCATACACAAACTTTAGAAGGCAATGGTAGCTAATCAGGAGGGAATATGGGAAATGGGACAAATCCTTGTTGATGACATGACTGTAGACATAGTGTGTATACCGCTTTGCGTGATTTTAGGGCAAAATCTGTAGGAGCAGTGTCCAGTGTTTTGCAAGAATCAGCCTCATGGTGGTGCTAGAAGAGGGGCATGTGAGAGGTTGTGGTTTGGCAGCCAAGGAGTGTGTGTGCAAAGTTTGGCATGGATCGGGGCAACGGTGGCGGAGATATGAGATGGGGGAAAAGTGTGACGTGACTGACAGACTGACTGACTGACTGACTGACTGACTGACTGACTGACTGACAGACAGCCGGTGGAGGTTTTGAGAGTAACTGCGACCTGACGGTCACAATCAAACATCGAAACACATGTATGTTTACTTAGCATGAATATGGAGAGATTTTATAGATTTACATATTATTATATTATTATATTTATATAATTGGTTCACATTTTGTTTCATTTCAAGGTGCGCCATAACTCTGAGAGTGTTCAGATGGAAGCAAATGGGCCTGTAAGGGTCCATTTGGTTGTACACTCTCAGAGTTGTTTTGTACACTCTCAGAGTTACGCGTGTATCAAAACAGCAACGCATAACATATAACATATTCATAACATATATATAATCATAAACATTCTATATTTATAAGGTCAAGTATTATTACTTAATAATTGGGACTAATTAAGAACCATTATCATAGTTATAATAGGCCTACATTTACAGTAGTTTAGGCATTTTTGTTTGATAAGGTTGTGGGCAGAACACTTTGTCCTTTTTTGTTATTTGACTATTTTTACTTTAATTATAATTAAAGACACTTCATAGTGAATTAGTGATTATAATGAATAGCCCATGTCATGATTGCTAGATCAGATTCTGTTTATAATATAACGCCGGCGTGCCTCCGTCATCTCCACCGAAAACAAGCGCTCCCCCCTTGTTGGTCTCTATATCTATTCCAACACACTTTGTTAGCCTATGGCTCAGGGTCGAATATGAGGTAAATTACATCGGAATGGGATTGGTATTTAACATAATAGTCAGAGGAGCAGTGCCCTCATATCATACCTGACTAAGTAGCCTATCTCCACCTACACCCACAATACCAGAGGGAGCAACAACCCCATCTGGTACTAGCCAAAGAAAAACATCTCATACTACTATACTACCAAAATGTGGAATGCCCTGACACCATCCATTAAAAGATGTAAACCACTGGATTATTTAAAAATGTGCTTGAAAGACATCTATCAGGAGACCACAGGGGGTACTTTTCCCATAGGACAGTCACTGCCTACGTTTTTTTTCCCTTTTCCCCTTTGCCCATACTGTGTTGTATTTGTTGATGACACAGACCTTGTATTGAACTGTACTTTCCTGTGCTTTTTACTGCAAACTGCTTATAACCAATATAAAAAAAGAAATGTCATGTGTTATTGTGTTATTTTTTATGCTATGTGTATTAATTGAATACACAGGACCACAAAGGAAACACATCCACGGGACATTGTTGTTATCCTTTAGCCTTAATGTCTGGCTGTACCTTTGCACATTAAATCAGCACATCAGTACTGCCAGGATGACTTGATGTTGCTCCTCAGTCAAGTCAATAATACTTGCTTTGATGTATTTCACACAACTGTTATTATTCTATGGTTTTCTTAGGCTGAAGTTTTCTGATTGCCTGGAATTCGTATGACCTGCTGTCTCAGTCTGCACATACCCACCCACACGGCAGGCAACAGTGTAGTGTACTAGTGATTGTGGCAGAATACCACGAAAGGGCATATGGCCCTTAATCTGAGTTCCCAGAAGTTCTTTTTTTTTTCGCCACGAGAAGAACTTCTGGGAAGAAACCATTATATGTCTGGGCCGGAAGTCAGACCAGCTCAGAATCTGAGTAGCAGAAAGTTGCACAAGTATGGGTAACCAGAGGCAAAGATTTCTCAAAAAGCCCACGTATCGAGGCAAATCCTCCAAGACTATATGGCCCTAAACCAGTCTTTCCTTGGGACTACCCAGAGGAAGAAGGCCTTGGGGAAGAGCGTGGGATCCCCAATGTATGGCCTCTTAGCTCTGGGTCGTCTTCCTCTGGGTCTGAGTCACCCGAACCACGTCCAAAAAGAGTCAGGGTGCAAGAGCCAGGGCCTGGCTCTACCCCCTCCTCACCCTGCCCTTCTCCCTCCTCACCTGGCCCTGTTGAAGGGCCAGGCAGTCCAGCAACTCCTGCCCCTCTGCCAGAGCCAGAGTTGCCAATGGAGGACCCAGAGGAAATGCCATTGGTGGCGTATTTGAGGCAATTCTTTGCGGTCCCGGAGGAGGAGGAGCGTGAGCATTTCATTGATGTGGCAACACAGAATGGAATAAACCTCATGGAAATCTTGCAACCATTTGGGCAAGACATCCAGGGTTTTTTGAGGAGGACGGGGCATGCTCCAGGCATCCACCCCGTCTGCATGACTTTCGGGGAGATTTCTGAACATTTAGAAATCTCCCTGGACATAGACGGGGTGGTGGTGGAGCTACCCAAGCTGTCCTCCATCAAGGCTCGGGTTAATTACCTTTTTGTGCCAGAGGTGGTGTTGGGGGGGCACCAGCTAAAGTGGCATGCTTTAAAAAAGCACCTGCCCCTTCGCAGATTTTCCCCTGAGGTGCTGCGAGAGTGGACCCATGTACATGGGTCCACTCTCGCGTACCCAGATGGAGGGTGGCAGCTCCACTGGGCCCTGGTACCACGGTCCAATACAAAGGCCAGCGGGCACTTCAGAAACAGTGACAGTGCCGTCGTCCTGACTCGCCAGGTCCAAAAGGACATGGCGATGGCACTGTCCCGCTTGTTCGAGCGCCTCCCTGAAGAGGAGAAACGAAGGCCATCGGTCCTCAAAAACACTTTATATAAATTGAATAAATGTAATATTGTGTCTGGGGACCAGGCCTTCGTGCTCGGACTTTTGGACGAGGCATTGGACCAAGTAAACAAGCCCACAATGCCAATGATTGAGACAAAGGACAGTGTATTGAGCAGTCTCTCCTGGACCCCCTGCTTAGGATTATTGAAGATCCTAGCTGGGATCCTTTGGAGAACCTGCGTCATCCACGGCATCCCCTGCTCTCTCTAGAGGGAGGCCTTGGAGGCGTACATGATGCCCTTCTGCACAAGTGGACACTGGAGCAGCCCAGTGCTGCACTGTAGTCCCGAGTCCAGCGGGCACCTGGGCTGCCCATGGAACAGCTCTTCCAGGGCGAGTTCATATTGGAAAGCCTGCCAACTTGCATCGAAGCCCCCCCGATGGGCCCTGGTCTGAAGCCAGTGCCGGAGCTCACCAAAAAGGTGCCTCGCCACTGCCCCACAGATTCCAGAGAGGCCTTCCCCCTGGACCCTCAGCACCGGGACCAACATGGGGTGGTTTTCCAGGAGCTGACGGAGAAGACTCAAGTCCAGGAGCTGCCCGGCGTTGAGGATTTCGGGGATACTCCCGTACTCAAACCACAGCACCCCTCCATCCTCGCCACCAGCTGGACCCCATCCTCTCCGCCAGGTCCTTCATGTGGTCCAGATACGCAAGGGCTCTGCTCAGTAGAGCCCGGGCCCTTGGAATCTTCTCCAGCCCCATCCCCAACATGACGGCCATGACCGGGTGCATATAGAAGGGCGACTGGTGTAGGTGTGGCCCGTCACAATAAAGTTGAACGAAGTTCAACGTAGCCCCACCATCACCAGCCGCCCTAAACACACCAGTCAGACTTTGGTCGTGGTTGGGGTAAGGTCGTGGCCGTCCAAGGGCCCCTGGTAGTTGGCCGACTCGTGCAAAGTGTAGGTGGTAAACACCTTGGCCTGGTCGCCAACTACCTCATGGAGGCCATGCCTCGACCACATAAGGTCAACCGACCCCTGCCGTTCCCTCAAAGACACGGCGGGGTGCACAGACACCGCATCAACGAGGTCGGTGCTGTGCACCAGGTCTTCGAGGTTGACAGGGGTCGGTGACTTCTGGCCCAACAGTGTCAGTGTCCCAACCCCTCATCCAAAAGTCCGAGCACGAAGGCCTGGTCCCCAGACACGATATTACATTTAAAGTGTTTTTGAGGACCGATGGCCTTCGTTTCTCCTCTTCAGGGAGGCGCTTGAACAAGCGGGACAGTGCCATATGTCCTTTTGGACCTGGCGAGTAGAGATGCAACGTTCGCGAACAGATCGAATCTTTTGAACGGCTCTTTGAAGTGAACGATGTGATCCGGTTCGCACAGTAGTGAGCCGTTCATTTGGCTCCTCCTCGCTACAACAGTACAACACTGCTCGGTCAGAGAGAGAGAGAAAGAGAGAGAGGGGGGAGAACAAGGGGAGCTGGGGAGGAGTGCGCACTGCGCAGGCGCAGCACACGGCATGACGGGCAATCATGCATGTGTGTGTGTGTGTGTTTGTGTTCCGGCAGCTAACAGCTCCTTGCTACTCTACTGCTAAGCGTCGCAACTCGTCGACTCGAGTAAGTTTAAGTTAAAGGGATATTCCACTTTCAAAAAAACTTTTGGTCATTTTATTGTCTAATCAGGCTTTTATGAACACCCTGAACAGATTTTAATTTGCTTCATTCAATATTTAGATATTTGATGTAAATGTTATCAGGCCCTCCTCCTCCAGGGCCTCTCCCCACACACACCCATTGTAACTTCAAACTCCATTTTAACCATGATAGATTCATTAAAAACACCCATTATTTTTTCTGGTGACTCATATTACCCTCCTAATACGTGAGCAGACCGTGTTTTTTCAATAACTTTTTTCTTTTATTTTTAATAATTCTTTGGGAAAATGGAAAAAAATAAATACAATAATATTTTATTAAAAATAAATGAAAAAAGTTATTGAAAAAACACGGCCTGCTCACGTATTAGGAGGGTAATATGAGTCACCAGAAAAATAGTGTGTGTTTTTAATGAATCTATCATGGTTAAAATGGAGTTTGAAGTTACAATGGGTGTGTATGTGGAGTTGCCCTGGAGGAGGATGGCCTGATAACATTTACATCAGATATCTAAATATTGAATGAAGCAAATTAAAATCTGTTCAGGGTGTTCATAAAAGCCTGATTAGAGGATAAAATGACCAAAAGTTTTTTTGAAAGTGGAATATCCCTTTAAGTTTAAGACAACAAGTGTAGTGTAGCTGTAGCAGCCTCAAGCAGCGTGAAGATGATAAAAAAAACAACTATGAGCCAACAAAGAGCACGGAAACGAAGCAGCATTTGGATGCACTTCACAGACCAAATGAATGGAAAGGCTAAATGCAATCACTGTAAGAACAAACTATCATTCCGGGTCAACTAACAATTTGCATCAGCATTTATCAACAGTACACCCGACAGTGTGGGTGGGGGTGTTGAGGACAGGACAATTACCCGATTCTGACATTGAGGAGAATGACGATGACGTTTCTTCTGCATCCACATCATCTGCTGCTGTTTCATCCACACGACGCACACGTCACGCGTCGGCACCCAGTGCCACTTCAAGCTCTGAGACTGAGTCTCAATCTATATACCTACTGCTGCTGGGCCCACATCAAGCCACCAGGTATCTACCTCTACCACAAAACAAACATCTCTCAGTCAGTATGACTTTGGAGCACCTGCCATGACTCCATTGAGACAAGAGAAATTAGATGAACAACTTGCTAAAATGGTTGCCCTTGACTTCCAGCCTTTTAAAGTTGTTCAAGACTATGGATTTACAATGTTCTGTGAAGCTCTCAACCCCTCCTACGGTCTTCCATGTAGGGAGACAGTAGAAAATAAACTCTACAAATTGTATGACAGAGAAAGAGCATCCCTTAGGGAAAGATTGGCCAAAGTGTCAGCAGTTTGCCTAACAACAGATTGTTGGACATCTAGAGTACTTACTACATTCTTGGCTATAACATGCCACTTTATTGAAAAATGGCAAATGGCATCTTGCCTACTGGATTGCTGTGAAATGACTGCACGCCACACTGCAGTCAACCTGGCAAATGAGCTACACCGTGTTGCAACAGAGTGGGGGGTTGAGAGGAAAGTGGTGTGCTGCTTATCAGACAATGCTGCAAACATCACAAAGGCAATCTCCATCTTAAAATGGCCTCACCTTCCATGCCTGGCCCATACCATAAATCAACGATGTCCTCCGCTCTGCTCTGCTCTGCTCTGCTCTGCTCGACCAGCGCATGCATGCACACGCCACAGCAGCCAGCCACACACAGCACAGTCACACACACTCACGAACGCTCAACTGTCAAGTTGCGCAACAGCACAGCGGTTTGCAGCCATAGAGTTATGAGCGCACAGTTTACACAGTCACAGAGACATCATGATACTGCGCTGTGCTTGCCTACCGGATTATAAAAGCCCGACCCAACCCAAAGCCCTGACATAATATGTGACAAATTGAGCCCGGCCCAGCCCGCGCCATGCCGACCCGTCGGGTCCCGTCATGCTCGAGCTGAAATTCTAAGCTCTAACACAGGGGTTTTCAAAGTGGGTGACGGGGCACCCTGGGGTTGAAGAAATATTATTTAGTGTAATTTTAGTACAACGTTATTTTCAGTCAGTTCCAACCAAAATGGCTATTATCTCAACGTTTTCCTCGCAAGATAATCACTAAAATATCGTCACTGTCGGGCAGAAACCTTGTATCTCCATGTTTCAAATGTGTACGTCTTTTGCTAAAGCAAAGCCCTGCTTCATCATACAAGACTGTCGCACAAAACCAGTGAAAACAGCCGATCTACAAACACACAAGGCGTTGTGTGCTTGTAGATCTGCTGTTTTCACTAGTTTAGTACATTTTACAGATGATAAATACAAAACGAACGGTTTTGGACATACAAGGTTTCCACCCGACAACGACGATATGCTATAAATATAAGGTGCTGGGAGTGAAAATTATAATGTAGGGGTGCCTCGGATTAAAAAAATATTCATGGGGTGCCCTGAGATAAAAAAGTTTGAAAACCCCTGCTCTAACACACACACACACACACACACACACGCACATGCACACGCACACGCGCACGCACACGCACACGCACACACACACACACACACGCATGCATCTTTGTGTGTCTCAGTATGTTCTGGACAGTGATAGAACTATTATTGTCCAGAACATATTTCCCAACAGGCATGTGCACACATAGACATCATATAGGGGGCTTAAGCCCCTGCCCTTTTATCCATCTGTAAAACGTGCCCTCTCAAGACAATTGAATGCAGTTTTTACTATGGTGAAAGAAACGCCCTCTTTCCATGCCATACCTGAAGGCAGCATTCAAGAGGATTGCCTTGTCCAAACTCTCCTGAACTTTAATGCAGCATCTTATGTTGAAAGAATTGCCCTCTCTGTGTAGCAATGTAGCATTTAAAATAGCCAACCTCTAAGCTCACAACGCATCGCAGCGCGACACGCTGTGAGCTTGGAGGTCTGCTATTTTCAATATTTTCACCAAAAGGCCCTTTTA
The DNA here is from genome assembly GCF_963921795.1 of Nannobrachium achirus. NCBI lineage: Eukaryota > Metazoa > Chordata > Actinopteri > Myctophiformes > Myctophidae > Nannobrachium > Nannobrachium achirus. The sequence continues at coordinate 5,939,493 of NC_137827.1, forward strand.
GAAATGTCAGCCACTGCCTTTCTAACATTCTCTGCACGTCCCTGTTTCCCAGTAAGAAATGAGACATTACTCAACTCTCTCCATTGTCTCCGTATCGTCGTTGTCGGGCGGAAACCTCGTATCTCCAAGTTTCAAATTTGTAATTTTTTTTTCGCAAAGCAAAGCCCTGCTTCATCATACAAGGCCATCGCACAAAAGTAGTGAAAACAGACGATCTACAAGCACACAATGCCTCGCACCGCGAGGCGTTGTGTGCTTGTAGATCGGCTGTTTTCACTAGTTTAAATCATTTTTTAAATGATAAATACAAAACAAACGGTTTTGGACCTACAAGGTTTCCACCCGACAACGACGAAATATAATTCATGTAATTGGCCCACAGCTGGCTTGTCACTTGTCATGATCTGAAATGGCAAATCTTTGAGTAGCAGCAGCGTTATAGAGAGAGATCTCTCTCTATAGCGCGCAATGAGGGCCTCTCCAACTCTTTTTCCCGGGCTGAATCAGGGGCCCAGCACGTCCCTGCTCTCCATTGTCTCCATATACATCAAGGGTTAATTACCTGTTGGGTTTGTGGGTGCAGACAGTCTGAAGAGGGTTGGAGTGGTGCAGCTATGGTCCACTATGGTCCAGTATGGTCTAGTATGGTCCAGCTTGGTTCAGGTTTAGTCCAGGTTGGTCCAGTATGCTTCAGGAGACAAGTAAGAACTGCTGAGTTTACAGCCTGCAGTGCTTTAACTGTCACAGGGCTGTTAGTAGCTGTCAATAAAATGCAACATGCTGTCAGTGTGGATTGTGATTGGTTTAGAACAGGGGTTGAGGAGTGGTCGACGCATCCAGGTAGTCACATGATGCACAGATACAACCTGTTTAGAGGCTGGGGGGGGCGGAGCCAGCGGTGGCCCCTGGCTGTCCCCAGGGGCGTCACACCAAATTCTGGGCCCCGGGTACAAGAATTCACTGCGGGCCCCCCATGAATGTTAACTATTGATAGCAGATATAGCAGATATACAAGCAGATATACAAGCTCATAGCAGATAATAGCAGATATACAAGCTCACAGCGCGGCACTCGTGCCGCGCTGCGAGCTTGTAGATCTGCTATTTTTGAAATTTTTTGAAAATGTGTGCAAGAAACCCATGTTTCCATTTCAAGTGATGCTCAAACTTTTTCACGTGAAGGACCCCCAAAATTAAATGTATTTAGCCACGGACCCCCATCTAAAAATATTTAGTTCCAGGGACACCCCAGAATCAACATTTGAGTTACAAATGTTCGCTTAAAAAAATACATATATTCAAAGATTTGCACACATTTTCACAACTTTACAAAAAATAGCAGATCTACAAGCTCACAGCGCGGCACCCGGTGCCGCGCTGTGAGCTTGTATATCTGCTATTTTTCAATAGCTAAAGTTACTAGGGCCCCATCCAACTTGGGCCCTGGTAACTCAGTCCCACTTTCCTACCCCTTGTGACGCCCCTGGCTGTCCCATTGTGGGATTTAAGACATGTTCAGGTGAACCAGATTCAAACTGCCTCAAGGGACGGTTGACACACATATGTCACAAACATGAGCATTCTGGAGCTGCGACTGCGAGGTGCAGCGTCGCTCCGATCCGCACGCTGTTCAGGGGTCCGCCACGACACCATGGTCACACCAGGGGGGGGCCAAACGGTTTGGGGGGGCCTCTGGTAGTTTGCAGATAGTGGAAGTCCCTGCGGAATTCTAGCGACATGTCCAGGGGGCATACTTGTACATCAGGCTGCCTCACACTATAAGGAAAGACAGGATATAGGCTGTTGTCCTTTTGGCCTCATGACCCACATTCTTTGAATATTTATGAGTCTGTGTGTGTGTGTGTGTGTGTGTGTGTGTGTGTGTGTGTGTGTGTGTGTGTGTGTGTGTGTGTGTGTGTGTGCGTGTGTGTGTGAGAGAGAGAATGAGAGAGAGTATATCTCTGATATAAACATGTGCGCACGTTACCTATAAGCGTAAGAGTTGTATTAGTTGTAGTGTTGATCAGCTACAGATAATGATATGCACATAAGATTTCAAGTCAAAGTGGGTCTTATTGTTTAATTAATTAGTATTTTATGAGGAGTTTTTATAGTTTATAGTGACTGTGTGTCTGTTGTATCCCTTTAAGTCATTAATTTAAAGTGAGCTGTCTGTCAAGAACCTGGCATTTGAGAACAGGTTGTGTGTGTGTGTGTGTGTGTGCGTGCGTGTGCGTGTGCGTGCGTGCGTGCGTGCGTGCGTGCGTGCGTGCGTGTGTGTGTGTGTGCGTGCGTGTAAAAGGTGCTTGTCAGATCAGATAAACATCAGACTTGCACATGGGTACTACAGTATATGCATTGTTTTCTGATTGTGTTGACTGTCTGTGCCGGCGGCCCCATACAGCATTTCTCTGTGCGTTCCTTGAGGGCCAACGTTGCGTACGCACATTTTTGCAAAACGGCCGATCTACAAGCGGTGGTCCCCGGCCCCCGGAGGGTCCCCGGCCGGGGGTCCGCGGTGCTCGGTGACCGGACCTCCACGCAACTTTCCCCAGCCTCGGGGACCTTTTGCCGGCCTCGGACTGCCGTCCTATACACGGGACGGGCCCGAGTTTGGTCCGCGGAACGGAGGTTTCAAGGAGTAGGGGGGGAGAGGCAGGGCTGTTTTAACCATTGGGCCGGTAGGGCCGTTGCCAGGGGCCTTTGGCTCTCAGGGGCCCTTGGGGGATCTGGGCCGCGTGGTCATTGACAGTTTACAAAAATGAAATGTATATGTTAATTCAAAATCAAATGTGTGGGCCCCTCCTCTGTTGTATACAGGTGCTTTCTTGGCCCACAGATGATCATCATGGCTTAAAATCCGAGCTGGGTAGTGCGTGTCGGGAGGGAGGGGGGGTGCTCAGCCCTGCACCAATCAAAGTCACTCGATTGGTTTAAAGATGGGGACTCGTGTAGTTAAGATTTCAGAATCTCAACAAAAAAACTACATGACAAGAAAGAGACACTGGTGTCTACTGTCTACATATTGACAATAGAGAAAGTGGTACAGTCAGCTGGGGCATTAAGGCCACTGTGACTCTCAGGTCATGCCATTGGTTTGAGGGACACAAGGCCAAACTGAAGGGCAACGGCAGCCATGGCCTTCATGGCCTCCATGACATTCAAGCCACAAAATCTTCCCAAAATGTTCACACTTTTTCAGAGATACAGATGGGGAGAAAGCTACTATATGATCTATATTAACTCTTATCTTTCTCTGTTCCAGCAGCACACTCTCGTGGTAGGATATGGCAAATAGAGGACGATCACGAGATCTGCCATAATAATAATAATTCAACATTTTAAAGTTTACTTTAAGATCTAACTTTCCAGAAGCTGTATGGTCGTCGGCCTGTTGCTCATTCTGTCCACTTGAGGGCGACAAGGACCAGAGAATAAAAATACAGGCTTACAAACAGTTGTTGTTTTTGACAGCAAATTTTTATAGTCTTTTTTTATTGCGACCGTAGGTCGCATTCAGGGCCGGACTTACCATTGGGCAAGGGTGGGCACGCGCCCAGGGGCCTCAGGGGGAGGGGGGCCCCCGATTATTATTATTTTTTTTCAAAAAAACTTTTTTTTTTCAAAAAATAATTGTACCCCAAAAAATGTAGTAGGCATGATCGCGATCGCGAAATTCCATGTTTAACCCCCATACAAACCCCATCTTTCAAACATGGCAGCCATGTGTGTTTACATTTCAAGAAAACATGCTAGCTAGAACGGATTTCCATTCGGATTTTTTTGTTTGAAAGCTGTGAACAGTGTGCACACACGTGATGCATATGATCTAGGCATGGGCGTGCATGATCCGTGCACTATGAATTACATGGAAGTCTATGGAGAGGGAGGTGGTGTGGAACTTGGAAGCCATTTGAAAAGACCCTGAATGAGTTAATTTAATGATGACATTTTAAAATATTGCAATCCAAATAAAGTGATATTTGTGTTTAGTTACAGTACATTTTGTTTTATTATGGTAATAACATTGAGAGCTTCTTCTCTGCCGGCCGCACTGCATGTAGCTGCCCTGAAAGCTTAGTGCAGTCTAAAGCTCGCCCACTCTATGTATCCGGTACTTTCCACACACATAGGCTACACACATGCACACAAACCCCACTTCTGTATCCGCTTCAGACCCTTCCAATGAGCCAATGAGGATACACAGTCAGATTATACACGGGCCGGTCCGGAGGTGAGGTCACGGTGTGGTCAGGTGGACCGGAGGTGGAATTTTTGCGCGCGCACGAGGGCCTCTTTATTTCCCCTTGCCCAGGGGCCTCATGTCTTATAAATCCGGGCCTGGTCGCATTTACTACCAAAACCTCCACCGGCTGTCTGTCAGTGAGTGAGTCAGTGAGTCCGTCACACTTTTGCCCTGCTCATATCTCCACAACCGTTGCCCCCATCCATGCCAAATTTTGTACACACACTCCTTGACTGCCAAACTACAACCTCCAAGGACCCCCGGAGCCCCAGGGACCCCCAGGTCCCTGGGGGACCCCCAGATGTAAAAAATGACCAAATGTGCTCACACGTCACACGTCACACTTTTTCCCTGCTTATATCTCCCCACCCGTTGACCCGATCCATGCCAGATTTTACACACACACTCCTTGCCTGCCAAACTACAACCTCCAAGGACCCCCGGAGCCCCAGGGACCTGGGGGTCCCTGGGGGACCCCCAGATGTAAAAAATTACCAAATGTGCAAAAATGACCAAATGAGCACCCCAACGGGGCTGCTCACGGGGAATTCCCGGGGACCACCGACTCCTGGTGCTCCAGAACGGATGCAAAAGTGGTGGCGCCCCCAGTGGAGGACCCCCTGCCACTGCAGCGCACATAAAATGCCGTAACTCGGGCTAGGAGCGTCCGGGAGAGCCGGGCCCGGTACCTATTCGTCCGCCAAGGCAACGCGGAGACCCCACCCCTCATTTCTCACATGGCCCTATTCTAGCGCCACCTTCAGGCCGATTTTTAAACACATTTTTGGACACTGCTCCTACAGTTTTTGCCCTAAAATCACAAATATCACTACACAGCATGTCTACACTCATGTCATCAACATGGATCAGTAAGATTTTGGAAAAACACATTTTTGCCCTATTTGTGGAGATAAGCCACCTACGGTCGCTTATCTCCCGATTAGGGAGTCTTACTGGTAGTCTTTATAGTCTTTTGAATAAAATGTAATTTAGTTTTAGTCATAATTTAGTCACCTGAAAAGTTTTAGTTTTAGTCTAATTTTAGTCGACTAAATATCATAATATTTTAGGCAACTAAATCAACAGTTGATTTAGTCAACTAAAATGTATTTTGGCAGGCCTTGATGGCATCGTAATGACTGATGTTACACTTGGTCACAATGCTGTGACGCGCCGTGAGCTTGTAGATCTGCTATTTTCAGCACACAACACCTGAGAGCAACCAAGCATAAGATTACTATCTTTTCCACTAGTCCCTCCCTAACGTTTTAGTCTAGTTTTTTTTTTGTTTTTTTATGAAATTGTCAATATATTTAGTCTTAGTTTTAGTCATCACAGCTTAGTTTTTTATTTCGTTTTTATTTCGTTTTCGTCAGTGAAAAAAACACAGTCGACAAACATTTTTCGTCATAGTTTTAGTCGACAAAATCAACACTGCTTACACAGACAATTTCTAATGCAAATCTTGGCTTCTGGGGGGTCCCTGCCTGGAACACAATATTTTGAGATGGGGGTCCACGGTCATTTGGGGGGGTCCTTGACATGAAAAAGTTTGATCACCATTGATATTCTATATTATAAACGATATGTTGATATTACAGCAACAGACGTTTTTCAGAGAACTGTTGGGATTTAGAAGACATGTGTAGAGTCGGGTCCTCAGCTCTTAATGGGTTAATGACTTAAAGGGATACAACAGACACACAGTCACTATAAACTGTATGAAAAGGCATCAAAGAATAATTAAACAATAAGATCCCCTTTGACTTGAAATCTTATCTGCATATTATTAGCTGTAGCTGATCAACACTACAACTAATATAGAACTCTTACACTTATAAGTAACGTGCGCACAGTGTAAACATGTTTATATCAGAGATATACTCTCTCTCATTCTCTCTCTCTCTCTCACACACACACACACACACACACACACACACACACACACACACACACACACACACACTTTCACAACTATTCAAAGAATGTGGAGTTTCAGGTTCAGGTTGTCTGCACTAGGGCTTGAGGAGTCATTCAGGCCCACGGGGGTTGGGTTTCCATTCCGAAACATCCCCATGCCGAACACCAGTTTAGCATTCACCAGTGTCGGCAGGTTAGCGTTTCACCAGGTTTGCATTCACCATCATTAGTTTTACTGAGGTTAGGGTTAGGGTTAAGGTTAGGTTTAGGTGTTTGGAATAGCGATGTTTCGTAGTGCCGGGGCAACGGCCTATCTCCTCTTTCCTTAGTGTAAGGCAGGTTGATGTACAAGTACGCCCCCTGGACATGATGCTAGTATGTCGCAGGGACTTACAATCCAACATATCGTCGTTGTCGGATGAATACCTTGTATGTCCAAAACCGTTCGTTTTGCATTTTGCACTTTCAAAATTATTTAAACTAGTGAAAACAGCCGATCTACAAGCACACAACGCCTCGCACCGCGAGGCGGTGTGTGCTTGTAGATCTGCTGTTTTCACTACTTTTGTGGGACGGCCTTGTACGATGAAGCAGGGCTTTACTTTGCGAAAGAACGTACACATCTGAAACTTGGAGATACGAGGGTTCCACCCGACTGTGACGATATGCAAACTACCAGAGGCCCCCACAGGCTGCTGTCCAAACCGTTTGGCCCCCCTGGTGTGACCATGGTGTCGTGACTCGTGGCGGACCCCTGAACGGTGTGCGGATTGGTGCGAGCGGACCCCTGAACAGCGTGCGGATCGGAAGCGACGCTGCGCCTCGCAGCCGCAGCTCCAGAATGTTCACGTTTGTGACGTCGACCGTCCCTTGAGGCAGTTTGAACTCACCTTGGCATCACCTGAACATTTCTTAAATGATGGACAGGTGCCAACACTGGCTCCGCCCCCAGTCTCTGGTTGTTTAGACCAGGTAAACAGGTTGTATCTGCATCATGTGACTACCTGGAAACATTTACCACAAACCTCACCGTTGGTCTAAACCAATCACAGTCCAAACATGAGAATACGTTGCATTTTATTGTCAGCTACTGTCCATCCCTATGACAGTTACAGTATAAAGCATAGGCTCGGCAGTTCCTACTTGTCAGCTACTGAAGTACACTGGACCAACCTGGACCATACTAGACCATACTGGACCATAAGCCGCACCACTCCAACCCTCTTCAGACTGTCTGCACCCACAAACCCAACAGGTAATTAACCCTTGCTGTACTGTATATGGAGACAATGGAGATTGAGTAATTGCGTCTCATTACTAACTGGGAGATATGTACTGGACACTGTGGAAAGTAATAGTTCTTCTATATAAAAGTATCCTACTCTAGTAGTAAACTACATTTTAAAGAGGGGCACCAGAGATAGCTGGGAGGGAATTCGTAAACATCGGGCAATTCGTAAACAAACATTTTAGATTTTTGGCATGATGTTAGGTATGGGCATAAGGTTTTCAAAAACCATTGTTGGGCTTGCCCCTAGTGGTCTGTTTGCTATGGATCAAATAGTAGATATGGCTGTATATGGTTGAAACCCCAAATAATTGACAGAGGAGGTTTTTTTTTCTTTCATTATGTTACTATTGGGTATAATAAATAACAACACCAACTCATCTGCATAATGTTGGTCAGTCTGTAGCTTCCTCAACTGACAGAGTGTTTCCTGTCTGGACAGGAAGTGTGTCAACCACTGAGGAGCCATGAAGACCTGTTGACTCTGGTCACTGAAACACTGCAGACGTCTTCCTAGAGCAGCAAAACAACACTGGTAAGATTTAGAATTAAATTCAACCTGGGTTGTGGATCGTTGAACTACTATAACTACTTATAGGGGACGGCATAGCTGAAGGGGGACGTTTATACTTCCGTATGTTTGATTTTGTGTTTGTTTTGGGTGAGAGAGGACGTACGTAATTACGTTGTCATGCATAGTTCCTCTACGGTATGCGCGGGCCGACCCGCCCTCCGCTCCAATACCGCTCCCGTTGGGGCCGCGCGCCACATGCCTGCATTGCACCTCGCAGCACACGAGAGCAGAGCCGAACGGAGCAGAGCACAAGCAATTCTCAGCATGTCCCCAATCAGGATTTCACTCTAATGTCTCTGTCATCCACACAAGTCTTTTTTTTTATAAATACTTTGTGTCAAATTCACCAGCCAGTCAAAGGATACGATTCAAAACGCAAGTGAGACAGATTTTGGCTGAATGAACCACACTCACCTCGAGCTCCCATCTCTCGAATCTGGTGATTAATCACTAACCAGCAGGATTTAATATACTGCTCAAAGAAATGAAGCGAACAAAATGTTCCCTTAATTCTTTGAGCTTTCTTTGAGCAGTACTACAGTATATTATACTTAAATGAATTCAAATAAATGAAGGGAACATTTTGTTCCCTTCATTTCTTTGAGCAGTGTATTTTCCGTCTTATTAAAAAGGACAATGTCTACATAAAAAGGAAACTCATGTATAATAATATATGCATTTTTAAGCAAACATTTGTAACTCAAATTTTGCTTCTGGGGGGTGCCTGGAACTAAATATTTTGAGATGGGGGTCTGTGGCCAAATACATTTTGTCCTTGACATGAAACAGTTTGATCACCACTGACATAGAACGATTTGAAATATTCAAGATTTTTCAAAAATAGCAGATCTACAAGCTCGCAGCGCTATCTTTCAATAGTTAAATCACAAAATAATGCGTAATAATGCGTTCCCAGTCTAAATGGGTTAAACCCCCCTCCCCCTATGGAGAACATTAACCCTGCAAGGCCCGAATTAATTTCTACTGGCCAAAAAATTAATAAAAAAAAATCAGATGGTGTTGTAGGAGTCCTAATCACAGGAAAATGTAATTTAAAAAAAGTAATAATGTTTTTGTAAGGTTTTATTGCCATAAATCATAAATCATAAATCATGCTCTAATTTGCATTTTGGGGATATTTTTCACAATAATAACATATGCACGTGTTCTAGACATTCTAATGATCACGAAAAAAAATATTACAGGCATTTTACTTATGTTTTAGTGAGGAATAGCTTCAGTTGAAAAGTGAGATGTTGTTCGTCCAGACGGTGGAATTTCAACTTCTCTGGGAGGTGTGAATGTCAGCGTCTGTGGGGGGTATTTCTATGCAAATATCGTGGCCAATGGCATTGTAATACTAAACAATAGGATTTAATGGTGATGTTAATGTGAAAAAAGAACAGGAAAACTAATTATAACATTTTTTTTTAAAATGAATTAAAAAACGTTGCCAAAAAGCAACGCTGGGCCTTGCAGGGTTAATGGGGGCCCCGCAGTGAATCCTTGTACCCAGGGCACAGAATTTGGTGCGACACCCCTGGCTAAACACACAAACAATAATATGTTGTCTGCTCTGTACAGTCCGTTGGAGTTGAAGATGGGTTCGGAGGCCGTTCAGCAGAAGCTGCGGGCCTGGGGGCCTGGCCTAGAAGGAGGCGTGGTCGGGAAATCGTCCTACTTCATGGTGGAGGCTGTTGGGGACGATGTAGGCACGCTGGGTAAGAGACAGGGCATTAACGACTTGTGATCTTTTGGAAGTCGACTCGACTCAGTAAAAAGTTGACTTTATTTGATGATGTCATCACACTGTGCGTGAACGGGGGGACAAAACCCGAAACCCTGGGCTCAATTCCATTGAAAAACACAGTTGGAAAAGGATAGAATCGTTCTTTCCTTGACAATAAGCAATCCTACGGCTTGAATGCTGTACACAAGCACATATGGACCAAAAGATAATGATGAAAAATATGTTTTTAATTTATTTTTTTCGACTTTCGACTTTTCCTGGTGGGAGCCGACTATGTAATGAAGTCGACTGAATCGACTGAATTAACTTTTTGGTTAATGCCCTGGTAAGTGAGCCAGCATGACTGTGGAAAGAGGACACAAAGACACACACACAGCAACCCCCATCCAAATTAAGTCATTTTTTAGGGTATTTGTTGTAGGATTTAATAGATTATGTTCCAGTGTAGAACTAGAAAAAGTGCTCTTCTGAGCACAGGTCTCCACCTGGTCAGGTAGGTTATTGTGGTCCTCCTGGTTTCATGCAGATTTGTGCTGTTATACTGTAGGTAAAAACGCAAATCGGCCTGTTATAGCGCCACCATGAGGCTGATTTGATCATTTTCCAGTGGCATTTCTTCCTCTGCCTAGTGGGAATGTGCGTGCAAAATTACACGAAAATCGCACCCTGTGTGCTGTGCACTACTGCAAACTTTGGATGCCTATTTTAGCCAATCAGGATGGAATATGAATTATAGTCATTCGTTTAATGACAATAGATTTACTGTGTTCCGATTTGTGTGATTTTTGGACAAGATCTGTAGGATTACGGCCTAAAAAAAAGCGAAGACAATTAAGGCATAGAACTGCAACTGGGGGCACGGTGGCGCAGTGGTTAGCGCTTCGCCTCACAGCTAGAAGGTCCTGGGTTCGACTCCCGCCGGGGGACGCTGTGGGTGCTGGGGGCGTGTTTCTCCTCCGCGTCATCAGCGCCCACACCCTAGGTGGGGTCGGCGATAGGGCCTTTCTGTGTGGAGTTTGCATGTTCTCCCCGTGTCTCCTAGGGTTGATACCCTCACAAAAACATGCAGTAATCCTGGTCTCAATAATGCCTACCCCTGGCCAGCCGGGGCGCTTGATGGAGGGGAAAGGAACTGGTTGGAATAACGTGTTCCTTCCACGCGCTACGTCCATCCCGGGGAAATCCCCCCTGTCAGGTGAAAAGAAACAACTTGGACTACTCATGCATTGAAGGAAGCATGAGGTCAGTCCGTTGTCTCCCCAGGCGCGGCAGAGGGAGAGCAGAGCCCAGGATTACATAGGCAATTGGCACTGGGTGAAAAAATGGGTTGCAAAATCGTGGGATAAAAATTAAAGTAAAAAAAAAAAGAACTGCAACTCATAGAATGTGCACCAGCTCAGTGTGTGTCACTGTGTCTGTCTGTGCGAGATACACACACACACGCACGCAACTGCTGTCTGCAAAGATTATATCGCATTAGACTACTTCCATTCTTCTTCACATTGCACTGAATATAGGAGGTATGAGGGACCATCAGTTTTAGAAAATTAAACATTGTGTTACTCTGCCTTTCAGTAAAGTGTGTTTTTGAACAGAGGCTCAATTGCATTTTGACATCTTGTCAACTAGTAGTGTTCCTACCAGTCAACTGAATACCTATTTCTCAAAATAAGAGTGGTCAACCACGACCACTGTGCAGAGTTGGGTTGGTAATGTTGCAATAATATACTATAAACTCTAAAACACATATCGGTCACAATAATGTTTTATTCAGACAAAAAAAGATTGCCGCTCCAGGCATTGACACTAAGGCTTGCCCACCTGCCCCCGGCAGGTAAATAAAACGTCAGGGCAGGTGAAGTTGGCTTTCAGGTTGCCCGACAGGGCAAGTGCTCATTTATTTGAGAGGGGACACAAAAATGTCTATAAACACGACACGAATGTGTTGTGTTTATAGACATTTGGAGACATTTGGAATGTAAAATAAGAGCACTATTTACCTATAATGTGCTGTTTTTACTGTTGCTACATTTAAAAATATAAAATAACAAGTGTGAAACCATACACATATTCAATCATAGTTAAAGTATTTGGTATTTGGATTTGGATTATGACATTTTATCGCACAGCCCCAGAAAGTTAAGAAATAAGTGTTAAATTGAGCGGTAATTAAAATCGTACCTATCAATTTATAATGGACGATTTACTTTTCGGGCAAGTGGGCATTACCTTCGGGCAAGTAGAACATGACCTGTACTTGCCCGATGGGCAAGTGCCTCTGAGACCTTAGTGTCAACCCCTGCGCTCATTATAGATAAGCCTGTTGCCTATATTCATTTATAGACCTGTTATATTAATGATAGATGGACAAGGCAGCGTTCCACTTCTCTTCTTGACCAAACTGTTTATGTTGCCTCTCACTCCAGGTTTCTCCGTGGAGGGTCCGTCTCAGGCCAAAATCGAGTACGAGGACAATGGTGACGGCTCCTATGACGTGCGCTACTGGCCCACGAAGGCTGGGAAGTATGCTGTGCATGTGTTAATGGACGACAAAGACATCCAGCATTCACCCTTCACGGCTGAGATAATGAACTCACCTTGTAAAGACTTTTACCCTGACAAGGTATGCTCACATTTGATGGTGCTTAAATGGATACATGCCTCACGCTCAAGAAAAATGCATCAGCAATGGAGGCATTGTGTCGCTTTTGGAATATTATTGTGAAGCGTCCCCTGAGCTTGTTTGCTATTTTTGAAAAGTATCTCAGATCTCAAGTGGAGTTGAAAGTGGTTAAGTCTTTCTTGGGTTTTTTATCACCCTGCCTCGACACAATATCCACTTTGGGCTGCATTTACTCAAGTGGCAGAAGTGCTGCGGTTAGGGGAAGTTACGTCATGCAGTGCAAGCCTGTTTACATCCGCCGGTAAAACAAACCTAAATTGTAGCTTCTTCTTCTTCTTAACTCACTCTTAATAGGTGTAACTTTGTCAGAATCCATGTTTTTGTTTGGATATTGTTTATTGAAAGCGCAACCGAAGGTTCGGGAGAAGTAGAACAGTTTTTTTTCCGCCAGCGGGGAATACACCACACTGTGAAAAAACAATAACACCCGGTGAAAGCCCCTCTAAAGATCTGGGCTCAGGTGAGGGTGTGTGAGAAAGTTCTCATCTCTCCATGTTTACAAGTATCCACCACCAGCTTCCGTTGTTACTTTACCTACAGTAGTATAACCCTCCCCAACCCCTGCTGTGTACCCCAGGATGGTGAGGGAGGTCCAGTGGATGTCCAGGTGAAGGATAATGGCAACGGGACATTCACCTGTACCTACACCACTCACAAACTAGTGAAAAAGCACATGGACCTCTGGGGAAGAGTCCATGGCATCCATGGCAGCCCTTTTAGGGTGAGAATGACACGCACGCACGCACACACGCACACACTTATGTAGTGCCCTAAACTGATAGTGGCACAGGATTAATGATTCTTGTGATTTGGTAAGCTTACATTGATTTCATGTCAAACACCATAAAGTAAAGGCCCTATCATAATACAATCCGGGGTGATAAGCTATCACCGCGGTGTAGTCTTTTAAAGTAAAAAAATTACAACATTACATAAAAACAATATGTAAGTAAATAAAATAAAATAAAATAAATATTAAAATATGTATATTAAAGAATATACTCATTGTCGTGTTGTTTTTTTACTCATTTGCTTTGCCCTTTTTTGTTGGTGTATATATATATATATATATATATATATATATATATATATATATATATATATATATATATATATGTGTGTGTATATATATGGAAAATGTTTTGTAAAATAACATTTACTTACGTAAATGCATTGGTATTGTGCTGTAGCGGTTTCCATCATACTGACCCTCCCTGTATATTGTTGTGCAAGCAGATGGGAGCATTCTGTGATCCCAAGAAGGTGAAGATGTCAGGACCAGGGGTGGCCAAGACGGGCCTGAAGGCCTTCCAGCCAACATACTTCACCATCGACTGCGCTGAGGCTGGTCAAGGTATAATTATTTCTAAATTCTCTGTTTAAAGCAATGCTGCAAACTATTAACACCTAACGTTTCTCTCTAACTTTAAAACTTGCTTTTTAGGTGACATCAGTGTAGGAATATTTCTCATTCTTTCCCAGGTGGTTCGGCCAGGCGGACAGGGTTTTGAGGTTATAATGTCTGTGAGTTTAGGGTTAGGGTTAGGGTTAGGTTTAGGCATAGTGAAGTTACGTTATAGTGAAGTTAAATGTTAGCGTTTAGACCGAATCAAGGCGAAACACCCGGAAAAAAGTCCCCTTGGACCCATGACCCAGTCATCGCTGCTTGCAGCTTTAAATATATCTATTCCTGTGTGCAAGGTACTTTGTCATTTCTAAGTGCTTTGTAAATAAGGTTATTCTAAACTTAACACATTAAACGCCCACGTGGTGCCCACGCGCCAATCTCTTTGATGTTTACGTGTGCCCACGACGCGTTCGACGCGTTGTACAGTAAACTATACTGTACTGTAGCTACTGCACTTGGCTACCGCGGTGATGAAACAAACTCCATTTCCCAACATGCAGCGCGAAATTACGTCACCCGGACGTGCTGTCTGTCTCGTTGACTTCCTGTTTAGCGGCTGCACAAAAATGCTGTTTTCTCCGGATTCTCTTCCTTTTTCTTTTTTTTTCTCAAAACGGCAGCCTCTTCTACCGGCCGTAACACAAACACTGTGGCTTAGAATTGATAAAAAACGGTCCTGACTGAAAGAAAAGATTTTCGCGAAATAAACAGGACATACTTGGATTACATTTACTCTACTACCAACCCTACTCTAACCTTTCTCCAAACATGACATTTAAAACTGATATTATGTCAGATGTTTTGCTTTCCACATGGATTAGAACGTTACTGTAGGCTAAATGCGCAATGTAGTAGCCTATCTCTAGCACTGGTAGCATGTATAGTGTTCTAAACGTACATGTTTGACTCCTGGTCAGATTGGAGAAAGTTAAGTATTTGGTAACCATTAGCTTACACCTTTTGTCCCTCTGCCCTTTTAATATTTAACTTACAAACTTTTGTCCCTCTGCCCTTTTAATATTTAACTTACAATTACTACACTCTCTGCAGCCTACATAAGACAAATTAGGCTATCAATTCTGCAAGGCCTGATTTTATTTGTGGAGCTGGGCTGACAGTATACACCACTGTCTATGTAGCTATAATATATACGCATTGTCTGAACCTCAGAACATTGATGATATTAAAATGTCTGTTTCATCTACACTTATGTTCTATTTATCTGTTCTATAAAAGAGGCATCACTGGGTGTGACACAAACAAACACCATCAAAGAGAGCCAGAGTCAACCCCAGAAACTGACCCAGGACCAGCAGGACCAGAGCAACCAAGAGAGAGAGAGAGAACCACTGGAGGACCTGGCTCAGGAACAGAGGGACCAAGCAGAGAAGCTCACAGTTCTAATGAAAGAAAGAGAAAACACCATCAAAGAGAAGGAGGACAGTAAGAAAGAACACAAACTGACCCAGGACCAGCAGGACCAGAGCGACCAAGTAGAGAAACTCACAGCTCTACTGAAGGAGAGAGAGAGAGAACTGCAGAAGACCATCACGGCCATGGAGGACAGCAAGAGAGAGCAACAAAAACTGACCCAGGAACAGAGGGACCAAGCAGAGAAGCTCAAAGTCCAAATGAAAGAGAAAGAAGCCACCATCAAAGAGATGGAGGACAGTAAGAGCCAGGAACAGAAACTGATCCAGGAACAGCAGAGCCTGAGCAACCAAGTGCAGAAGCTCACAGTTCAAATGAAAGAAAAAGAAGACACCATCAAAGAGATGGAGGACAGCAAGAGCCGTGAACAACAGGACCAGAGAGACTACACAGAGAAGCTCGCAGTTCAAATGAAAGAAAAAGAAGACACCATCAAAGAGATGGAGGACAGCAAGAGAAAACAACAAAAACTGATCCAGGAACAGAGGGATCAAGCGGAGAAGCTCACAGTTCAAATGAAAGAAAAAGAAGACACCATCAAAGAGATGGAGGACAGCAAGAGAGAGCTACAGAAACTGACCCAGGAACAGAAGGACCAAGCAGAGAAGCTCACGGTTCAAATGAAAGAAAAAGAAGACACCAGCAAAGAGATGGAGGACATGAAGAGCCGCGAACAGAAACTGATCCAGGAACAGCAGGACCAGAGAGACCACGCGGAGAAGCTTGCAGTTCAAATGACAGAAATGAAAAGTGTACTGGAGAAAATCAGCCAGAAACAGATGGAGGCAGACCAGCAACGTGAGTGAAATTATGTTACTCTTTTATACGTGTGATCACAATCGCATTCAGTTTAATTTCATTACTTTATATTATATTTTGTTAAAACACAAATAAAGCTTATACTTCTATTAACAAGAATTAGCACTTGGTATAAACTAAGGTGTCATTTACTTAACAATGAACACAGATTACTGTACAACTCAGAACTCCGATGGAAGGAGGCTCCAAGGCAGAAACATTAGAGCCTTTGGTACCAAAGTATCATTGTGCTTTAATCTATTATATTGGTTATTTTATAATTACACCACTAATGATGAAACAAATCCCCTTTCAAGGTGCTGCTGAAATTCCGAAAAATCCGACCCAGATCATTGCAGGAGCAGAGGACAAGCTGTTGTCTGTGAGGAAGAAGTTCATTAAAAGAGTCTCGGATCCCGTCCTGAATGAACTGCTGGACGAACTTCTGGATGAGAAGATCATCACTTATGAAGAAATGGGTACCGCCATGGGGGAAAGGCTCACACAAAACAAAGCACGGAGCGTTATCGACATGGTGTGCAAAAAGGGAAAAAAGGCCAGTTCATTCATGATTGGCATGATCCATCAGCTGGATAGTAACCTTAGTGAAGAGCTGCAGCTGAATCTGCCACCAACGGTTTAGCCTTACATGCTAACCCTACTGTTTAGCCTGACATGCTAACCCTACGGTTTAGCCTGACATGCTAACCCTACGGCTTAGCCTGACATGCTAATCCTACGGTTTAGCCTTACATGCTAACCGTAGTTTCAGGGAAATGAGGAGAGAGCAGAGAAGGTTAAATAGACCATGGAATACAGATAGACAACACTGTTGTAAGCCTGTAAAACCAGTAAGACTCCCTAATCGGGAGATAAGCGACCGTAGGTGGCTTATCTCCACAAATAGGGCAAAAATGTGTTTTTCCAAAATCTTCCTGATCCATGTTGATGACATGAGTGTAGACATGCTGTGTAGTGATATTCGTGATTTTAGGGCAAAAACTGTAGGAGCAGTGTCCAAAAATGTGTTTTAAAAATCGGCCTGAAGGTGGCGCTACAATAGGGCCATGTGAGAAATGAGGGGTGGGGTCTCCACGTTGCCTTGGCGGACGAATAGGTACCGGCCCTGGCTCTCCCGGACGCTCCTAGCCCGAGTTACGGCATTTTATGTGCGCTGCAGTGGCAGGGGGTCCTCCACTGGGGGCGCCACCACTTTTGCATCCGTTCTGGAGCACCAGGAGTCGGTGGTCCCCGGGAATTCCCCGTGAGCAGCCCCGTTGGGGTGGTCATTTGGTCATTTTTGCACATTTGGTCATTTTTTACATCTGGGGGTCCCCCAGGGACCTGGGGCTCCGGGGGTCCTTGGAGGTTGTAGTTTGGCAGGCAAGGAGTGTGTGTATAAAATCTGGCATGGATCGGGTCAACGGGTGCGGAGATATAAGCAGGGAAAAAGTGTGACGTGTGACGTGTGAGCACATTTGGTCATTTTTTACATCTGGGGGTCCCCCAGGAACCTGGGGGTCCCTGGGGCTCCGGGGGTCCTTGGAGGTTGTAGTTTGGCAGTCAAGGAGTGTGTGTGCAAAATTTGACATGGATGGGGGCAACGGTTGTGGAGATATGAGCAGGGCAAAAGTGTGACTGACTCACTGACTGACTGACTGCTCAGGAGAGTCAGAGTTATTCTCGTAAGGGTCCATTTGGAACCCACTCCCTTTGAGAACCACTGCCCTACACTCTTAGAATCAGGAACACAGATCATTGTTCATGATGATTCTCTTCATGGATTCACTCTGTTTGACACCATGAAACTCAGGGGTTTGTTTTAATTTTTTTGTAGATCTTTTATTCTTCAGTGCTTGTTTGTTAAATAGTAAATGCTGCTCTGCAGTGATGTCATGTGATGCTGTTGGTCTATAAAGCTTTGAATGGTTTAAATACTACTTGTTTTGGACATGGGTTCCAGACATCATCAGGGAGGTTCCCTGATGATGTCAGACAGAACCATGACTGCTGTGAAATGGTTCTTGGTGTGTTGATGACTTTGTTACTTTGTGAGCTCACAGAATGTTTTAGCACCTGAGACTCGGTGGCATTTCAGACTGTCTTATCACCTTTTTATTTCACTCTTTTGTGTGTAAGCTTATTCTAAATAAAAAAACATTTACTATAAAGTCGTTCTATTGTCGTTTTTGTATCCTTCAAATGCACACTGACATCACTTACTAAATAGTGTCGCCACTATGGTAACAATGCCCAACTGACACCAACAAAGACCAACTGACGTCACTATACAGTGCCCAAATTTGGAGATGACATCAAAGACTGGCCTGGACAAGGAACACCAAATATGGGCATAAAAGAGTGTCAGCCAGCCAGACGGATACAACGGGTATTGCACAACTGGACATCAATGGTGACTGTTCTGCCAGTGGACATGTTGTGGTGCCATTAATTTTTCCCATATCCACAAGTTTCCGCGGGAGTTTACTGGAGACTATCAGGACCAAACTTCCGGGTTTAACAGCAGACATAGAAGCTCACGTCGCGTCGCAGATGCAACCCGTTGTGAGCTTGTAAATCGGCGGCGGAAGATCGGTGCAAACGTCTGCGCAATGCACTATGGGGCGTAGGAAAATCGTGGATAGAGATTTCTGAAAAATATTTATGATTTTATTTTAATCCTGGAACCAAGACATCTAGACCCCTGGTGAATCATGAGCACAAAACATTAATTCTGTGTCAAAACAATTTGAATATTAAACAAAAAAATAGCAAATCAGTGAGCTTGTAGATCTGCTATTTTGGGTGAAGAGGTTTGGTTTACAGTTAAAATAAAGAGCAGACCAAGTACAGAGCCAAGGTCAAGTCATACAAGCCAGAAAGACAGATAGACAGACAGACTAAAAGTGGGGATATTTATAAATGCAAGGTATTCGTGAAAAAACTATAATCTGTAAATGTTTTTACCAGCCCAGCTGTTGAATAGAAGCCAATATTTTCTGTAAAGCAGTTTTATTTAGAACTTATATGTAATCTTATGTTCTTTTAAGGGAGAATTATCATTTGAAGGTTTCTTGCTTCAAGTTGATGGGCTGATTGAATGACATTAACCCAGCTGAAAATGTAAAGAGATGGGGATGAGAGTACCTTGGTACTTAACAAGTACTCTATGAGGATGAGTTTAATTCAAAGTAATACACATAGACAATAAGACAATGTAAACATAAATTAGCCCTGTTGTATTCCACATATTCAATAGCTGACAGGAAATTAACTTGGAGCCAATCCTTAGCAACGCACTTCACCTGAAAAGTTGAAAAGAGCAGACAGCTCTCTCTGCTGGCAGTATTAGAGATCATCATTAGTCCCATAGACAAGATAATAATAATGTTTAATAGACAAACACAATGAAAAGCAAACAATGAATGAATGAATGAATGAATGAATGAATGAATAGGCTACCACTTAAACTGGATAGGGTTTTTTGGGAGGCTGCAGGCTGCTATGATATAAATATGACTGTGTGACATTTCTAGTTTTCATGTTTGAGGGACAGCCGTGAGTGCTTGTGCGTCTCACATTCCAGTGGTGGAAAATATTTTACTTAATTAAAAATATCAATACTGCAATATAGAAATACTCTGTTACAAGTAAAAGTCTGGAATTCAAAATATACTTCAGTAAACGTATGAAAGTGTTGGAATCAAAATGTACTTAAAGTACCAAAAGTAAAAGAACAATTTTTTTGTGTGGAAAATAGCAGATCTACAAGCTCACAACGCGCTGTGATGCGTTATGAGCTTGTAGATCAGCTATCTTCAAATAGCCAAGGTAAATAGGGCTAAAGTGGCAAATCCATTTTTCACTCGACCGTAAATGTAACTGTTACCGAACTCTGTTTTTTTCTGCCTGTAAATAAATCAAATGAAGCTTGGGTTAAGGATGTAAAGACGCCGGTGGAGGTGTGAACAAAAGGGAAAGAGGAGCACTCGTCAAAACCCGTCTTGGGTGCACTGTTCAGGTAAACAATGAACTTCACAAAAAGGACACCAGCACTCACTTTATAATGAATACTTCACGTTTATTTCAGGTTTCCCCCAGCAGCAGCAAACAGATGAACGTTTCGAACCACACGGGGCCTTCCTCAGCGTGTATCCTGAAGTTAAACATCACTTATAAAGGGGGACCTGGGTGCCACGCACAAAACGAAATGAAGAATTGTTGTTGGGATGTTTTCTGTGATTTTTGTTGTGTAATACGTTTTTTTTTTTTTTTTTTTCGTTTTTTTTTTTAGTGGGTCGTAGAACGACAAGAAAACAGAGTCTCTCTTTGTACTATATGTAGTGTTATTTATTTTAATAAAACTACAGTGTTTCAAGAATATTTTTAAATGCTCTACTTTTTGTAATACTTTGAAAAGAGTCTGTCTTTATAGAGGGGTCTTGTACCCGCACAGACATATGCGTTACTTTCTGTTTTTTTATGATCTTGGTATGTGACAAATGTATAAACAGGGGTGCACATAACTTTTTGGGGCTGGTAGCTACTCAGGGGAGCACCTGGATATGTTGCTTGGTGCGCACCATATTGCTTTTTATTTTTATTTTATATATATATTTTTTAATAGGCCTGCTCTATATACATGACCAGAGCTCTGTCATGACCAAATAAATAGAACACTAAAATGCAAGCGTTTCAGTGCTGCACATTAAATAGTTATCCTATTAAACAGTGCCATTTTAATATTTTTTGGCGCATTTAAAAGCAATGAATAGATGGAGAACTATGACGGCAGATGTTCATAAAATAGATATGCTGCACATCCAGTAGTCGCTCATGCAAGTGCAAGACAACAAACTCCAGCAAAACGTGTTCATGCAAAAGTGTGGCTTTACTGGTCGTTTTTGTGAAAAGACATATCAACTTCAAGGGAGAAAACCGCTTCACATGTTCACTGTTTGCTACTCTCTGGTCTAATGAGCACACAGTAGGGGTGTAACGATACATTTTAATAGCGATTCGATACATATCACGATACATGGTTGACGATACGATACATGAACGATATTGGTTCATTCATGGCGATACGATACGATTCGATTCAATGATTTAAAATCGATATAGTAACTATTTAACAAAGAAATTAAATATGTGTGAAAGGTGTGGATAGTGCAGGTTTTTAAGGGAAACATGTATTATTATGGATATAAATTAAGTAAACACATTGATTATCTGCCAAATACATGGACATTGTATATTGACAAACCTGCACAATGACATGAACCCAGAGATTACACACATTTATCGATAGACCAGTGTAGCTATATGGAAAGGAAAAATAATTAAACCCCTCCTTTAAAAATGTTCTTCTTAAAAATGCTAAATACAATGTAGGTAGTATCGATACAATCGATTCTTTGCACTGCCAATTTGATACGATACAAAATAAAATGATACAATTCGATTTTAGCTGTTTTCATTTCGATTTACTTCGATTTTTTAAGTTAAAAACAATATTTCGATACAGTTACTATATCGTTACACCCCTAGCATACAGGGTCAACAAGGTGTATTGGCTAAGTGATAATTAAAGCAAGAGAATCAATACAAAAGGTGTCCACTAGGGGGTCAGTAATCTTTAACCTGAACTGGTGCCAGAACACTAAACCTTTTTGCCATTTCTTAACTATTAAAAAAAATAAAATAATAATCTACAGCTCTCTGCTCAGTTGGCAAAGCATTGACCTTTAAATCAAAATGTTCTCTACTCTGGGCACACTGCCAGCTCAGTCCGTGTAGGATTATATGATTGATTGATTGAAGACTTTATTAGAGTTTGCACAGGAAGGGGCGCCCGGTGGCCTACTGGTCTAAGCGCATACCATATAGGCATTGATGCCTGGCGGCGTCGCCGGTTCGATTCCCGATCCGGACGACCTTTGCCGCATGTCTCTCCCCATCTCTCTCCCCCCATTTCCTGTCACTCTACTGTACTATCCAATGAAGGCATAAAAGCCCAAAAACAAATCTTAAAAAAAAAGAAAAAAAAAGAAGAAGTTTGCACAGGAAAAGGTACAGTTTCATGACAGTACAGTTCACTGGTACAAGGTCAACTAAAAGGAGATCATAGTAAGCTTTTTGGCTTATTTGCACAGGAAACCTTTATTCAGAAACACCCCCACGAAAGGCCCATTCCCACTGGGCCAGATAACAGATAAAAAAAATCTTTCTCCAGATATTTTTCCATTCAAGTGGATGTAGATACAGATAAAAAAATATCTGTCACAGATAAAAGAAAAATCTGTGACAGATATCTTGTCTGCTCTTTTCAACTTTTCAGGTGAAGAGCAAAGGATTGGCACCAAGTTCATTTCATGTCAGCTATTGAATATGTGGAATACAACAGGGCTAATTCATGTTTATATTGCCATATTGTCTATTTGTATTACTGTGAATTAATCTCATCCTCACAGAGTATTTGTTAAGTAGGCCAACCGAGGGGTCTCTCTCCATCTCTTTGCATTTTCAGGTGGGTTACAAATGTCATTCAATCAGCCCAGCAATTAAGAGAATAAATGAAACTGTTTTACAGAAAATATTAGATTCTATTCAACAGTTGGGATAGTAAAAAAATAAATAACCAGATAATGTGTTTGTTTTAACAGTACACCAAACCTCTTCACCCAAAATAGCAGATCTACAAGCTCACTAATCTGCTATTTTCGTTTAATATTCAAATGATGTTTTGACACAGAATCAAATGTTTTGTGCTCATGATTCACCAGGAGTCCGGATGTCTTGGTTCCAGGATTAAAATTATTTATCATAAATATTTTTCAGAAATCTCTATATGGGAAAAATGAATGGGTTTTATATCTGTGGCACCACAACATGGCCGCTGATGGATATATTAATCCATGGTATGAAAATATATAATACTAGTCGTGTGCCCGGGGGTGTGCGATGAGGGATTGAATGTAGGAGTCTCAGAAGTAATGTTGGAGAACCCAGACCGGTGCCCGTTGGGCAGAACAGTCACCATCGATGTCCAGTTGTGCAATACCCGTTGTGAACGTCTGTCTGGCTGGATCTCTTTTATGCCCATATATGGTGTTCTGTGTCCAGGCCAGTCTGTGATGTCATCTCAATATTTGGGCACTGTAGTGATGTCAGTCAGTGATGTCAGTTGAGCTTTGTTGATGTCAGTTGGGCATTGTTACCATGGTGACGACACAGTTTAGTATCAGTGATGTCAGCATGCAGACACATTCGATAAATTAATAGTTAGATGTTAACCCACAAAAACAACAATACAACGACTTTATAGTAAATGTTTTTTTTATTTAGAATAAGATTACACACAAAAGAGGGAAAGAAAAAGGCGATAAGACAGACTGAAATGCCAACGAGTCTCAGGTGCTAAAACTTTCTCTGAGCTCACAAAGTCAGCAGTCCATAATATCAACGTTGTCATCAACACACCAAGAACCATTTCACACCACATGGAGGTTGTCTTGGTTCTGTCTGACATCATATCTTCATCAGGGACCCCATGTCCAAAACAAGTAGTATTTAAACCATTCAACGCTTTATAGTCCTACAGCATCACATCACTGCAGTGCAGCATTTATTAACCCTTAAAAAAAAAAAAAAAAAAAAAAACGACTGGAGAATAAAAGATCTACAAAAATGAAAACATCAACAAAAATAAAATCCCTCCCTGAGTTTCATGGTGTCAAACAGAATGAATCCATGAAGCGAATCATCATGAACGATGATCTGTGTTCCTGATTCTCAAAGTGAGGTCCAGGGACCCTCGGGGGTCCCTGAGTGGTTTCCAAATGGACCCTTATGGGAGTAACTCGGAGAACTCCCCTGAGCAAGCAGCTCTGGCAGGCTCTATTGGCTCAGAGGTAAAAAACAATCATAATAATATAAATCATAATAATAATAACAATATTAATCTGCACTTGTGCAGGAGACCTGGGTTCAAATCCCTGATAGGACATTAAGGTTGCATAGTTTAGCTTTCACAATATTTTCATTTTACAAATCATTCAAACGCTTTACTTCACTGTTGATTTGTTGTTCAACTCCTATTTCTGTATTCTTACAGGCTTATAACAGTGTTGTCTATCTGTCTTCCATGGTCTATTTAACCTTCTCTGCTCTCTCTTCATTTCCCTGAAACTAAGCTCTGGAAACATCTTTGTTTCCACACGGTTAGCATCTAAGGATTAGCATGTCAGGCTAAGCTGTAGGATTAGCATGTAAGGCTAAACCGTAGGATTACCACGTCAGGCTAAGCCGTCAGGTTAGCATGTAAGGCTAAACCGTCGGGTTAGCATGTAAGGCTAAACCGTAGGTGGCAGATTCAGCTGCAGCTCTTCACTAAGGTTACTATCCAGCTGATTGATCATGCCAATCATGAATGAACTGGCCTTTTTTCCCTTTTTGCACACCATGTCGATAACGCTCCGTGCTTTGTTTTGTGTGAGCTTTTCACCCATGGCAGTACCCATTTCTTCATAAGTGATGATCTTCTCATCCAGAAGTTCGTCCAGCAGTTCATTCAGGACGGGATCCGAGACTCTTTTAATGAACTTCTTCCTCACAGACAACAGCTTTTCCTCTGCTCCTGCGATGATCTGGGTCGGATTTTTCAGAGTTTCAGCAGTACCTTGAAGGGGATTTGTTTTATCATTAGTGGTGTAATTATAAAATAACCAAGATAATAGATTAAAGCACAATGATACTTTGGTACCAAAGGCTCTAATGTTTCTGCCTAGTAGCCTCCTTCATCAGAGCTCTGGTTGTACAGTAATCTGTGTTCATTGTTGTGTAAACGGCACCTTAGTTTACACCAAGTGGAGTTCTTGTCAATAGAAGCATAAGCTTTATTTGGTTTTTAACAAAATGTAATATAAAGTAATGACATGAAACTGAATGTGTCATCAGAATGAATAGAAGTAGCATCGTGATCACACGTTTAAAAGAATAACATAGTTTCACTCACGTTGCTGGTCTGCCTCCATCTGTCTCTGGATCTTCTCCAGTACACTATTCATTTCTTTCACTTGAACTGCGAGCTTCTCTGCATGGTCTCTCTGGTCCTGCTGTTCCTGGATCAGTTTCTGTTCACGGCTCTTCATGTCCTCCATCTCTTTGCTGGTGTCTTCTTTTTCTTTCATTTGAACTGTGAGCTTCTCTGCCTGGTCCCTCTGTTCCTGGGTCAGTTTCTGTAGCTCTCTCTTGCTGTCCTCCATCTCTTTGATGGTGTCTTCCTTTTTTTTCATTTGAACTGTGAGCTTCTGCACTTGGTTGCTCAGGCTCTGCTGTTCCTGGATCAGTTTCTGTTCCTGGCTCTTACTGTCCTCCATCTCTTTGATGGTGGCTTCTTTCTCTTTCATTTGAACTTTGAGCTTCTCTGCTTGGTCCCTCTGTTCCTGGGTCAGTTTGCGTTGCTCTCTCTTGCTGTCCTCCATGGCTGTGATGGTGTTCTGCAGTTCTCTCTCTCTCTCCTTCAGTAGAGCTGTGAGTTTCTCTACTTGGTCGCTCTGGTCCTGCTGGTCCTGGGTCAGTTTCTGGGGTTGACTCTGGCCCTTTTTGATGTTCTTTGTCACGCCCAGTGATGCCGCTTTTATAGAACATATAAATAGAACATGTACGTAAGTTTAGACGAACCATAGACATTTTAATATCCTCAACCAATCATGTCTTTTCTCCTATCGCTGTCAATTGTCTTCACTGCAATATTGTAATATTGTATTGTCTATTGTCTTGAAGGAAATATAATAGAATTGTTCTCTCTAAAGAGCTGTTATTCTTCTTGTCTCTCGTTATTCTGTCTGGCAAAGTCATTTGAGGGTTAACTTAATGTATTTAATTGATAGAGATCATCTTCTGAATTAAATGATGTAGTATAATGATGTCGATCTGTAAATTCTCAACCACAAACAGTGTTTAAATCATTAATCTGATAACCTTCATTATTATTGTTTAATTACAGTATATTAAACTAAGTTAAATACGCAGCTGTGTGAACATTCACTCCAAATGGCTTTTATTATTTTCATATAAACTTAAGTCTTAATTTACACAAAGTTGAATTATCTTCAATAGAACCAGTATAAGAGTAACCAAATGCATCATCAGAATGAATGCATGTAAAATCATGGTCACACATTTGAAAATGATTGAACGAGTAACATGGTTTCACTCATGTTTGGGGATTTTCTTTAGGTAAAAAGATATGTTTGATGTTTTATTTTGAAAAACCATGACAGGGTTTAATTTTTGGAAACCATTCTTAAACTTAAACCAATCAGGAAAAGGGGCAGGGATAAGTAACGCCAATGAAGAACAAGGACTCTAAACTGAATACAATACACTCACAAGTAGCTATGAGAAGCAGGTCAAATATTATGGCTAAAGGGGTGGAGCCAAGTTAAAACAATGAAGGACAAAGACTCTGTCATACAGACTTTTGGTTGATATCATCAGACTCAGATCAATCAGCTCAAAGGTTAGATAGAAAAAAAGGAAAAACTTCAGCTATTCTCAATTTCTGTTTTGCGGTGAAACATGGAAGTTTAACGCTTCGCCACGGTCACGCCGTTTTCTGAAAATGCATGTTTTTTTTTCTTTCTTTTTTTTTGGTGAAACTTTTCATGGTTATGGTCTTTTATGTAAGCTGTGAGTGAGTGAGTTTGAGGTTGATCTGACCATCCTTAGGAGGTTGTTAAAGTACAGCCTGTGAAAATGGCTTGAAATAAACTAAAGCCCCACAAAGAAATAAAAAGATTCTGACTTCCTGTTGCGTTTCGGTCATGGCTCCAGGAGACTTTTTTGGTAAGCTGGGACATGATACAGGTGACTACTATTTCCTTTTTTATACGGTGAAACTGTATTGTGGGTCTTCAACTTTGACATTTTGTAGGGAACACTAATGAGACATTAGACCACACCCATTTTTTAGTATAACCATTAACCACAATAACTTAAAGAAACCAGAACTGTAGGTGGTGTTATTGTTAAGGTTGTTGGGGCCTAGTTGGTTTCTATGGTAAAACTGATGCTAGGGTCTAATAGTCGGTAGCTATGGCAGTTGCTAGGATAAATAGACTTTTTGGTTACCACCACGCTCTGACTCGACTGGTGCGGTGTCCCTTTAGATCAACATGTATTCATTGGAGAATGGATCGTACACAGTGGCAAGAGTTGTTTTTTCTTTCTTTATTATTTACATGGGTGAGAAACAAACGTTTCGGCTATCAGCCTTCTTCAGAGATACACTGAAGAAGGCTGATAGCCGAAACCAGTAGGAGCGAGATCATTTAGCGACCTACAACGGGGTTGCAACCTGGTCGGTAGTTTTCACCGACTGGGTTGCTAAATCCACCGACTGGGTTGCTAAATCTACCAGTAGGAGCAAGATCATTTAGCGACCTACAACGGGGTTGCAAGCTGGTCGGTAGTTTTCACCGACTGGGTTGCTAAATCCACCGACTGGGTTGCTAAATCTACCGACTGGGTCGCTAAATCTACCGACTGGGTCGCTAAATCC
Source organism: Nannobrachium achirus (assembly GCF_963921795.1). Lineage (NCBI taxonomy): Eukaryota > Metazoa > Chordata > Actinopteri > Myctophiformes > Myctophidae > Nannobrachium > Nannobrachium achirus. Next base: position 5,967,156 of record NC_137827.1, read on the forward strand.
ACCGACTGGGTTGCTAAATATACCGACTGGGTCGCTAAATCCACCGTCTGGGTCGCTAAATCTACCGACTGGGTCGCAAAATCTACCGACTGGGTTGCTAAATCTACCGACTGGGTCACTAAATCTACCGACTGGGTCGCTAAATATACCGACTGGGTTGCTAAATCTACCGACTGGGTCGCTAAATTTACCGACCGACCAGGTTGCAACCCAGTTGTAGGTCGCTAAATGATCTCGCCCTCTCTCGCCGAAACGTTTGTTTCTCACCCATGTAATAATAACTGCCACTGTGTGAGTTGCTAGGATAAAGCCCTCACCTGGGACAGATGAAGCTGCTTCTTTGGATTGTCCTGGAAGAAATACAAGTTTTAAAAAATAAATCAAAACACAAGCTATATGCCCTAATAGAGTTGGATTCACAGAGCAATCATCCTGGTAGGCTTTGGGATCAGAAAGGTTTTATATAAATAAGCAATGGCAACTTGTCTGGAGATATATTCTCTATTCAGACAAAAACTAAAACCTTTGAGATAGAATTTTGGATTAGAAATAGGCTATGCAGCTGCTGAATCTGGATTATTTCACATCTAAAGGGCTAGTTTGTTCATTCATTCTTAATATATGTATGTATATGTATATATTGTGGAGTCACACTCGCGGGACACCCCCGGTCAGTATGAGGTATTGTTACAGAGCCAGTGTACACAGGGAAGCTTGCCGTCAGCACCATGGAGAGCTCCTGGCCTTAGGCAGAGTGATCGAGGGGAGGTATGTTCCCACGCTAATTCTCAAGTGTTGACTGTTGAATAATAATAATAATATATACAGTTAATAATACAGCTTCCTACAGGCTCTGTGCATTGACTTGGTCTCACATTTTCCACAATATATAATAATACAGCACTCACCTGGGACACATGAGACCGTTCCTTTGCGTTGTGCTGTAGGAAATAAAACAACATTCAAATTCAATTGAAATGAATTGAAATTATGTGAGCTAATATGGAAACAAAAGTAACTGTAATCAATTAACACTATGTCAAACAGGCAGTTGCAGTCATAGCTGCAACTAGCTGCACATAGCTGCGAGGGGCCTTGAGCAAGACTCTGAACCTCTAGTTGCTCCCAGTGAGCAGGTTGGTGCCTTGCATGGTTTCCACCGCCATCGGTGTATAAGTGTGTGTGTGTGTGTGTGTGTGTGTGTGTGTGTGTGTGTGTGTGTGTGTGTGTGTGTGTGTGTGTGTGTGTGTGTGTGTCAATGGGTGAATGTAATGCGCAATCTATGTAAAGTGCCTTGGATAAAAGTGCTATATAAATGCACCATTTACCATTTATAGCTAAATGCATTAATAATTATGTTTGGCCTGAAATAAAACTATAACATGCATAAACAAAATGTTACAAGATATCTAGTTTATTTCTGCCAAATTTAAACCCAATTCAAGTTGTTTGATTTCCTTAGCCAAATTGCTCATTTACTGCCCCAACCCGAGAAAATGCTGCTGTTTCTCTCCGCCAGGCCCGGGAAACCGAGAATTTAATATGCTTTAATCACTATAAAACAAATAAAAGTATATGATCGCCGTTAATCGCAGTTTGGTTGCTAATCACCTCCAAAAAAGTGTTTCCGGTCCCATTTCCAGTCCCCTGCCATTTCCATTTCCGGCGGTGTCTCTATCAACTGGGCCGTGAGCTAGCTCGGCGATGGATGGTTCATTTTTCAATCCGATTATTTTGTTTGAAAGCTGTGAGCGGTGCGCGGTGCACGATCGGTGCACAATCGCGCACGATGGCCATGCATGCGCCCACGTTAAAAGGTAAGGACGTTGTGGCAGAGAAGGATGACTTTTTAATAGCAATAATTGAGTTAAAGGACAATTCCAGACTAAATAACATTTAGGCAACTATTACTGTCCGTGGGGTCTTTTAGGCAGAAATGCCCCTTTCTCATATAACACGCAAATGATGTTTTTTTTTTGCATTATTCTATTGTTAACTACAGTAGTAAAGGAAAATACAAGATCAATTAAAGGCTCTAGCGTAGCCCTTCTAAATCCATTCTGCTCTTCTACTAAATGTTTATTTTCTTCTAAGTGATTTGTGAGTTAAGAATTGAAGTAGGCCTATACAAGACTAATGCCTCGATTGTTTAAGAGTATTCTAGGGTCGTTTTGTGGGGATTTCTGTAAGTGAAGGAATAGTTAATATTTAACCAGAGGCTTTGCCCTCCTTCAGGGCAGCAATAGCCCCTTTCAACTATAATGACCTCACATTTCCATGATTAATTGAGGTGAGGTGATTGGTTTTCTTACTTTGACTCAAGTTCTGGAGTTGAGTACTTTGTCTGCTACCACTCACAGATACAACAGCTAGTTTAAAGGTTAGTTTAAAAAGGTATTTCAGTACATAGAGTCGACGACTTTAAACTGCACTCACCTGGGACAGATGCTGTCACTGCTTTGGGTTTTGCTGTAAGAAATAAAACCACATTCAAATGAAAATAAACGTGAATAGGTGAGCTAATAATGATCTACACAAGTTCAAACTGTTAAGTTGTTAACACAGTGTCAAACACGCAGTGTACTTTATTATATCTTTCACTCCACTACATTTTAAACACAAATATTTAACTTGTGACTCCTCTACATTTCTAGGAAGTGCATTATGAATTACCCACTTCAGCCAAATATAGTGAAAATAGCAGATCTACTGTACAAGCAACACGACATGTATGATGTGTTGTGTTCTTGTGCATCTGCTATTTTCACCGGGGAGAACAAATTTGGCATAGAAACGTTCACTTGTATTTAAGTAATATTGGAGTAGGAGTATATTTACTTTGACTCAAGTATTGGAGTTGAGTACTTTGTCCGCTACCGCTCACAGATGCAACAGCTAGTTTAAAGGTGTTTTTAAAAAAAAAGTTTTTCAGCACATAGAGTCGACAACTTTAAACGGCGCTCACCTGGGATAGATGGTTTCAATGCTTTGGGTTTTGCTGTAAAACATTAATCCACATTCAAATTAAATTAAAACAAACAATATTAGCTAGACAAGATTTCTTGTGTCCTTGTGCATCTGCTATTTTCACTATTTTTGAAGATTTCTGGAAAATCTTTGACTTTTTCGGGGAGTACAAATTCGACAGAGCAACTTTCACTTGTAGTTAAGTAATATTTGAGTAGGAGTATATTTACTTTGACTCAAGTACTGGAGTTGAGGTCTGCTACCGCTCACAGATACAACAGCTAGTTTAAAGTTATTTTTTTTTATTTTTATTTTTTAAATATCCCACTATTTTGTAAACCAATTTTCACCCAATTTCAATTATCTACACTCTCTCTGCCTGACCTCATGCTTCCTTCAATGCATGAGGACGAGTCCAAGTTGCTTCTTTTCCCTGGTTGGACTTAGCTTGTGGAAGGAACACGTTATTCCAACCAGTTCCTTTCCACTCCATCAGGCTGGCAAGGTGGAGGCATTAGGCCTATCCACAAGTTTCCGCGGGAGTTTACTGGAGACTATCGGGACCAAACTTCCGGGTTTAACAGCAGACATACAAGCTCACGTCGCGTCGCAGATGCAACCCGTTGTGAGCTTGTAAATCGGCGGCGGAAGCTCGGTGCAGACGTCTGCGCAATGCACTATGGGGCGTTGGAAACTCGTGGATAGATCTTATTCACACCGCGGCCATCTTTGATCACATGACCACATCGGGTGGCATTCTGCATTACAAACCATTGTAAACAATGGAGCGATGGTCCCAAAATATGACTTCTGTTCAACCAATTCCTTCTGACCAAATTGTCAAATGGTCAGATAACAACATCAACATCCCCAAAATTATTAAATTGAAGGGCTACAGTAACTGGATTGATTACATCCACGGTAACAATATTCAAAGTTTACAAAGACGTGTTATCTGTGCAGTGCTTGCTCCACCATCATATTAACTATTTGTTGTTAGATTGTTCCTGATATACAAAAATCATGATACAGTAATATTAACTATATGATGGCACCCCCAGCATCCACAGCGTCGCCAGCGGGAATCGAACCCAAGACCTTCTAGCTGTGTGAGGTGACAGCACTACTGACTGCGCCTCCATGCCCCTAAGTTTAAAGGTTTGTTTAAAACATGTATTTCAGTACATACTGTAGAGTCAACAGACTTTAAACTGCACTCACCTGGGACAGAGGGTTTCAATGCTTTGGGTTTTGCTGCAAAGATAAATAAAATAAAACACATTCAAGATGGGTACATTCTGAGCTCACATGTTTTATACCCTGGGTTATAAAACTAGCTCACTTTAATCCAGGGTAGGGCTATAGTATTGTATATTTTGGGCTGTTACACTTGCGGTTATTGTGTGCATGGGTGAAATTAGTCTAATCAAGCGCTGTGCATTCCATGGCTCAGAAGAGCGGGGATAAGACAGCAGCTCAAAACGGCAGCTGCCTATTTGAACTTTGATCTGTCTTGTTTTTCGAGGTGAGACTTGGCTTATTTCTCTTGCAAGAGTTTGCTTGTTTGTGGAGGTGTGTTGGCTTATTTCTCCCATAAATTTGGCAAACCTGCCCAGCATTTTCTTTTTTCTTTTTTTTTCTTTTTTTTTTGCAGCTGTCAGCTGAGCAACCAAACAACATGCTAGCAGATGCGGGCTGTGATTGATTATAGTCTCAAAATGCAAGCTACTGCTATCTTATTTATATTTTTACACCATTTAATAGTATTGATGCTATCCTTAACATGTCCTAAACTGTGATCGAGAGCTGAGCAAACTCCCCGGAGATTAAGCAGCGAGCAACAACAATTATCTAAAAAGGTAAGCTAATTTCTATAGTTAGCCTGTTAGCTACGATCTTTACAGTATGGGGAATATTCTTGTTAAAAGTGAAAGTCATTTTCACTTATGTCAACACGACATGGATTATAATTGAAATAAAAGCTCTTCGCTTTTGTAGATCTGTGAATGTTGAAGGTTTCAAATGTTGTACTGTATGTAGGCTATATTGTGTTACTGAGATGATAAGGAATGTTCCCAATAATGATGCTTTGAATGAAGGAATATTAAAGCAATAAGCCACAAGAGGCGAGTGGTTACCGGGGTTTTATACACCGGCTGAGAGGCATTGGGAAACACGAGGCGCAACCCTCTCAGCCGGTGTATACTACCCCGTAGAGGTCTTCACGGGTCCAATTTTAACTACCCGAACCCAAAGGGACCCGGGGAAAATGGAGCCGGACCCATTTGGCCCCGTCTATAATTTGGAAATTCAGAACCGTTACCCGTGCAGCCCCGAAGCGTGACGGACCCGGTCTGACGGCCCCGTACTGTTATTAGGCAAATTAGATCCGATACCCGCGCAGAACGAGAGGTCCGAGACCCGAACCTGGCCCCGAAATGAAAGAATGCCAACGTTATTATATTAAGAGTTGTATGAGACGTCTTTCTTTCCTAACGACGTCGCCATGGTTGCAGCTGTGCTTTTGTTGTCAGCGGCGCTGCGCCTCGTCACAAAATGATCTTTTCCCAGACCAGTAAGTCAATGCGGACAGTTTGTAAATACAAATAAATACATGTTTTTCTTTATTCCTTCTTCTTTGGCTAGCTAATGCTATCATTTTCTGTCGCATGTGTTGTTTATTATATCTGTCTGCTTTGAGTTTCCATTATGCTTTCCAGAGCATGACAACACACAATGACAACTCCATTGTAAACCATTAACCAAAACGTTAGCCCTCATTTGAACCGTCTATCGTCAGTCTGTCTATAGACCGATTGTAGCTGATTACATTTAATCCATTATTCCATACTTGTTGATTAAAAAAACAGCTTTAATATCCACACCTGGTTTTCAAATATTGGACTAAAGTAATTTTAAGAGCCAATTTCACTATTATAGTCTAGTTTAGTTGTAGCCGTCATCTGAACGCTTCCATTTAAACGATATATCACCGTTTAGGACAAACGTGTGTAAGACCATCTTTTTTTTAAATAAATTGTTATCAAGTTGTTCATTATCGGATGCTAACAGTATCTCACGGTTCTACCTTAATAGTTGTAGTTTAATTGCATCCACTGAGCAGTTTTCTGGCCATTGCACATCTTTTAGCCGTCTAAAAGACGTGCTGGGCAATACCTTTGAAAAATTCTAAAAGTGTAATAAATAATGGCATAATGCCGTGGTGCTGCTCATGACAGCATACTATTACTTATCTGAGTTACATAATTAATTCTGACACCAACAGACACAAACACACAAGACTGCATGTCTCCCCGGCCACATCCCCACCCCCACCATACGATAATGATTAAATAAAATTGTTTTATAGCTATGCATCAATATGAAGTTAGTTTGTGTTGTCAAACAAAATGCACCGACCTAAAACGAACAGCGGGAGGCGATATGTCAACTACTAATAGCTGCTGGAACACATACAAGTTACAAGCTGTTGCCGTGGTCCAGTGGTAGCGCACAGGTTTCATTAACAGAAGTTCCCGAGTTCGTACCCTGTCGACTCCCTGTGTCAAATAATAACAGTGCAAGAATGCATTACAAATACGATCAGCTGTGGTGGTTCAGGTAGCATACGGCTCTCAGAACCAAGGAATAGTGATTTTAAAGCCTGCTGGCTGCCATCATTTTCACTACTTTCGGCGGCCGCTAACGGTGAAATGTAGCCTTTTAAATGACGGTGATACAATGTCTAGTCTATGTATAGCCGTTGAAAAAACGTTAAAATTTAAACTCGTCACAGACCGGATCTAGCTAGACGTCCGGTTACGGCGAAGACGTCATTTGAACGCGTTTTAACCCCCAAATTGCTTAGTGGGTAATATCAACAATCTTTGATAATAATAACAATCCAACTGCCCCTCGGGCAGGTTCGAAGACCTCTACTACCCCGGTAACCACAAGCCTCGTATGGCCCAAGTGCATGCCACCACAACTGGGGTTCCTCCCTATGTTCCCCAGGTTCTGTGTTCCCCAATTCCCAGGTTAGCATTCACCAGCATCGGCAGGTTAGCGTTTACCAGTGTTAGTTTTACTGAGGTTAGGGTTATGGTTAAGGTTAGGTTTAGGTGGTAAGAGGGGAACATAGAACCTGGGGAATATAGGTACGGTCCCCAAAACTGTGGGAGGAGTAGCGCGGCTAAAGTGAGCACACAATAACAAATTGGTGGATCTGAGAAAATGTTATTTTGAAAGCAAAAGCCTGCTGTGATTGGCCAGTATCCTCTCCCCTTATTATATTTAATATACTTTATTTATTTTGGTGTAGAAAGGACACCACAGAGCCCATAAAACACCAAGAATAGGAACATGTTAATGTCATGGTGTAGCAGCTCCTTAATGGAAAGCCCAGTCATCTTGTCAGTCTTACCTGTCTTATCTGCTGCAGCATCACTGGGCTCTTGGTCTTCTCCAGATGACTTCAGTTCTTTCACAAAGTTGGAAGGGAAAAGACCCTCCTTGCCATTCAAGCTGCCGAACCACCAGCCATCTTCAACCTGAAGGCACAAGACATAAGGCATTGTTTTTCCACCTGTTCTCCCAGTTAGTCTTTAGGAGTGACACGGATTGACAGGATCAGACATTACTAGAGGATCAGCCCAGGTTAGAAGGTTTGGGGATAAAACAAGAGAGGCGAGGTTACTACTGGTCACCTCTCCCTGTGTCCTACATCTGAGTAGCAGATCTTCCATACAGGCTGTCTAAGCAGCTAAAGTATAGAGCAGTAGAGCATTACCAGTATACTAGTACAGACCAGTAGCATCATGTATACCAGTACCAGTACATACGCCATGACTTCAATGACCAGCTCTCCTAACTCCACATTACAGGGTGGGAAACAGCATGCAGGGGAATGGTTGAAATGTAATAACAATGACATAACATAAAATGCTATTATGATTCTGCCCTTTTCTTTTGTCTCAAGAATTAGTATGTATTCTATCTTGGAATAATTTAATACAGTAACTATCTTCCTGTAGCTTAGTGTATTAGCCTGGTGAGGTTAATAAATGTACCTCTCCAATGAAGTCAATGATGTCTCCCACTTTGAGCTCCAGTTCATCCTTATTCTGTCGCTGGTAGTTAAACAATGCCCGACACTGCCTCTTGTTCAGCTCTGAAATGACAAACACAGGACACAATATAGCAGTTAGACCACTAGACCACTAGCGTGAAACAGGCGACCAGCGTCGGCACTGATAGCTCCACAATCACGTGCTCACGCACACGCAAGCCTACATGCCCACACACAAGTGGCACCGTACACGATTCTGAATCGATTCAGCAACGTGACATAATCGATTATTATATAGACGTTTTATACAGGGGTTGACATGGCTGACAAACAACACAAGTGAGCGGCCAACGCGCTCTGTCCCTCTTCTGTCTGCTCCCACTCACTCACTCACACTCTCTCTCTCTCTCTCTCTCTCTCACACACACACACACACACACACACACACACACACACACACACACACACACACACACACACACACACACACACACACACAGACACACACACTCATACCATATCCACGGGTTTCCAACGCACCATAGTGCATTGCGCAGACGTTGCACCGAGCTTCCGGCTCCGCAGCCGAGTGTGATTTACAAGCTCACAACGGGTGATCTGCGCGCGACGTGAGCTTGTATGTCTGCTGTTAAACCGGAAGTGTGGTCCAAATAATCTCCAGTAAACTCCCACGGAAAGAGGTGGATAGACCGTCAAAAATATGGAGGGTGGGAGCCGTCACGTGACCCATTGGTTTCTATCTGAGGGAAAATGAAGCTTTTTCTGCCATCATATGGGTGTCCGCTATCATTGTTTTAATTTGGTAGGCTACCATTAATTAGGGATGTCCCCTCTTTTGAAATCGGCTTTAAACTAGCGACAGGAACCATAAAGTATTTATGACAATGTGTATTAAGGTACGAAATTAAAATGTTCGTGGGAAATGAAAGGAATCCTTTGGAGAACATGTTGCTTTTGGTACCAGAGCAGCGTAAACTAGCGGCCAATCATAGGAACTTTTAGTTCTGTGTTGGCTTCAAGTTAAATCCGGACAACTGGCTTCCTGACTCATACTCACAGTCAACGTGCAGTGGCTCTTATGAGCTCCAGAGAAACTACATGCTCACAAAGTGTTGTGATTCTTTCAAAGTGTTCCGCTCATTCTTTCCAAGTCGAAAGAACGTTGTGACTATTTAAAGTTATACTATGTAACTTTTTTTATAAAACATATCTTAAAATTGTCCTAACTATTAAATCGCTAAAGTTTTAGAACCCCCACTCCGTTAATTTCAGCCCCAAAAGCCTTTTCTTTATATGTTTTCTACTTAGCCTTGACAGGGGCGGGATTTCGCGGCAAAATGACGTAATCTGCATCATCTGTATACGTTGTGTATACGTTGGCCAATCACATCGCAGATCATACACACATGATACACTACCGGCCAATTATAGCTTGCTTCAACAGCTTTGTTTACGCTGGTCTAGAAGTCTAGCATGTAACTCCCCAACCGCTGCTCGTAGAGGCACACGAGAGACCTCGATGGATGAGTCTCGGCGAGGCGAGGCGGACGCGGTGGTCTGACGGCCCGGTCCGCGGCGAAAAACGGCCGAAAAAAGCAGACGCGACCGCGGTTTGCTATACTGCTACAGACCACTAGTTGAGCAACTTACACAGTATAGCTTTAACTTCCGTTTGTGTGCAATCCACTCCTCACACGGTCTCCGAGTCTGTGCAGCTGCATGCATCACACTGCGTGAGCTGCGTGTCAGCATAATGCGTGTCAGTCGGACCAACGTAAACCCTTGATGTCTGTTCGGAGGACTTCAAAATAAGAGCTTTGTCGAGTTAAGGGAAAGTAAGTCTTGTCTGTGGAACGTGAAATTACAGCACTGTTGGCCTATAATGTTTTGTTTTGACTGTTATAAAAAATAACAAGTGTTTATCCATAAAGTCATTGCTATTTAGATATTTGGCATAAATATTGTATTACGTATAGGCCTATCTGCATGTCTGCTTGTAATGACAATGAGGAAAATGTGCTATTGTAGGCTCTGGGGTGCTGCGTTGGTTGCGTTCGCACCCCCCGATTTCAAAGTCGAGCTTCGCTCCTGGCCAGCGCGCGTGGTCGCGCTTCCAGGTAGGGGGGACGACTGTAGGCTCCCAGGGTGCTACGTTACTCTCTGCCATTGAGCTCAGCTCTTTGGTTGACTAGTAATGTACTCGCCTTTTTATAATGCGGCCCTGGTTCGCCTCCCGACCGGATCACGCTACACTATGTTGTGCAATAATATAGACACACACACACGCACACACACACACACACGCACACACACACACACACACACACACACGCACACGCACACGCACACGCACACGCACACACACACACACACACACACACACACACCTACCTCTGCCTCTGTCCTGTATCTTTAGATACAGTATACCTTTCACTCCACTACATTTAAAAAATCGAACCTCTGTTCGAAGTGGAGCTGTGTGTGTGTGTGTGTGTGTGTGTGTGTGTGTGTGTGTGTGTGTGTGTGTGTGTGTGTGTGTGTGTATTGCAGTTGATGCTCAGGGCAGGCTAGACTCAACAGCACCTCTCTGGTCACCCAGGGTTACTACATACAGGCTACATACAGACCCACAGACCCACCCACATACCTACACACACGGCCACGTATAGGGAGCTTGTGTTCCACACAGCTCCAAAAAAATAATTTTACTTGTGACTCCATTACATTAGCCTACTAGGAAGTAAAAAGGTGCAATATGATTTAACAACTTAAGCCAAATGCAAATACAGTGAAAATAGCTGATATAAAAGCTTGCAGATGTGCAGCTATTTTCACTATGTTCTTTTGAAAGCAAAGGTCTAGTGTACAATTACCAAAATGTACGTTCTGATTTGTATGCATTATTATCATTTAATATACTTTTTTGGGGGGGTTGGAAAGACGCCACAGAGCCCATACAACACCAAGAACAGGAAAAGGTCAATTTCATGGTGTAGCAGCTCCTTAAAACTCATTCAGTGCCAATGACGTCTCAATGACGTCTTTTTTCAAAAGCCCTGGGTGCCATTGTGCCAATGACGTCTTTGACGTCTTTTGTGTTTTTTGTATGAAAGATTTTTTTTTTTTTTTCATTTTTTTTTTTTTTTTTTTTTTAAAGATGTCAAAATGACCTGAGATCAGAGAGATGCTTTTCTCTGTTTGTGTGTTGGCTCCCTCGTTTAGCTGATTGAGAAAATGTGTGTTCATTCTAGTGGATGGACACTTTTTTTTATTCAAACACACAACAACTGTGTCTGTTTCTGTGGGAACAAATTTTTATATATAAAAAAAAGAAAAAAGAAATGGTAAAGAAAAACATACAAAATCCTGGCACATCTACCTTGGGAGCCATTTTGGCCCAGGGCACAGAAAGAGTTAATGGAAAGGTTAATTTCAAGGTGTAGCAGCTCCTTAATGGAAAGGTTAATTTCAAGGTGTAGCAGAAGAATAGAATAGAATAGATTTTTTTTATTTGTCATTATTACACAGAACAAGTTCAGTGAACAACGAAATTTGAGCCCAATCCCACAAGGTGCATACAGTGCAAAAAAAAACAAAGTAGAATACAAAGATAAATAAAAAGATAAAAATCACATAGTGATCGTAATAATAAACTAGCAGCAGAAAATTGGTAACAATACTCAGTCTCTATCAGCCCGGCTGACACGATTCCACAGTTTGTCACAGTCAGTGTCCACCGATTTCACAGTTTGTCGCAGTCAGTGTCCACCGTCCAGTGTGGGGTTCCAGGTGTTTTGTACGTCAGGGACGTACAATGTATTGCACTCAGACCCAGGTGCACATCCGAGGTGGCAGCCGATCTGTAGGCTCACAGCGCCCCTCGATGCGAGGCGCTGTGAGCCCACAGATCTTACCTACCCCTCTCAGAGAGCATGTCCTCATTTAGTGCCATAATGGCTCTAGGGTAGAAGCTGTTTTTGTGCCTACTTGTCCTCGTGTTTAGCGCCCTATAGCGTCTGCCCGAAGGCATCAGTTCAAGGTTGCCGTGTCCTGGATGGGAGGGGTCCTCCACGATGCTCTGGGCTTTCCTGAGACAGCGGGAGCTGTACAGGTCAGCCAGGGAGGGGAGGGGGCGTCCGATGATCTTTTGGGCGGTGTTTACGACCCTCTGGAGCGATGTCCTCTCTGCTGCTGTGCAGCTCCAAAACCACACGTTGATGCAGTACGTGAGGATGCTCTCAATCGAGCATCGGTAGAAGGACACCAGCAGGTCCTGAGGAAGATGGTTGTTCCTGAGTACTCTCAGGAAGTGCAGTCGCTGGTGTGCCTTCTTGACGATGGCTGAGGTGTTGGTGCTCCAGGTTAGGTCCTCGTCCAGATGGACCCCCAGGAAGCAGAAGCTGGAGGCTCTCTCCACGCAGTCGCCGCCGATAACCAGGGGAGGAATGATTGTGTTTTTCTTCCTGTAGTCTATGACCACCTCCTTGGTCTTGGAGGTGTTCAGGGCTAGGTTGTTGACAGCGCACCACCCCGCCAGTTCCTCTACTTCGGCACAGTATGCAGACTCGTCCCCTTCTGAGATGAGCCCCACCACGGTGGTGTCATCAGCTAATTTAATGATGTAATTTCCGCTGGGGGTGGGAGGTTTGCAGCCGGGTTGGTAGGGCCTGGCTCCTTAATGGAAAGCTCAGACATCTTGTCAGTCTTACCTGTCTTATCTGCTGCAGCATCACTGGGCTCTTTGTCTTCTCCAGATGACTTCAGTTCAACCAGTTCTTTGACATATTTGGACGGGAAAAGCCCCTCCTTGCCATTCAAGCTGCCTTTACACCAGCCAGTGCTCTGAAGGTACAAGACATAAGGCATTGTTTATCATCCTGTACTCTGTTAGTCTTTAGGAGTGACATTGATTGACAGGACCAGACATTACTAGAGGATCAGCCCAGGTTAGAAGGTTTTGGGATAAAACAAGAGAGACGAGGTAGAGATGGTTTGGACATGAGCAGAGGAGAGATGAAGGATACAGTATATAGACAGAATACGGCGCTCGTTCGGTTCGTTCGTCTGATGACTGTAAGCTGATGAGGGGTCGCGCGGCCGTGTACTGTAAACACATTTTCCGCGGTGATGGTGTAAAAAATCCATTATGCGTTAACATCAACGGAGACCAATTCACTTCCTTGTTGATTTCCTCTGGCCCGGAGGCTCTGTAGCCAGTGACTGGTCTGAATGTACGGCAACACATAACAGGCAAATTCACATTCATTCTCGCATGACGCCGCCCTCTGCTGCCTGGCAGACCAAAGTGCACTATTGCACAATCAAAAAAAAAAATAATAATAATAAAAAAAAAAATGTCTATCTATCTACTATAACGTCGCAAAGGTAAGCCGCTTTTTGATGGCACCAGACCCAATAAATAAATAAATAATCTGGCAGTAGGAGAGTTAATGGACTGCTGGGAATATGTCAGTTTCCAGGGGAGGGGGTTTGGATGGACATGGCAAGAGAGAGTGAGGGAGTATGGGTTGGAGACAGCTGAATTTGCAGCGACCACTCCAAGTAGCGCTATTCCACCATGGCTGTTTCTTGAAACTAAAATAGACCTGAGCATTGTAGAGAAAAAAAGAGAGTGGCAAGCAGAGGACATAGGAGCCCAAACACATGTTTACCTCAGACAGAGCTACAGCAACTACCTGCAAGTATTCACAGATGGGTCCAAAGACAGGCAACACAGGGTGGGAATTGGGGTATGTATTCCAGGGTTTAAAACATCCATCGCAAAAAGATTGCCAGATTACTTATATACGCCCGTCTTATACTCAGCAGAGGCATGCAGTGGCTATTATCATGGGACTACAATGGGTGGAGGAAGTCAGACCAGATCGGGTGGTGGTGTGCACTGACTCACTAGCGGGGTTAAAAGGTCTTCAGTCAGAAAAGTCGGTCAGGGAGGATCTAATAATAGAAATAAACACATATCTAGTAGGGCTACATAGAAGTGGTATAGACATACAGTTTTGCAGTTTGCAGCACATAAGGGGTTGGCAGGGAATCAGGGAGCTGATCAGCTTGCCAAAAAGGCACTAGAACAGGAAATAGAGGTACAAGTGTTATTAGGAAAGGGTGAAGGGAAAGCAATTGTTAAGGAAAAAGGTATGGAGATATGGCAGAGAAGGTGGGATGAAGATCAGAAAGGACGATGGTACTATAAAGTACAAAAAACTGTTACGGCAAAAAGCTACAATGAAAAGAGCAGAAGGGATGAAAGCAGGGACGTGCTGGGCCCCTGATTCAGCCCGGGAAAAAGAGTTGGAGAGGCCCTCATTGCGCGCTATAGAGAGAGATCTCTCTATAGCGCTGCTGCTACTCAAAGATTTGCCATTTCAGATCATGACAAGTGACAAGCCAGTGGGCCAATTACATGAGTTATATTTTGTCGTTGTCGGGTGGGAACCTTGTATGTCCAAAACCGTTTGTTTTGTATTTATCATTAAAAAAATGATTTAAATTAGTGAAAACAGCCGATCTACAAGCACACAACGCCTTGTGGTGCGAGGTGTTGTGTGCTTGTAGATCTGCTGTTTTCACTACTTTTGTGCAACAGCCTTGTATGATGAAGCAGGGCTTTGTTTGCGAAAAAAAATTACAAATTTGAAACTTGGAGATACGAGCTTTCTGCCCGACAGTGACGATTTACTTTGTTGGCCGCCCAGCCCCCAAAATGGAACGAAGGCCGACATTTTATTTGTATTTTTTTCCTAATGGCCGGCCTAGCCCCGCCCCCTCCTGTGTTGTACAAAGTATAGACGCACACGCACGTGTGCACACACACACACGCACGCACACACACACACGCGCATGTACGTGCATGCGCGCGCGCGCGCACACACACACACACACACACACACACACATACACATTTGTCACAAGAGTTAGTATGTTTTCTAGCTTGTAGTTAATACATTAACAGTCTTCCTGCTGCTTAGTGTATTAGCCTGGTGAGGGTAATAAATGTACCTCTTTAATGATGTCAATGATGTCTCCCTTTTTGAGCTCCAGTTCATCCACAGACTGTGGCCGGTAGTCATACACCGCCTCACACTGCCTCTTGTTCAGCTCTGCAATGACAGAAAGACAGGACACAATATAGCAGTTAGACCACTAGCTCGCTCAACGGCAGAGAAGACTAGAGACACCACTGTGTGTGTGTGTGTGTGTGTGTGTGTGTGTGTGTGTGTGTGTGTGTGTGTGTGTGTGTGTGTGTGTGTGTGTGAGTGAGTGTGAGTGTGTGAGTGTGTGTTTGTGTGTGTGTATAAACAGAAAGGTCAGCACTGATAGCTCCAGTCCACAATCATGCGCACGCACACACGTGCACGCACATCACACACACGTACACGTACGCGCACACGTGCACGCGCACGCGCGCACACACACACACACACACACACACACACACACACACACACACACACACACACACACACACACACACACACACACACACACACACACACACTCAAACATTTTACTTTTGATCTTTTTTTTTACATTAAAAGTAAAAAGGTGCAATATGATTTAACAACTTAAACTAAATGCAAATACAGTGAAACTTGATGATATAAAAGCTTGCAGCTATTTTATGTGATAGGCCAGTAACCTCTCCCCTATGACATCACATGGGACATCAAATGAGATGGCCTGTCCAGAGTCTCATTTTCAGAAATTCACAGAATTTAAGTTCCGATTTTTATTTACACTTGTGTATTACTGTTCGTCAGTATTATTGTTATTATTAATATTACCCATATTATTTAATATTATTTATTTCATTTTGGGGGGTTGGAAGGAAGCCACAGAGCCCATAGAACACCAAGAATATGAAAAGGTTAATGTCAAGGTGTAGCAGCTCCTTAATGGAAAGGTTAATGTCAAGGTGTAGCAGCTCCTTAATGGAAAGGTTAATGTCAAGGTGTAGCAGCTCCTTAATGGAAAGGTTAATGTCAAGGTGTAGCAGCTCCTTAATGGAAAGGTTAATGTCAAGGTGTAGCAGCTCCTTAATGGAAAGGTTAATGTCAAGGTGTAGCAGCTCCTTAATGGAAAGGTTAATGTCAAGGTGTAGCAGCTCCTTAATGGAAAGGTTAATGTCAAGGTGTAGCAGCTCCTTAATGGAAAGGTTAATGTCAAGGTGTAGCAGCTCCTTAATGGAAAGGTTAATGTCAAGGTGTAGCAGCTCCTTAATGGAAAGGTTAATGTCAAGGTGTAGCAGCTCCTTAATGGAAAGGTTAATGTCAAGGTGTAGCAGCTCCTTAATGGAAAGGTTAATGTCAAGGTGTAGCAGCTCCTTAATGGAAAGGTTAATGTCAAGGTGTAGCAGCTCCTTAATGGAAAGGTTAATGTCAAGGTGTAGCAGCTCCTTAATGGAAAGGTTAATGTCAAGGTGTAGCAGCTCCTTAATGGAAAGGTTAATGTCAAGGTGTAGCAGCTCCTTAATGGAAAGGTTAATGTCAAGGTGTAGCAGCTCCTTAATGGAAAGGTTAATGTCAAGGTGTAGCAGCTCCTTAATGGAAAGGTTAATGTCAAGGTGTAGCAGCTCCTTAATGGAAAGGTTAATGTCAAGGTGTAGCAGCTCCTTAATGGAAAGGTTAATGTCAAGGTGTAGCAGCTCCTTAATGGAAAGGTTAATGTCATGGTGTAGCAGCTCCTTAATGAAAAGGTTAATTTCAAGGTGTAGCAGCTCCTTAATGAAAAGGTTAATTTCAAGGTGTAGCAGCTCCTTAATGAAAAGGTTAATTTCATGGTGTAGCAGCTCCTTAATGAAAAGGTTAATTTCATGGTGTAGCTGCTCCTTAATGAAAAGGTTAATGTCAAGGTGTAGCAGCTCCTTAATGAAAAGGTTAATTTCAAGGTGTAGCAGCTCCTTAATGAAAAGGTTAATTTCAAGGTGTAGCAGCTCCTTAATGGAAAGGTTAATGTCAAGGTGTAGCAGCTCCTTAATGGAAAGGTTAATGTCAAGGTGTAGCAGCTCCTTAATGGAAAGGTTAATGTCAAGGTGTAGCAGCTCCTTAATGGAAAGGTTAATGTCAAGGTGTAGCAGCTCCTTAATGGAAAGGTTAATGTCAAGGTGTAGCAGCTCCTTAATGGAAAGGTTAATGTCAAGGTGTAGCAGCTCCTTAATGGAAAGGTTAATGTCATGGTGTAGCAGCTCCTTAATGAAAAGGTTAATTTCAAGGTGTAGCAGCTCCTTAATGAAAAGGTTAATTTCAAGGTGTAGCAGCTCCTTAATGAAAAGGTTAATTTCATGGTGTAGCAGCTCCTTAATGAAAAGGTTAATTTCATGGTGTAGCTGCTCCTTAATGAAAAGGTTAATGTCAAGGTGTAGCAGCTCCTTAATGAAAAGGTTAATTTCAAGGTGTAGCAGCTCCTTAATGAAAAGGTTAATTTCAAGGTGTAGCAGCTCCTTAATGAAAAGGTTAATTTCATGGTGTAGCAGCTCCTTAAAGGGCCTACACCATGCTTTTAAAACTATATTTTTTGTATAAATATATGCTCAAAATTGAGTCTTAGACAGGTCTTAACCCCCAACACACACCCTGACCATTCCTCTTGTTTCTTATAGCTGTGCTATTATTAGGCCCTGCAGCTGCAATACCAAAACGGCCTTTGTTTGCTCAATGGCGCATCTAGTGGGGTTTTTCCACCCTCCCCCCTCCCCCCCTCCCTTCCTCTCCTCTCCAACGTTGTCGACAACAAATAATGTAAGATTGGGCCAATACAAAAATAGGATAATGTTCCAGCTCTGATTATAGCCTACTGTAGGCCTATGTTGTATGATATAAGCCTACTGTCAAATCCTCTTCCTCCTGGTTGGAGGCTTGGAGCGTTTTCATCTGCAGCGCAGCGGGCAGCAGCGGCCCCGTGTAGCCGTGGATAGAGAGAGGAGAGGCGGGGTGTGGAGCTCTTTCTAGCCGGAGATAGTGAAGGGAGAGGCGGGGTGGCCAGCTCTCTATAGCCGGGGACAGCGATAGAAGAGGCGGCGTGTAGCCGTGGATAGAGAGAGGAGAGGCGGGGTGTGGAGCTCTTTCTAGCCGGGGACAGTGATAGAAGAGGCGGCGTGTTTAAGCTCTCTATAGCCGGGGAGAGTGAAGGGAGGACCGGGACAGTCTGCTTGAGCTGCTTGTCGCGGCCAGGACCGCCGCTCTGTCCACCGGGTCGGAGCTGCTTGTCGCGGCCGGGACCGCCGCTGTCCACCGGGTCGGAGCTACTTGTCGCGACCGGGGCCGCCGCTCTGTCCACCGGGTCGGAGCTGCGGCGGTCCCGGCCGCGACAAGCAGCTACTTGGTTAAGAAATCGCGGTGGATTCGGCCACCGCGGCTCGCTCTGCAGCGCAGCGGGCAGCAGCGGCCCCGTGTAGCCGCGGATAGAGAGAGGAGAGGCGGGGTGTGGAGCTCTTTCTAGCCGGGGACAGTGATAGAAGAGGCGGCGTGTTTAAGCTCTCTATAGCCGAGGAGAGTGAAGGGAGGACCGGGACAGTCTGCTTGAGCTGCTTGTCGCGGCCAGGACCGCCGCTCTGTCCACCGGGTCGGAGCTGCTTGTCGCGGCCGGGGCCGCCGCTCTGTCCACCGGGTCGGAGCTGCGGCGGTCCCGGCCGCGACAAGCAGCTACTTGGTTAAGAAATCGTGGTGGATTCGGCCACCGCGGCTCGCTCCCACCCGGCCACCGCGGCGAGCTCCGCGGCTCGCTCCCACCCGGCCACCGCGAGCTCCCACCCGGCCACCGCGGAAAATTTAGGCCCAGGCTTCAGAAGGCCTCGGATCATTAAAAATAGGTCTTTTGTTTCCTTGTTAGAAGGGACGAAGCTTGGGTCCTCGCAGTCTATAACGTCACATTTATAGTGCAATCCAGGAACAGTTAAGACTTCTCCTTGGACATGTTGATAGCAAAAATGTTCATAGAATAAAAGTGAGTGAGAGCACTGAGTGAGCAGCCCCAGAACAGTAAGCCAGTTGCAGATGGAAGTGGAGGCTAAGCAAATTAGAAACAAATGAGGGGCTGGGTTTAGAAGAGTAGCTCTGGTTTTTACCCGAAGGGCGGGGGGGGGGGGGGGGGGGGGGGGGGAGGGGGGAAACGCGTGTGACGTCACATGCGTCAACTCTCAGCACTGTTCTGAGAACCCGTGGAAAGCTTTTCATCTCTGTCTGCCCAAAACCAGAGAAAGACACAACGGTCAGAAATAGGACTTTGTGAGGATAGAAGGTGCCAGTGGGACCCCAAAAAAAGGTTTTAAAATAGAAAAAGTGAAAATTCATGGTGTAGGTCCTTTAATGAAAAGGTTAATTTCATGGTGTAGCAGCTCCTTAATGAAAAGTTTAATGTCATGGTGTAGCAGCTCCTCAATGAAAAGGTAAATTTCATGGTGTAGCAGCTCCTTAATGAAAAGGTTAATTTCATGGTGTAGCAGCTCCTTAATGGAAAGTCCAGACATCTTGTCAGTCTTACCTGTCTTATCTGCTGCAGCATCACTGGGCTCTTGGTCTTCTCCAGATGACTTCAGTATTTTGACAAAGTTGTCAGGGAAAACCCCCACCTTGCCATTCAAGCTGCCTTTCCACCAGCCAGGATCAATGCCCTGAAGGTACTAGACATAAAGCATTGTTTATCATCCTGTTCTCCCAGTTAGTCTTTAGGAGTGACAAGAATTGAGAGGACCAGACATTACTAGAGGATCAGCCCAGGTTAGAAGGTTTTGGGATAAAACAAGAGAGACGAGGTAGAGATGGTTTGGACATGAGCAGAGGAGAGATGAAGGATACAGTATATAGACAGACAGACAGACGACAGACAGACAGACAGACAGACAGACAGACAGACAGACAGACAGACAGACAGACAGACAGACAGACAGACAGATTGATTGATTGAGATGGTTTGGACATGAGCAGAGGAGGGATGAAGGACAGGCAGACAGACATAATAGATAGATAGATAGGAGATTGTGTTGTTTGGACATGTGAATGGGCGGGATGAGTGGTACATTGGGAAAGGATGCTGAAGATAGAACTGTCAGGATTTGCAATGCCAGTTACGGTAATTGCCGGACTAGCCGCGTTTTTTTTCACATGTTTTGAACCCTGCGGCTTATACAACGGTGCGGCTTATATAGAGATTCTTACAGCTGACGGCCACCAGGGGCGCTCTAGCAGGAAGCAGGAAGGACACCTGCGGCTTATAATCAGGTGCGGCTTATGTAAAGATTCGTTTTTTGTTCTAAATTTAGCTGGTGCAGCTTATATTCAGGTGCGGCTTATAGTCCAGCAATTACGGTATACAGTATCATATTGGAGTGATCCAATCATAATGGAGTGATCCAATAGTGCTACAGAACCAACAGAATACACGCTCCATGTCAGACTCAGTCCAGTGTTCTTCTCACATTAAGACCTTCATGGAGGACAGGTGGTCAGTCTATCGTACTTGGACCACTACACTACTGGTCACCTAGCCCCCTCCCTGTGTCCTACATCTGAGTAGCAGATCTTCTAGACAGTCTGTCTAGCTTATGTAGTGAAGCGCGGAAGCAGGGATTTAACCCGGGATTCCCACTCGCCAGACCAACGCACAAACCGTCGTGCCAATAGGGCTGAGCCCGATTGGCAGGGCTGTTGTCACTGGTTCATGGCTGTCCTAACTGTGGGGGCTACACTTACAAATAAACAATAGAAAACCAAAGGTCTTATAAAAAAGCAGCTAAAGAATAGAGCAGTAGCCTTGCACCATTACCAGTATACAAGTACCAGTACATACAGTATTTAATACAGTAATTATCTCCCTGCTGTTTAGCGTGTTAGCCAGTTGAGTGTAATAAATGTACCTCTTCAATGCAGTCTATGATGTCTCCTTTTTTGAGCTCCAGTTCATCCTCATTCTGTGACTGGTAGTCGAACACTACCACATACTTGTTCAGCTCTGCAATGACAAACACAGGACACAATATAGCAGTATAGCACTACGATTAGAGACACCACTGTGTGTGCCCATAGTGTTAATTACAAATAATTACAACTGCAAAATGTTTGTCATAGAAACACCATGTTCCAAGGGAAGATTAACTAGGGAGGATTGACTTTCTGAAATAAGTCAATACAATAGTCATCCAAATCCACCCGCAAAATTATTCAGCCAGATTTACAGATTTACAGAACCAACCGCAACCGCATCTTCCATAATTATTATTATTTTCTGGTATTGTCAGTTTTCTTCGATCACTGAAATGGATTCAAGCCTACAGAATGTCTGTTCGTCTTTTTTTTTCTTTTTTTATGAATCAGTTATGCGCTGCGTTGCGCTGAATAAATCTGACTGAGCAACTTTCACTTGTAGTGTAGTAATATTTGACCTGGAGTATATTTTACACATTGGCCTGAATTTTAAAATAATACAATTGTTAGCATGTTTGTTAGCATTATGTTATAGAAGATCTACTCACTGTAATGATGTCCTCCATTTCCTGCCACCACCTCCTCTATTTTCTGCAGAAGCTCTGTGACCTGAGTGTCATCAGTACTGTTCTCATTATCAAAGACATGATACTTGTTCCCACATTTCTCTATAAGCCTCTGCAGGACCTCTCCTTCACTCTCAATGTACTGCTCAATGGATTTACCAACTAGAAGGTCTCCCCTGGTGAACAGTATCATAGAGTGACTCCACACTGAAGGACCAAGAAGCTGCATATGATCCTCTATGTTTTGACACTCATCAGCTGTAAGTGACCATCCTGCTGATATAACCAGGAGGTGAGCATGTGGTCCTGGAGGACACATAGATACACTAAAAACTATTTGCCTTTGGATCAGATGAGGCGTTTTATTTAGAGGGTCATTAATCCACCATCCTGGAGTGTCAACTACAGTTAGGTGTCTCCCTGCTACGTCTCCCTGTCTCTTCTCACACTGAGCTGTTCTCCCTGAACTAAACTGCTCTGAACCAAGGACATTGTTTCCTGATGAACTCTTCCCTGAATCTATAGGTCCCAGAAGTATAATTCCCATCTCTGACAGATGGAGGTCATCACCTGAAACACAAGAAAGAATAAATTCAACATTTATCTCCTTCAGGGACCCTCCATGTTCTAAGGTGGCCACTCTACCCTGAGCCACTGCCACCACATGTAAGATGTTTTTGTGTTAGGCCAGGGGTCGGCAACCCAAAATGTTGAAAGAGCCATATTGGACCAAAAAAAACAAAGCAAGTCTGTCTGGAGCCGCAAAAAAATATAAAGGCCTTATATATTGTCGTTGTCGGGTGGAAACCTTGTATGTCCAAAACTTTGTTTTGTATTTATCATTTAAAAAATGAACTAAACTAGTGAAAACAGCCGATCTACAAGCACACAACGCCTCGCGGTGCGAGGCGTTGTGTGCTTGTAGATCTGCTGTTTTCACTACTTTTGTGCGTCAGTCTTGTATGATGAAGCAGGGCTTTACTTTGCGGGGAAAAAAAAAAAAAAAAAAAAAAACATAAAAATTTGAAACTTGGAGAAAACAAGGTTTCTGCCCGACAGTGACGATAAAAAAATCGTTAAAACAAAAACAAAAACATTTCCCCCCATCTTTTTTCATTTTCATACATTTTTGAGAAAGCTCTAGGGAGCCACTAGAGTGGCGCTAAAGAGCCGCATGCGGCTCTAGAGCCACGGGTTGCTGACCCCTGTGTTAGGCTGTACTGGGTTCAGTCAGTGTTGCCATGTCTGCTTATTATAATTGATTTGGGCTTGTTTTTCTGTAAAGCTTGTAAATATTAGTAGTCGTTTTTGGGCTTGTTTCTAAAGTGTAGTTGCTTATTTGGGCTTTCAGCCAGTGTTGATTTGGACAGCTAATTTTTATTTAGTTTTAGTCTGTCTTTTGAGTAAAAAAAATGGTCTAGTTTAAGTAATATTTTAGTCATCTGAAATGGTTTTAGTATAGTTTCAGTTGACTAAATATCATACGACATTGACAGAATTATTAGGTTATTTTTATTTTGTCAAACATCGCCTCTGCTCAACAAGCACTGGCCCTCCCACCTTCTCAAAACACCCCGCACCTCCCCTCATTGTATGGTGCAGTAATGTGATGTTGAAAAGCTCCTGTGATACAGCAAAGGTATTACAACCACACTCTCCCCTGGACGATGATGCGTACATCCAGTGAACTTTTCTGAGCCTAACTACAGATTACAGTAAAACTACTGAATGTTGAAAGCCAAGAAACATAAAAAACATGATTTTAATATGACCTTTAAGGTTTTGTTGGACTATAAGAGAAACTAGAAGAGAAAATTTCTAAGAAATTTTAAGTGTGCCTGCAGCTCGCTAAGTCTGTGCAACCTTGTGTAGCGGTTGGTGTTAGCATTAGCGTTATTTCATTTGACGCAACCCGCGTGTCTGTATGACAAACGGTTCACGAGATCAAGGGTCACTTCCTGTTTGGTGAGGGGCACTTCCTGTTTGGCGAAATAGGCCCCAATTAAGGTCATGGACGATTAATGAATTAAAGCTGCAAGCAGCGATGACCAGGCCCTCGCAGCTCTACCCACGTCACAAGGCCAGCAGCCAATCAGAAACCAAACAGGAAGTCAGCCATTTCGACTAATTAGTGGCGTTTTGGAGCATTTTTGGCCGTTATCACGGGTCGCACTTTAACGACAGTTTTTTGAGAAAAAATTGTTTTGTGAGAAAAAAAATTTGAGAAAAAAACTTTTTTGAGAAAAAGAAATTTTGAAAAAAAAATTGTGAGAAAAAAAAATCTTGAGAAAAAAAATGTGAGAAAAAAAAATGTTGAGAAAAAAATAATTTTGAGAAAACAATTTTGAGAAAAAAAATTTTTGAGAAAAAAAAAATTTGAGAAAAAAAAAATTGAGAAAAAATGTTTTTGAGAAAAAAAAATTGAGAAAAAAATTGAGAAAAAAAAATTTTTGAGAAAAAAAAATTTGAGAAAAAAATTTTGAGAAAAAAATTTTGAGAAAAAAATTGAGAAAAAAAAATTTGAGAAAAAAAAAAATTTGAGAAAAAAAATTGAGAAAAAAAAATTTTGAGAAAAAAAAAATTTGAAAAAAAAATTTTTGAGAAAAAAAAAATTTTGAGAAAAAAAAAATTGAGAAAAAAAAATTTGAGAAAAAAAAAATTTGAGAAAAAAAAATTGAGAAAAAAAGAAAAGGTATGACACCAGCCGCAAGTCTGTACGACAAACGGTTCATGAGTTATAGAGGCACTTCCTGTTTGGTGAAGGGCACTTCCTGTTAAAGAGGGGGCGAGGCTTAATCAATTACAGCTCATCCCTATTGGTCGGAAAAAGACCAAAGTTGTGTGAGCATTTTACATTTTAAATGACGTTGCTAGGCAAAAGTATGGCAGAGTTATGTGGCGCCAAAGTTTCTGGGTTTTTTTCGGAGTCCCCCATTCAAAGTCAATGGAGTTTTTGGGCGTTGTTTTTTGCGAATTACATCGCAATCGTAAAGCGGATCGGAAAGAAAAGTAATAGCACACCATTCCCGGCCGAGCCGCACATTTTGATGTATATATTGCGGGGGTGGCGTAAATCGTGCGGCAGTTATTACGTGCCGAAGTTTCCCCCATTCTAAGTCAATGGGGTTTTTTGGCGTCGTTTTTTGCGAATTACGTCGCAATGGTAACGCGGATCGGAAAGAAAAGTAATAGCACACCATTCCCGGCCGAGCCGCACGTTTTGATGTATATATTGCGGCGGTGGCGTAAATTGTGCGGCAGTTATTACGTGCAGAAATTCGTGGCGAAAGAATTAACTAGAAAAGAAAATTTCTAAGAAATTTTAAGTGTGCCTGCAGCTCGCTAAGTCTGTGCAACCTTGTGTAGCGGTTGGTGTTAGCATTAGCGTTATTAACATTAGCATTTTTGTGCATAAACTTTAACATTATTGTTCTTCATATGACACCACCCACATGTCTGTACGACAAACGGTTCACGAGAAAACGGGTCACTTCCTGTTTGGTGAGGGGCACTTCCTGAAAAAAAAAATTGAGAAAAAAAAATTTGAGAAAAAAAAAGTTTTTGAGAAAAAAAAAATTGTGAGAAAAAAAATATTGTGAGAAAAAAAATTGAGAAAAAAAAATTTGAAAAAAAAAAAATTGAGAAAAAAAAAATTTGAGAAAAAAAAAATTTGAGGAAAAAAAAAATGTTTTAGAAAAAAAAATTTGAGAAAAAAAAAATTGAGAAAAAAAAATTGAGTAAAAAAATTTGCTGAAAAAAAAATTTGAGAAAAAAAATTTGGGAAAAAAAAATTTGAGAAAAAAAATTTTTTTAGAAAAAAAAATTTGAGAAAAAAAAATTTGAGAAAAAAAAATTTGAGAAAAAAAATTTGAGAAAAAAAAAATTTGAGAAAAAAAATTTTTGAGAAAAAAAAATTGAGAAAAAAAATTTGAGAAAAAAAAAATTTGAGAAAAAAAAAATTGAGAAAAAAAAATTTGAGAAAAAAAAAAATTGAGAAAAAAAAATTGAGAAAAATGACACCAGCCGCGAGTCTGTACGACAAACGGTTCATGAGTTATAGAGGCACTTCCTGTTTGGCGAAGGACACTTCCTGTTACAGAGGGGGCGGGGCTTAATCAATCATCCCTATTGGCCGGAAAAAGACCAAAGTTGTGTGTGCATTTTAAAGTTTAAATCACGTTGCTAGGCAAAAGAATGGCAGAGTTATGTGGCGCCAAAGTTTCTGGGTTTTTTTCGGAGTCCCCCATTCTAAGTCAATGGGGTTTTTGGGCGTCGTTTTTTGCGAATTACGTCGCAATGGTAACGCGGATCGGAAAGAAAAGTAATAGCACACCATTCCCGGCCGAGCCGCACGTTTTGATGTATATATTGCGGCGGTGGCGTAAATCGTGCGGCAGTTATTACGTGCCGAAATTTTCCCCATTCTAAGTGAATGGGGTTTTTTGGCGTTGTTTTTTGCGAATTACGTCGCAATGGTAACGCGGATCGGAAAGAAAAGTAATAGCACACCATTCCCGGCCGAGCCGCACGTTTTGATGTATATATTGCGGCGGTGGCGTAAATTGTGCGGCACTTATTACGTGCCGAAATTTGTGGGATCATTATTATTATTATTATTATTATTAAGTATGGCGGATTACAATAAGTGTTTTGCTATTGCATAGCAGGCACACTTAATTAATGACTTAAGTATGGCGGATTACAATAAGTGTTTTGCCATTGCATTGCATGGCAGGCACACTTAATAAGTCAAAGATTATATAAATAAACTAGAAAAGAAAATTTCTAAGAAATTTTAAGTGTGCCTGCAGCTCGCTAAGTCTGTGCAACCTTGTGTAGCGGTTGGTGTTAGCATTAGCGTTATTAACATTAGCATTTTTTTGCATAAACGTTAACATTATTGTTCTTCATATGACACCACCCACATGTCTGTACGACAAACGGTTCACGAGAAAACGGGTCACTTCCTGTTTGGTGAGGGGCACTTCCTGTTTGGCGAAATAGGCCCCAATTAAGTTTAAGGACTCTTAATCTTGTCATTTGACGCAACCCGCGTGTCTGTATGACAAACGGTTCACGAGATCAAGGGTCACTTCCTGTTTGGTGAGGGGCACTTCCTGTTTGGCGAAATAGGCCCCAATTAAGGTCATGGACGATTAATGAATTAAAGCTGCAAGCAGCGATGACCGGGCCCTCGCAGCTCTACCCACGTCACAAGGCCAGCAGCCAATCAGAAACCAAACAGGAAGTCAGCCATTTCGACTAATTAGTGGCGTTTTGGCGCATTTTTGGCCGTTATCACGGGTCGCACTTTAACGACAGTTTTGTGAGAAAAAAAAAGTTTTTTGAGAAAAAAAAAAGTTTTTTGAGAAAAAAACATTTTTTTGAGAAAAAAAAAATGTGAGAAAAAAAAATTGAGAAAAAAATTTTTTGAGAAAAAAAATGTTTTGAGAAAAAAAAATTGAGAAAAAAAAATGTTTGAGAAAAAAAATTTGAGAAAAAAAAAATTTGAGAAAAAAAATTTTTTGAGAAAAAAAAATTTTGAGAAAAAAAAATTTGAGAAAAAAAAATTTTTGAGAAAAAAAATTTTTTGAGAAAAAAAAATTTTGAGAAAAAAAAATTTGAGAAAAAAAAATTTTTGAGAAAAAAAATTTGAGAAAAAAAAAATTGAGAAAAAAAAATTTGAGAAAAAAAAAATTTTGAGAAAAAAAAAATTTGAGAAAAAAAAAAAATGATGACACCAGCCGCGAGTCTGTACGACAAACGGTTCATGAGTTATAGAGGCACTTCCTGTTACAGAGGGGGCGGGGCTTAATCAATTACAGCTCATCCCTATTGGCCGGAAAAAGACCAAAGTTGTGTGTGCATTTTAAAGTTTAAATCACGTTGCTAGGCAAAAGTATGGCAGAGTTATGTGGCGCCAAAGTTTCTGGGTTTTTTTCGGAGTCCCCCATTCTAAGTCAATGGGGTTTTTGGGGCGTCGTTTTTTGCGAATTACATCGCAATCGTATCGCGGATCGGAAAGAAAAGTAATAGCACACCATTCCCGGCCGAGCCGCACGTTTTGATGTGTATATTGCGGGGGTGGCGTAAATCGTGCGGCAGTTATTACGTGCCGAAATTTCCCCCATTCTAAGTGAATGGGGTTTTTTGGCGTCGTTTTTTGCGAATTACGTCGCAATGGTAACGCGGATCGGAAAGAAAAGTAATAGCACACCATTCCCGGCCGAGCCGCACGTTTTGATGTATATATTGCGGTGGTGGCGTAAATTGTGCGGCACTTATTACGTGCCGAAATTTGTGGGATCATTATTAAGTGTGCCTGCTATGCAATAGCAAAACACTTATTGTAATCCGCCATACTTAAGTCATTAATTAAGTGTGCCTGCTATGCAATAGCAAAACACTTATTGTAATCCGCCATACTTAAGTCATTAATTAAGTCTTTCGCCACGAATTTCTGCACGTAATAACTGCCGCACAATTTACGCCACCGCCGCAATATATACATCAAAACGTGCGGCTCGGCCGGGAATAGGTTGCTATTACTTTTCTTTCCGATCCGCGTTACCATTGCGACGTAATTCGCAAAAAACGACGCCAAAAAACCCCATTGACTTAGAATGGGGGAAACTTCGGCACGTAATAACTGCCGCACGATTTACGCCACCCCCGCAATATATACATCAAAATGTGCGGCTCGGCCGGGAATGGTGTGCTATTACTTTTCTTTCCGATCCGCTTTACGATTGCGATGTAATCCGCAAAAAACAACGCCCAAAAACTCCATTGACTTTGAATGGGGGACTCCGAAAAAAACCCAGAAACTTTGGCGCCACATAACTCTGCCATACTTTTGCCTAGCAACGTCATTTAAAATGTAAAATGCTCACACAACTTTGGTCTTTTTCCGACCAATAGGGATGAGCTGTAATTGATTAAGCCCCGCCCCCTCTTTAACAGGAAGTGCCCTTCACCAAACAGGAAGTGCCTCTATAACTCATGAACCGTTTGTCGTACAGACTCGCGGCTGGTGTCATACCTTTTCTTTTTTTCTCAATTTTTTTTTCTCAAATTTTTTTTTTCTCAAATTTTTTTTTTCTCAATTTTTTTTCTCAAAATTTTTTTTCTCAAAAATTTTTTTTTCTCAATTTTTTTTTTCTCAATTTTTTTTTTCTCCAAATTTTTTTTTCTCAAAAAATTTTTTTCTCAAAAAAATTTTTTTCTCACATTTTTTTTTCTCAAAACATTTTTTTTCTCAAATTTTTTTTCTCAAAATTATTTTTTCTCAAAATTTTTTTTCTCAAAATTTTTTTTTCTCAAATTTTTTTTTCTCAATTTTTTTTTCTCAAATTTTTTTTTTCCCAGAAACTTTGGCGCCACATAACTCTGCCATACTTTTGCCTAGCAACGTCATTTAAAATGTAAAATGCTCACACAACTTTGGTCTTTTTCCGACCAATAGGGATAAGCTGTAATTGATTAAGCCCCGCCCCCTCTTTAACAGGAAGTGCCCTTCACCAAACAGGAAGTGCCTCTATAACTCATGAACCGTTTGTCGTACAGACTCGCGGCTGGTGTCATACCTTTTCTTTTTTTCTCAATTTTTTTTTCTCAAATTTTTTTTTTTCTCAAATTTTTTTTTCTCAAATTTTTTTTTTCTCAAATTTTTTTTTTCTCAAAATTTTTTTTCTCAAATTTTTTTTTCTCAAAAATTTTTTTTTCTCAAATTTTTTTTTCTCAATTTTTTTTTTCTCCAAATTTTTTTTTTCTCAAAAAATTTTTTTCTCAAAAAATTTTTTTCCTCACATTTTTTTTTCTCAAAATTTTTTTTTCTCAATTTTTTTTTTCTCAAATTTTTTTTCTCAAAATTTTTTTTTCTCAAATTTTTTTTTCTCACATTTTTTTTTCTCAAAATTTTTTTTTCTCACATTTTTTTTTTCAAAATTTCTTTTTCTCAAAAAAGTTTTTTTCTCAAATTTTTTTTTTCTCACAAAACAATTTTTTCTCAAAAAACTGTCGTTAAAGTGCGACCCGTCATAACGGCCAAAAATGCTCCAAAACGCCACTAATTAGTCGAAATGGCTGACTTCCTGTTTGGTTTCTGATTGGCTGCTGGCCTTGTGACGTGGGTAGAGCTGCGAGGGCCCGGTCATCGCTGCTTGCAGCTTTAATTCATTAATCGTCCATGACCTTAATTGGGGCCTATTTCGCCAAACAGGAAGTGCCCCTCACCAAACAGGAAGTGACCCTTGATCTCGTGAACCGTTTGTCATACAGACACGCGGGTTGCGTCAAATGAAATAACGCTAATGCTAACACCAACCGCTACACAAGGTTGCACAGACTTAGCGAGCTGCAGGCACACTTAAAATTTCTTAGAAATTTTCTCTTCTAGTTAAGTCTTTCGCCACGAATTTCTGCACGTAATAACTGCCGCACAATTTACGCCACCGCCGCAATATATACATCAAAACGTGCGGCTCGGCCGGGAATAGGTTGCTATTACTTTTCTTTCCGATCCGCGTTACCATTGCGACGTAATTCGCAAAAAACGACGCCAAAAAACCCCATTGACTTAGAATGGGGGAAACTTCGGCACGTAATAACTGCCGCACGATTTACGCCACCCCCGCAATATATACATCAAAATGTGCGGCTCGGCCGGGAATGGTGTGCTATTACTTTTCTTTCCGATCCGCTTTACGATTGCGATGTAATCCGCAAAAAACAACGCCCAAAAACTCCATTGACTTTGAATGGGGGACTCCGAAAAAAACCCAGAAACTTTGGCGCCACATAACTCTGCCATACTTTTGCCTAGCAACGTCATTTAAAATGTAAAATGCTCACACAACTTTGGTCTTTTTCCGACCAATAGGGATGAGCTGTAATTGATTAAGCCCCGCCCCCTCTTTAACAGGAAGTGCCCTTCACCAAACAGGAAGTGCCTCTATAACTCATGAACCGTTTGTCGTACAGACTCGCGGCTGGTGTCATACCTTTTCTTTTTTTCTCAATTTTTTTTTCTCAAATTTTTTTTTTCTCAAATTTTTTTTTTCTCAATTTTTTTTCTCAAAATTTTTTTTCTCAAAAATTTTTTTTTCTCAATTTTTTTTTTCTCAATTTTTTTTTTCTCCAAATTTTTTTTTCTCAAAAAAATTTTTTCTCAAAAAAATTTTTTTCTCACATTTTTTTTTCTCAAAACATTTTTTTTCTCAAATTTTTTTTCTCAAAATTTTTTTTTCTCAAAATTTTTTTTCTCAAAATTTTTTTTTCTCAAATTTTTTTTTCTCAATTTTTTTTTTCTCAAATTTTTTTTTTCCCAGAAACTTTGGCGCCACATAACTCTGCCATACTTTTGCCTAGCAACGTCATTTAAAATGTAAAATGCTCACACAACTTTGGTCTTTTTCCGACCAATAGGGATAAGCTGTAATTGATTAAGCCCCGCCCCCTCTTTAACAGGAAGTGCCCTTCACCAAACAGGAAGTGCCTCTATAACTCATGAACCGTTTGTCGTACAGACTCGCGGCTGGTGTCATACCTTTTCTTTTTTTCTCAATTTTTTTTTCTCAAATTTTTTTTTTTCTCAAATTTTTTTTTCTCAAATTTTTTTTTTCTCAAATTTTTTTTTTCTCAAAATTTTTTTTCTCAAATTTTTTTTTCTCAAAAATTTTTTTTTCTCAAATTTTTTTTTCTCAATTTTTTTTTTCTCCAAATTTTTTTTTTCTCAAAAAATTTTTTTCTCAAAAAATTTTTTTCCTCACATTTTTTTTTCTCAAAATTTTTTTTTCTCAATTTTTTTTTTCTCAAATTTTTTTTCTCAAAATTTTTTTTTCTCACATTTTTTTTTCTCACATTTTTTTTTCTCAAAATTTTTTTTTCTCACATTTTTTTTTTCAAAATTTCTTTTTCTCAAAAAAGTTTTTTTCTCAAATTTTTTTTTTCTCACAAAACAATTTTTTCTCAAAAAACTGTCGTTAAAGTGCGACCCGTCATAACGGCCAAAAATGCTCCAAAACGCCACTAATTAGTCGAAATGGCTGACTTCCTGTTTGGTTTCTGATTGGCTGCTGGCCTTGTGACGTGGGTAGAGCTGCGAGGGCCCGGTCATCGCTGCTTGCAGCTTTAATTCATTAATCGTCCATGACCTTAATTGGGGCCTATTTCGCCAAACAGGAAGTGCCCCTTACCAAACAGGAAGTGACCCTTGATCTCGTGAACCGTTTGTCATACAGACACGCGGGTTGCGTCAAATGAAATAACGCTAATGCTAACACCAACCGCTACACAAGGTTGCACAGACTTAGCGAGCTGCAGGCACACTTAAAATTTCTTAGAAATTTTCTCTTCTAGTTATTATTATTATTATTATTATTAAGTATGGCGGATTACAATAAGTGTTTTGCTATTGCATAGCAGGCACACTTAAAAAGTATGAGCTTGAATAAATATGATAAAAAATAAGGAATTGAAACTGAGACAAAATTAATGATCAACACTAATGTTCAATAATTTTTTATTTGTTATTGATGCTGCCTTTTAAGTCATTTTCTTTAATTATTGTTTAAGTCTCCACCAGGCCACGCGTCCTGGTGGTGCTATAATAGGCCAATGTAAAAAGGGTGGCATGTGTTCTTCACCAATCTTAGACCTTTCATGGCACCAACATGAGGCTGATTTGAACATTTTGTAGTGTAAGTTCTTCCTTGGCCTTTTGCGAATGTGCGTGCACAATTTCATTACAATTGCACGCTGTGTTTGATTTGAGGCATTTTGTTCGAAACGGATCAATCCTGCAAGTTTGGAGGCCAATCTTAGCCAATCAGGATGGAATATTTAGGGACAGATCCGTCTTGATTATATGACTGTAGAGATACTGTGTACTGATTAGTGTAAATGTTGGGTAAAATCTGAAGGAGTAATATCCAAAAATGTGTCTTACATAAATCGGCCTCCTGGTGGCGCTATAAAAGGCTGATGTGAAAAATGCAAGGAAAGGGTTTTTCCTTGGCCTATAGCGAGTGTGCTTACAAAGTTTGAAACTGATCGGTGGAGTTATAGGTAAAACCACAAGTTGGCCTGTTATAGCGCCACCATGAGGTTGATTTCAAAAATTTGAAGTGGCATTTCTTCCTCGGCCTAGTGGGAACGTGTGTGCGCGATTTCATTTTAATTGCACTCTGCGTTTGCGATTTGAGACATTTTGTCCAAAACGGACCAATCTTACAAACTTTGAAAGCCAATCTCAGCCAATCAGGATGGAATATGGACAATCAGACAGATCCATGTCGATCACATGACTGTAGAGATACTGTCTACCGATTTGCATGATTTTGGACAAAATCTGTAGGAGTAGTGTACAGAAATGTGTTTTGCAAACATCGGCTTCGTGGTGGCGCTAGAACAGGGCCATTTGAAAAATGTGGGGCAGAGGTTCTGAATTGGCATCCAGGGAGTGTGTGTGCTCATTTTGGCAGCGAGCGGGCACTGCATTAGCGGGCACTGCATTAGCTGGTAACAAACTCGGAGGACGGACACACGCACGGACGGACGCACGGACGCACGGACGGACGGACGGACGGACGAGATTAGCTGGTAACAAACTCGGAGGACGGACACGCGCACGGACAGACGGACGCACGGACGGACAGGGGCGAAAACATACTCTCCCCCTGCCTTCAGCTGGTGGAGACAATGCGATGTGCGTGAAATCTTGCAAGCACATTCCCACTAGGTCAAGGAACAGATGCCACCCTTCTCACATTGGCCTGTTATAGTGCCACCAGCGGGTCATTGCATAAATGGATGTAGCCTGCGGAATGGGTTCAGCCAGCATAACTTGAGTGGGTCAATGCGGGTGCATTCTGTACAACAATGTTTCAACGCTATTAAGTCAGTCGCACGTCACAGGTGACGTGGCAGTCGCACGTCACAGGTGACGTGGCAGTCAGCTGTCAGTCAGTGACGCGGCAGTCAGCTGTCAGTCAGCTGACCACTTGCCAAGCTACTTATCCTGCTCGGCTTGTCATTCTCCTGCTGCTGCTTCCCAGGTCTGTCGTGAATGTGATATGCGCTTGCTTGCCCCCACCGCCTCCCCAGCACCACCAGTAGGCTCTGCTTATTCTGTCCCCCATGGGGGTGTTTATATATATATATTGTA
Source organism: Nannobrachium achirus (assembly GCF_963921795.1). Lineage (NCBI taxonomy): Eukaryota > Metazoa > Chordata > Actinopteri > Myctophiformes > Myctophidae > Nannobrachium > Nannobrachium achirus. The sequence continues at coordinate 6,000,882 of NC_137827.1, forward strand.
TATTTATTGAATATCCCTGCTCCAATGGTTATTGATGTTCTTCTGTGCTGCGCGGAGCAGGGAGAAGCAGAGCCGACGCCATACTAAATGTGACATATACACTTGTATTACTCATTTATAATAAACATTGTTTCAATCTTATCGTGAGTTATCTGACTGAACCCATTTTTGGAACAAAATGCCTCAAATCATGCATGCAGCGTCCGATTGCGTCAGTAACGTCAAAGAGAGCACTGCCTGCGATCTTGACATTTTGTACTTTCATAGCCATTGTTTTTTGGCTTGAAGCGAGCCCACAATTGTTTCGAAGGAACATTATTTTCTAGTTATTAAAAAAGATCAGACAGATCTTTAGATATTGGTCCAACGTTCATGTAAAAAAATGTTCTGTGCACTCCCAGGATAAAATGGGTTTAAAGGGGTATTTCACTTTCAAAAAAACATTTGGTAATTTTATCATCTAATCAGGCTTTTATGAATACCCTGAACAGTTTTTAATTTGCTTGATTGAATATTTAGATATTTGATGTAAATGTTATTTTATTGTATTTCATTTTTTCCATTTTCCCAAATAATTATTAAAAAAAATGAAAAAAGTTATCGAAAAAACACGGCCTGCTCACGTATTAGGAGGGTATTATGAGTCACCAGAAAAAATAATGGGTGTTTTTAATGAATCTATCATGGTTAAAATGGAGTTTGAAGTTACAATGGATGTGTATGTGGAGAAGCCCATTGGGGAGTTGCCCGATGTCGTTTTATTGAAAGTGAAATATCCCTTTAACACTTGGGTGACTGAAAATAAAAAACTACCACTCCGCCTGCATTTATCGTTCATTTTGACCGTTCAATTATCTCCCTTTTGGCCCAGGAGTGCAACACCTCCTCCCCCTGCTGCCAGCGGGGGTTCTATTGTCTTCCGAATGTGAATTAGCATTTCAATTGACCTCTCAAATACTCTCGCTTTCAATGTTAACAAAGTTAACATTGAAAGCGAGAGTATTTGAGAGGCTAAACTTTAGCAGAAAAAACAGGCTTGGGAAAATGACACTATATAAACGCTAAGAATTTTGTTGATGTTATTTGAATAGTTATAAAAAAGTTTGAGAACCCCCTGGATTAGACACGGGACAACAAGCTCACCAAAGTCACGCAGTTATAATTAAACATTTGTTTGGTCATGTTAACCTAATCCATTATTTAAAATAATTACCTGTGATGTCCCGACCCTTGCGCTGTATATATAGGAACGAACGCATGCATGGTTCGTGGACGTCCCATTTCCCAAGAGATTAGATTAGACACATGACAAAATAAAATATTTAAACCTTTTCCTACCAAGGAAATTGTTATTATTATTATTATTATTATTACCCCTATCGTTAAATCGGTCCACGAAGCCGAGGTCCTAGGGCTGGTGTACACGACAAATTTCCAAACCCCGCTGTGTGTTCCCTGGGGGCGTGAAAAATAAGGGGGTGGGCTCTACATGTCCTCTGGGACCCCATCTACGTATGGACACCACTTGTTCGCCCATCCGTCTTACGGATGCTTTTTTATTCCATTTTATTTGTTTTAGGGTCCTATCTTGCAGTTCAAGCCTATTTCCACAGGGTGGCAGGCTACTTTCCCAACCTACTGGAGGTGAACATGCAGGGGCGTCAATTGGGTATGGCAAGCTATGGCAGCTGCCATACCTTGGCTACAGGGGGGAAATAATTAAATGTACTTTTCATCGTGCCTGTTGCTAAGGTATGGCAACATGATTGGTGTCTTGCAAGACACCAGTCATGTTGCCATACCTTAGCCTTTCCTGAACTGACGCCGCTGTGAACATGTGTACACAGCCAGCATATTACTCAATGCCAAACTTTGCACACACACTCCTTGCCTGCCAATCCACAACCTCCACCCCTCCAGGGACCCCCAGGGCTTATCTCCCGATTAGGACACTTTCCAGCATAGTGACATGCAGAACAAACTGTCCATATAGTATGGTTTACATAAAAGTCAGTTGTCTTTCACACGCACACACACACACACACACACACACACACACACACACACACACACACACACACACACATATATATATATATACACATATATATATATATATATATATATATATATATATATATATATATATATATATATATATATATATATATTTCATTTATTTATTTCATAAATATTTTTCATCACAATTGGGTTTGTGGGGAGCCATCCCTGCTTCAAGCTGTCACAGCACGGCACCAACACTTCAAACTAGTTAAAAAACCCAATACAGCAGATCTACAAGCACCTCACAGATCTACAAGCACCTCGCACATGCCAGGGACAGAGTAGGTTGGCCTGCATAAGCCTTGCTGTCAACACACTATACTACACCACTCAGGCCACCAAGCCAGGTGTGGTCAATTAGTGCCTTCTTTTGATCAGTGGCTTCTGCTTGATGAGTGGCACCAGTCTGTCTTTGTTCCCTGGTCAGTCAAGTTCACTGGGAGAGAATGTTTCAGATCAGTGCAAGTGTATTTGTTTTCCATTTGGACTTACTGTGTTTTGTTGGTACAGTATGCGTGCGTCTAACTAATATTTCTGATAATTCCAATTTGTTTGTTGTTTAATTAGCCGGATTGTGAATGCCCTGCATTTTTCTTTCATCTTTAGAACCACACGTGTGTAACAAAACAGAGTGGTGATCATTTGGTGTGGGTGAAGAGAAGAAAAACATTTCATTAAAGGAGTAGTTCACCCCCAAAGTGACTTTTTTTCTATTGAACTCAAGTCTCCATGGCGTGAGTAATACATTGAAAAAATAAGTCATTTTGGGGGTGAACTACTCCTTGAATGTCAGTTTTGTGGTGTTTTGACTGGACACCCTGAGGATATTGCCAGATAGATAGACAGACAGACAGACAGACAGACAGACAGACAGACAGAGAATTGTAGGCCTTGCATTTATTTGACTTGGTTCCAACAGATGGCGAAAATAGCTAATCTTCAAGCTCACAATGCCTCACTGTTTGGACAAAGAGTTGAGGCGTTACATTTTGTAAAACATGGCCTTGTGAAAATAGCAGATCTACATGCTCACAACACCTCACAACGCAGGGCGGCGTGAGCATGTAGATCTGATATTTTCACAATTTCTGCCCCTAATATTTAATTTATCATTTTAAAAGTATTAAAAAGTCCTTAAATTGTCTCTTTAGAAATGTGCAGATAGCCTCTGTATACTGTTGAGTGGAAAAACAATGTTTCACATTAAGCTAAACATTTGGGACCACCCAAGATCATTTGGAGACCCCTCTAGGGGTCCCATAGTTGAACCACTGACTTATAAGGGGAGTATGGAGACCCCTCTAGGGGTCCCATAGTTGAACCACTGACTTATAAGGGGAGTATATGAGGCTGGATCCGTCTGGAACACTGCACTAGGCTCTCGCCAGCTCTGTAGCTCTCCACACTTGAACAGTTGTGTCCTTAAATTCAATTATAATAATTAACCCCTGTATATACGGGCAATAGTTTTACATGACTTTGTGTACACAGCCAATAGTTTTACATGAACATGTCTAGGCTTTAGTACTGTACTGCCTCGTATAGCCCAACAGAGCCCAGCACAGAACAGCACAGCCCACCAGAGCCCAATACAGCCCCCCAGAGCCCAACAGAGTCCAGCAAACCTAAGTCCAGCCCAGCCGAGTAGGAGTATAGACCGGGGAAAGGGGGTAGTTAGATGACTCCACCAGGCCATTACTGTCCAGATCTGGCTTGAATAGGCCAGACTAGGGTAGACAGGACTGCACCAGACAACACCAGGCTGCTCCAGCCTGGTGGGACACTCAGAGACTTTGTAAACGCCTGTGTACATTTCCCATAGATTCTATGGGACTTGAACACTTGCTCCTGCCCTTCGTGTACACAATCTGTGCCGTGTCCCCTCAGAGGGACATTGTGGGCCCCCCGACCTCACTTTGAGAACCGGCCATGGACCACTTGATAAGCCCACAGTGTCCCTCTGAGGGTCCCCCGACCTCACTTTGAGAACCGACCATGGACCACTTGATAAGCCCACAGTGTCCCTCTGAGGGTTCATGTAAAACTACTGGTGACTTTGTACACGCCTGTGTACATTTCCCATAGATTCTATGGGACTTGAACACTTGCTCCTGCCCTTCGTGTACACAATCTGTGCCGTGTCCCCTCAGAGGGACATTGTGGGCCCCCCGACCTCACTTTGAGAACCGGCCATGGACCACTTGATAAGCCCACAGTGTCCCTCTGAGGGTCCCCCGACCTCACTTTGAGAACCGACCATGGACCACTTGATAAGCCCACAGTGTCCCTCTGAGGGTTCATGTAAAACTACTGGTGACTTTGTACACGCCTGTGTACATTTCCCATAGATTCTATGGGACTTGAACACTTGCTCCTGCCCTTCGTGTACACGGTCTGTGCCGTGTCCCCTCAGAGGGACACTGTGGGCCCCCGACCTCACTTTGAGAACCGACCATGGACCACTTGATAAGCCCACAGTGTCCCTCTGAGGGTCCCCCGACCTCACTTTGAGGACCGACCATGGACCACTTGATAAGCCCACAGTGTCCCTCTGAGGGTCCCCGACCTCACTTTGAGAACCGACCATGGACCACTTGATAAGCCCACAGTGTCCCTCTGAGGGTTCATGTAAAACTACTGGTGACTTTGTACACGCCTGTGTACATTTCCCATAGATTCTATGGGACTTGAACACTTGCTCCTGCCCTTCGTGTACACGGTCTGTGCCGTGTCCCCTCAGAGGGACACTGTGGGCCCCCCGACCTCACTTTGAGAACCGGCCATGGACCACTTGATAAGCCCACAGTGTCCCTCTGAGGGTTCATGTAAAACTTAAAACTAATGCCCGTGTACACAGTGGTTAATCGCATGTGCAAGGATCTACAGAGCTGGCTGGAGCAGCCTGGTGGAGTCTGGTGCAGTCCTGTCTACCCTGGTCTGGCCTATTCAAGCCAGATCTGGACAGTAATGGCCTGGTGGAGTCATCTAACTACCCCCTTTCCCCGGTCTATACTCCTACTCGGCAGGACTGGGCTGGACTTAGGTTTGCTGGACTCTGTTGGGCTCTGGGGGGCTGTATTGGGCTCTGGTGGGCTGTGCTGTTCTGTGCTGGGCTCTGTTGGGCTATACGAGGCAGTACAGTACTAAAGCCTAGACATGTTCATGTAAAACTATTGGCCGTGTACACAAAGTCATGTAAAACTATTGCCTGTGTACACAGTGGCTTTTTCCTTGACCTTTCGAGTTAGGAGTGTCGTAGAGACACGAGACCGGGTTTGTTGGATTCAGCGTCAAAAAGTAAGTCAGAATAAGTGTCTTTTATCCGAAAGAATGTGTAATCGTGTTGGTGGCGTGCAAATTTCGTGTCTTTTTCGCAATCATAAAGGGTTCAAAGTGTCGGAGAGACACGAAACCCATTCCATCGGATCAGGCATCCTTCAAATATGAAAAGTGTTTCCTGCGTAAAACAAACAGATTTTTTTAGATTTTTTTATTGATTTTAAGGACAAAAATCCGGGTTTCGGTGTCTTTTTCGCAATCGTAAAGGGTTCAAAGTGTCGGAGAGACACGAAACCCATTCCATCAGATCGGGCATGCTTCAAATATGAAACGTGTGTCCTGCCTGAAACAAAACATATTTTTTTGATTTTTTTATTCATTTTAAGGACAAAGGGCCTGTTTTGACGCCTAAAACGACCCTTTTCCTTGACCTTTCGAGTTAGGAGTGCCGTGTACACAGGATCTACAGAGCTGGCTGGAGCATGGAGCAGCCTGGTGGAGTCTGGTGCAGTCATCTAACTACCCCCCTTCCCTGGTCTATACTCCTATTGGGCAGGACTGGGCTGGACTTAGGTTTGCTGGAGTCTATTGGGCTCTGGTAGGCTGTATTGGGCTCTGGTGGGCCGTGTTGTGCTGTGATGGGCTCTGTTGGGCTACACGAGACAGTACAGTACTAAAGCCTGAACATGTTCATGTAAAACTATTGGCTGTGTACACAAAGTCATGTAAAACTATTGCCCGTATATACAGGGGTTAATTATTATAATTGAATTTAAGGACACAACTGTTCAAGTGTGGAGAGCTACAGAGCTGGCGAGAGCCTAGTGCAGTGTTCCAGACGGATCCAGCCTCATATACTCCCCTTATAAGTCAGTGGTTCAACTATGGGACCCCTAGAGGGGTCTCCATACTCCCCTTATAAGTCAGTGGTTCAACTATGGGACCCCTAGAGGGGTCTCCAAATGATCTTGGGTGGTCCCAAATGTTTAGCTTAATGTGAAACATTGTTTTTCCACTCAACAGTATACAGAGGCTATCTGCACATTTCTAAAGAGACAATTTAAGGACTTTTTAATACTTTTAAAATGATAAATTAAATATTAGGGGCAGAAACTGTGAAAATATCAGATCTACATGCTCACGCTGCCCTGCGTTGTGAGGTGTTGTGAGCATGTAGATCTGCTATTTTCACAAGGCCGTGTTTTACAAAATGTAACGCCTCAACTCTTTGTCCAAACAGTGAGGCATTGTGAGCTTGAAGATTAGCTATTTTCGCCATCTGTTGGAACCAAGTCAAATAAATGCAAGGCCTACAATTCTCTGTCTGTCTGTCTGTCTGTCTGTCTGTCTGTCTGTCTATCTGGCAATATCCTCAGGGTGTCCAGTCAAAACACCACAAAACTGACATTCAAGGAGTAGTTCACCCCCAAAATGACTTATTTTTTCAATGTATTACTCACGCCATGGAGACTTGAGTTCAATAGAAAAAAAGTCACTTTGGGGGTGAACTACTCCTTTAATGAAATGTTTTTCTTCTCTTCACCCACACCAAATGATCACCACTCTGTTTTGTTACACACGTGTGGTTCTAAAGATGAAAGAAAAATGCAGGGCATTCACAATCCGGCTAATTAAACAACAAACAAATTGGAATTATCAGAAATATTAGTTAGTCGCACGCATACTGTACCAACAAAACACAGTAAGTCCAAATGGAAAACAAATACACTTGCACTGATCTGAAACATTCTCTCCCAGTGAACTTGACTGACCAGGGAACAAAGACAGACTGGTGCCACTCATCAAGCAGAAGCCACTGATCAAAAGAAGGCACTAATTGACCACACCTGGCTTGGTGGCCTGAGTGGTGTAGTATAGTGTGTTGACAGCAAGGCTTATGCAGGCCAACCTACTCTGTCCCTGGCATGTGCGAGGTGCTTGTAGATCTGTGAGGTGCTTGTAGATCTGCTGTATTGGGTTTTTTAACTAGTTTGAAGTGTTGGTGCCATGCTGTGACAGCTTGAAGCAGGGATGGCTCCCCACAAACCCAATTGTGATGAAAAATATTTATGAAATAAATAAATGAAATATATATATATATATATATATATATATGTATATATATATATATGTGTGTGTGTGTGTGTGTGTGTGTGTGTGTGTGTGTGTGTGTGTGTGTGTGTGTGTGTGTGTGTGTGTGCGCGTGTGTGTGAAAGACAACTGACTTTTATGTAAACCATACTATATGGACAGTTTGTTCTGCATGTCACTATGCTGGAAAGTGTCCTAATCGGGAGATAAGCCCTGGGGGTCCCTGGAGGGGTGGAGGTTGTGGATTGGTAGGCAAGGAGTGTGTGTGCAAAGTTTGGCATTGAGTAATATGCTGGCTGTGTACACATGTTCACAGCGGCGTCAGTTCAGGAAAGGCTAAGGTATGGCAACATGACTGGTGTCTTGCAAGACACCAATCATGTTGCCATACCTTAGCAACAGGCACGATGAAAAGTACATTTAATTATTTCCCCCCTGTAGCCAAGGTATGGATAAGCCCACAGTGTCCCTCTGAGGGTCCCCCGACCTCACTTTGAGAACCGACCATGGACCACTTGATAAACCCACAGTGTCCCTCTGAGGGTCCCCCAACCTCACTTTGAGAACCACCACGGACCACTTGATAAGCCCACAGTGTCCCTCTGAGGGTCCCCCGACCTCACTTTGAGAACCGACCACGGACCACTTGATAAGCCCACAGTGTCCCTCTGAGGGTCCCCTGACCTCACTTTGAGAACCGACCACGGACCACTTGATAAGCTCACAGTGTCCCTCTGAGGGTCCCCCGACCTCACTTTGAGAACCGACCACGGACCACTTGATAAGCCCACAGTGTCCCTCTGAGGGTCCCCCGACCTCACTTTGAGAACCGACCATGGACCACTTGATAAGCCCACAGTGTCCCTCTGAGGGTCCCCCGACCTCACTTTGAGAACCACCACGGACCACTTGTTAAGCCCACAGTGTCCCTCTGAGGGTTCATGTAAAACTACTGGTCGTGGACACCACCTAGGGCCTGTGTACATATGGCTCTCTGCTGCCCCCCATTAAGAAACTATAGACGGCACAGACCGTGTACACGAAGGGCAGGAGCAAGTGGTCAAGTCCCATAGAATCTATGGGAAATGTACGAAGTCGTGTACAAAGTCACCGGTTGGTCCATGAGCCATAGTTTTTTCCATTGTAGCTCCCTACAGTGTACACGAATATGATTATTATTATTACCCGTATTATTATTAACAATTACAGATCATAGGCCTACATAGACAAAACGGGGAGAGAGAGGGAGGTTCCTTTCATGTGGGAGAAAAGGAGAGATAGAGAGAGGATTTTATTCCTGTTATTTGAAGAGTGTGTTATAAAAAAGTTTGAGAACCCCTGGATTAGACACGGGACAGAACAAGCTTACCAAAGCCACGCAGTTTGTGAGCTTATTTGTTTGGTAATATTAACCGAATCCATATCCATTATGTAAAAGAATTATGTTTTATTTGTCCCCACAGTATGAGAGAGATATAACTCCTGTGAGCGTAAAATGAGACCAAATGGACCCGTACGGCTCCATTTGGCTTCGTTTTGTTCATTGACAATATAGGGTATTTTGTTACACAAATAGCCAATCTTCTACAAGCTCACAACGCCATACGAAGCGAAGTAAAATAATTACGCCTGCATTTGACACCATTGACCACGCAGTCCTTATCAGCCGACTTGAGACGGTCGTGGGTATCTCCGGTGTGGCCCTGCAATGGTTCCGTTCATACCTAAGTGGCAGATGTTTCTCTGTTGCCTTAGGTGATGCAATATCATCCCCAGCCCCCTTACAGTGTGGGGTCCCCCAGGGCTCGATTCTCGGCCCTATCCATTTTTCGCTATACATGCTCCCATTAGGGGCATTAATCCGCAGCTTTAATATAAAATTTCATTGTTACGCTGACGATACTCAGCTTTACCTTCCAATAACTCCCGACAATAACGACAGTGTAGCCACCCTCCATAGCTGTATCTCCGCCATCAAAATCTGGATGCACAACAATTTCCTTCAGCTTAATGAGGATAAATCTGAGGTTTTAGTTTTTGGCCCCCCCCTCGCTAGAGCCCATATTGAAATAAATCTTGGTCCACTACTTCCAAACCTTAAATCCACAGTAAAAATTTAGGTGTAACCTTCGATCCAGACCTCAACCTACAGCAGCACGTTAAAAAAGTCATCCAATCTTCATTTTATCACATCAGAAATATCTCAAAAATCAAATCATTCCTGACACTCCCTGACCTGTCCAAAGTATTCCATGCCTTTGTTTTCTCACGCCTCGACTACTGCAACTCCCTGTATACCTGTCTCTCTAAAAAATCCATCCACAGCCTCCAAATGGTTCAGAATGCCGCAGCCCGTCTACTAACTAACACTAGAAAATATGATTTTTAAATGATTTTTCCAAACGTGCAGGACACAAGTGTCGGGTGCCTATACTGTTTGATCGGCACCCATGTCACCGTGACATGCGTGCCCGTCTAAAAGCCGTCTCCACTCGGACAGAACAGGCTGACTGCACCGGGAGATTAGGGCTGTGTCTTCCGGTGCAGCGTGTCACGTGCCGTGTAGGCCTATCTATACAAGCTATTAATTTCATCCGATAAATTATAGATCACCCAGTTGTTCTTTCTATGTATTATTAGCTGAAATGATGCTTAGCTTTTAGAAACACGCTGTGCAGTGGCAGCAGTGTCACACTTCTCCCGGTCAGCAAGAGCATCATCTCCCCGCAAATGATTGCTCCTGCACGGCTAAAATAATAATAGGCCTACATTATATACACCATAGCGATTCTCATAATTCATATTATATTGATAATATTTATGAAATAAAACATTTCCAGGTAGTGGTTTTAATTTCTTTGCTAAGCTGACAGTGAAATGCAAATGATCCATTACCTTGAACAAGGTGTGAATTCTCTTAGGAGGGTGAGAATGGGGGAGAGCGGTCTTTTCTGCCGATAACTACCGTCAGAGTGGTATAATTGTATTTTATTTCATAATTAGGAAACGTTTCAGAAGGGGGAAAAAAACGAGAACATATCTTGAGTATTTAGGAAAAGTCATGGAAGGGGACATTTCTGAGACCTTCACGGGGAGAGTTATTGCACTTTGCAATCTCAAAATCGGCTTAAGAGACCGGTTAGTCACCCGCGTGTTAAGCAGTTGCGGCCGATACCAGACAATTGGACTCGAGTCATGATGACTCGAGCCGAGTCTGACTCGAGTCACCTATTTGACGACTTGTGACTTGACTCGGACATTAAGGGCAAAAACTTGAGACTCGACTTGACTTGGAAGACAATGACTCCCGACTCGACTCGACTTGAGACACGCTGACTCGGACGACTTGCCGCTACGCCACTCACCAAAGCAGTCGTGAACGCCACGCTATAGGTTCACACTTTTATTGATTGATTGATTTGATTGATTGGAGACAGGCATGTAAGCGAGAGCACAAGCACTATGATCAGACTGGGCACCGACCACACACACACACAGCACGAATGGCTACTGCTGCCCCCCAGCCTGATACAGCCACTGCCGGTGTTATATTTTATGAAGAGACCATTTTAAAATCAGACGGCGTCAGTCGTCGTCCTAGAAACGGCAGATGTTGGACATGGCGAGAAAACGCGAGGCTGTCCGCGTCAGTGCCGATATCTAATGTTTCCGATTACCATGTCAAAATACTGTTCCGAATCTTGTTTAGATTAAGAAACGTAGGACACTCACGTTGTCGCGCTGTGGACCGTGGTGCTCCGTAGGCTACTTGTTGTTGTTGTTTGAAACAGGAAGACAAACCAAACCACTTCTTCCTGTCACTGTCTAACAATATACGTTTTATAAATAAAACTATTTGCCATGAGTACACGTCACGTAGAATACATTCATTATTCAGACCATTTAAAGCGTACAAATAAACGCATCATTAAATGAATGAATACAAATAAGAATATAAAGAGTCAAAGGGGATTCGATCTCCGCCCATTCTTGGCATAAATCCAACGTTCTGGAGCATAGACCGCAACGCCACGATAGCCACAGCATCCCTGAATTATAATCCCGTTACATAGTAAAGACAAACAGCTATCCAAACACACAGACGACATGGTCATTGGATTAACTTGAGACATTGACACTGATTTCCAACTCGGCTGTTTAATAGGCAACCGATTTGTCTCTCAACACCTCACTCGCCATCATTCATCAGATTAGTCTTCATGGTATACAGTTTACTTAGAAATAGTAAATATGACGCATGATATAAAGTTAGTCTAGTTAGAACAACTCGAACTGGTATAAAAAATGACAAAGCCTCCCCCTGACCGTCCTTCAAAATATAGACTAAGGCCATAAGGCTACCTATCTCCCCTTTTCTTTGGAAATATCTCCTATTGTTATTTTTTCTTTTTTTTTAGAACTGCCCCCCCCCTTTTGTTACTATTCCCTATGCATATAGTAGGCTACTGTCACTGTGTTCTGTCTGTCTTTCAATGTTATATGAAAGACCTTACTAGGATCTCCTTTTAGTTGACTGTATCAGTGATGTGACTGTTATGAAACTGTACAAAAAAATGTAAGTCTGAAGTTAGCCTTTTTTGAATGATGTAATGTTTTAGCATAGTAGCCTACTGTTTGTCTGCCATTTTAATATTGTGATTTATTTTGTATTAATTGAGTAAAGGACCCCAGTGTAAGCAAGCCATTGTGCTTTCTTTGGTTTAGGGGAGGTATATGGCCTTAGTCTATATTTTGAAGGACGGTCACGTCAGGCGGTCAGGGGGAGGCTTTGTCATTTTTTATACCAGTTTGAGTTGCTCTAACTTGACTAACTTTATATCATGCGTCATATTTACTATTTCTAAGTAGGCTGTATATAGGCTACCATGAAGACTAATCTGATGAATGATGGCGAGTGAGGTGTTGAGAGACAAATCGGTTGCCTATTAAACAGCCGAGTTGGAAATCAGTGTCAATGTCTCAAGAAAACCCAGTGACCATGTCGTCTGTGTGTATTGATGGCAGTTTGTCTTCACTCTGTAACGGGATTACAAATCGTACTCTCCGTGTCCATCGTGGTGCAGAGGTCCATGCTCCAGAACGGAGATTTTATGCCGAGAATGAGAGGAGATCGAATCCTGTTGACTCTTTTTATTTTTAATTTGTATTCATTCATTTAGTGATGCGTTTATTTGTACGCTTTAAATGGTCTGAATAATGAATATATTCTACGTGACACGTTTACTCATGGCAAATAGTTTTAATTATTGATAAAACATATATTGTTAGACAGTGACAGGAAGAAGTGGTTTGTTTGTCTTCCTGTTTCAAAGAGACGGGTCCGACTGCAGTACACAGCCTTGGAGGAGGCGGGCATTGGAGGAGGCGGGCATTGGAGAGCCTTGGAGGGGGCGGGCCTTGGAGCTGTCCATTTCTTAAAGGTATATGACGCTCTGAATGAAACTGAATGAAACTGAGACAGGTTTGAACAAACTTACTGCACAGTCAAACTAATAAATGACAAGCATTTAACTTACTCCTTTTTCTGAATTATTATATTATTATAAAATAATTGACAAGCATTAATAATCATAATCATTTTATAATATAATCATTGAGAAAAAGGTGTAAGTTATAACTTACTTAGAAAAAGGATTAAGTTAGTCTAAAACTCCTTTTTCTCAATGATTATATTATAAAATGATTATGATTATTAATGCTTGTCATTCTAATATTTGTTTTAAATAATCATTATTTAAAACAAATATTAGAATGACACGCATTTAACTTACTCCTTTTTCTCATTGATTATAAATTATTATGATTATTAATAATCTCTCGACCACGGAGTGACGGCAGCGGAGGTCCGTGAGAGGTGCCGTGGGACCCCCACATGGTGGCCGTGAGTCGGCCGTCTTGCGGGGGTCCCTCGCCGCCCGCTGCGGTCGCCCCGTTGTCGGCGGCGAGAGACACCCCGGTGGAGGGTTGACGTGAGTCGGCGACCGCGGAGGTCTGTGCGGAGGGGGGATCCCTCGCCGCACAGACCTCCGCGGTCGCCCCGTTGTCGGCGGCGAGAGACACCCCGGTGGAGGGTTGACGTGAGTCGGCCACCCTGCGGGAGTCTCACGCCGCTGACCACGGGGTGACCGCAGCGGAGGTCCGTGAGTAGTGGTCTCCCGGTGGTAGCCGTGAGTCAGCCGCAGCGGAGCCGCAGTGGAGGTCCGTGAGATGTGCGGGGGTCTCGCTGCTGATCCCCGCACGGTAGCCGTGAGTCAGCCGCAGCGGAGCCGCAGCGGAGGTCCGTGAGAGGTGCGGGGGTCTCGCTGCTGACAGCTGACCCCCGCACCTCTCACGGACCTCCGCTGCGGCTGACTCACGGCTACCGTGCGGGGATCTGTCGACCCTCCACCGGGAGACTACTACTCACGGATCTCCCGGCCACGATCTCCCGACCACGGTCACCCCGTGGTCGGCGGCGAGAGAACCCCGCAGGGCGGCTGACTCACGGCTACCGTGCGGGGATCCGTCGACCCTCCACCGGGAGACCCGATGGTCACCTCGCCTCGCCGATGACCGTCGCCTCGCCGGTGACGGTCAACGGCTCAACGGCTCCGCCGGGGCTATAGCGGCGGGGGCCTCGCTGCTGACCACCGGGGTGTCTCTCACCGCTGATTTATTATTAAAAGAAACTTACTATATTATTAATATAGAAACTATTTACTGTATTATTATTATTACTATATTAAAATAAACTATTTACTATATTATTAATATAGTAAATAGTTTCTTTTAATAATATTCTTAAAGAAACCTGTTATTTTCCTGTGTTCAATAAGAATTAATAATCCATGTCGTTGTAGTATTCTAAAAACGACTGGGCACCGGTGGCTGTGTTGGGTGGCGAAAACAGCCGATCTACAAGCCCACAAAGCGTTGCGCTTGCTTGCGTTGTGAGCTTGTAGGTCTGCTGTTTTCAGCACCTCCAAGGCCCGCCTCCTCCATGATTCTATTGGATACTATGAACCTTTCTAATCCGCCTCCAGCTCCTCCAATGCCCGCCTCCTCCAATGCCAGCCTCCTACTGAGTACTGCAATCGGACTGTATTGGTTTCAAACGATAACAAAAAGCAACCTACGGAGTACGGAGCACCAGGGTCCACAGCGCGACAACGTGAGTCTACAAACTTAAACTAAACAAGATTCGGATCGGTATTTTGACAAAATTTAATATTGGCACTGACGCGGACAGCCTCGCGTTTTGTCGCCATGTCCAACATCTGCCGTTTCTAGGACGACGACCGACGCCGTCTGATCTTAAAATGGTCTCTTCATAAAATATAACACCGGTTCTGCTGCTGCAGTCCAAAAGTTGTGCAGTTTGCATATAAAAACTTCCACTCCGATGGTAAACAGAGGATCGCTCAATGCAAGATATGCAACGCTAAACTCAAAGACAAAGAGGGAACGACGTCAAACTTTGTCCGCCACTTGAAGACGGCGCATGAAGAGAAGTGAAACCAAACATAAGAACATAACATTATTAGAAGTGTTTGCGCGTGTGCATGTGTGTGTTGGTGATATACTGTCGGTCGTACATTTTTTGAACATTAATAATAAGACAACAATGTCACTCACCACTGTCACGAACGTTGATCTATGACTGCATAAATAATATCCAATTATCCATCATGGTAGCAAGCCTCCGTCTTCCAACACTTTATCACTTTTCATAACATACATCCAGTCGTCAGCAGGGTTAAGAACTTAACTAAATAACTCCCACGCAAAAGCTTTATTCCTTCTCATTTAGCCTCCGACAAGTTTTGCTTAGCTAGAGTTGAATTTAGTCCACTCCACTCTGTTATATTCCAGTTTGTCGCTGGAGCGTGTCGCTGTTACTACATGTCATCTTTTCGACACCTGACTCTATGGTCGAAATAATGTCCGTTCGGAAAAGTGAGATTGCCCCGTATCCTTTTGGAACATGGTGGGACCAAGCCCCCAGAACCCTGGGGGCGCCCTGAAACCAAAAGGACATGTTGGCCGTTTTGAGGTACTGCAGTTGGGTCTAATCTCATGAACGCGCATTTTGGCTCCACCCCCTCCACTCCAGACAGCTGAATCCTCTGTTCCTCTCCGGAGCGGAGAGCACCGCACCGCAGACCGCATTAAACCAGGAAATAACCATAGCGACTTCTTCTTATTACTTCTTATTCTGTGTTTATTAAATATAGATACCTTCCCGAATCTCTTAGTTACAACAATATTGTTCTTATAAAACTGTTGGTTTACTCATTAGTATTAGTTATTACGATTTTCGCGTTTTGTCATCTTGACAGAGGCTGTCTGCCATTGACTTTGCATTGGGTTCTGAAAAGTCCGATCTTTTTTTTAAATAGAAGCTTTACGTGAAATGTTAATGAAGATTACTATCAAAATGGAATTTAAATGCGATACATACATGGTTTGATAATCTCTCGAGACAGCCTCAGAGAACGCTAAGAGAGACAGACCGATAGGTGTCGCCCTTTCTTCTTTGACGATGGGTTCCCAGATTGATGGTTTGATAACCCACAAGTAGGCGAAAGCCATTTCTGAGTAGGCCTGTCTGTCTCATAGAGTTATAAGTGGGTCTGTCTCATGGCCTGTCTCCATCACTCTGTCTGTGACACTTTGTGCGTAATTAAATGTATTCATTTTGGACAAAGTGCATCTAATGCATAGAGTATATATATATAATATCTAATGTGGATTTCAAAGAATGTCTCTATATGTCAACACACTGTCATCTAATAAAAATACTCTATTTCAGACTGTAGCTACTATATGAATTATATTTAAACTTGTTTCTGGAACAGAACACAACTCTAGGCTTGTCTAGAACAGACCAGTAACTTTAACTATGACTCGTTTCACCCAAGGAATCCATGCAAAATGCTAAGATTACCACACTGAATGACAACACAGGTTGATATTGTAAATCAGGGGTCTTCAACGTTTTCAGGCAACGGACCCAGATGAGATAGAGATGAAGCAGGGACCCCCACAACCTTTTCATAGATTCCATATAGTTTAATCGCCTGACCGCACAATCATCAGTGTATTTTGGATTCATGTCAATTTGTGTTTTCAGATATTTAACCACTTGAACCGTCAATACTTAATAAGCTTCACTTTCACTCTGTAATTAGTCTGCTCTTTTTCCCCTCTACACCAAAGCCCTTTGCCAAAAATAGCAGATCTACAAGCTCACAGTGAGCTTGTAGATCGGCTATTTTTGTCTAAAGTTCTCAGAATAAGGACACTAGGGTTCAAGTGGAATAGAAAAAAGTTTCTATCACACAAAGATTTGGAGGACCCCCTATAGTAACTCTGAGGACCCCCTAGGGGTCCCGGACCCCCTGTTGAAGACCCCTGTTGTAAATAATGGGAGAGTCCAAAATACCACTTCTATCCAAAGCAAGAACTTATGTCATGATAGTTGATAAACAAGTGAGCATGCAACATTGGAACTGGAGCACTCACTGTACACTCAATCAGTGTACAGTGATAAAATTGTCAACCCACCTAAAATCATTTTCAGTTTATACAGCTGGAGATACAGACACCTGTTGCTGTACACATACTCTTATGGTAATGATTGCTATCAGAATATAGAGCTTTATTATAATTATACATTGTTCATACCATGTTGAAAATACATTTCTGAAACAACAGAATACATTCCCAGCCAGCCAGATCATCTTTTTGATAATATTCCATCACATTATTTTAACACCTGTGCAGTCAAATATCTGTACCTGAAAGATGATGAAACTACAACTACAGCTTGTAGTAGGCAGTAGGCAGCTTGTACTCAGAGCTGAGAGGATGAGAGCTGTCCATACCAATGGACTTGGCTTTCTTAAGCACCTGCCTTTGGTAGACTTGATCCAGGCTACTGAAGTCTACTCCAGCTATCTTTGAAGCCGTTCTCACAATTCTCCTAAGGTGATTTTTGTCCTTTACGTTCAGGTTTCCATATACCAACAAAACAATAGAGGTGTTGCTGACCTTTCTTGCAAATGTTTCACAGTTCACATCGAATTTAAGCTTACTATCAAACATAGTGCCTAGATATTTGTAGGTGTTCACCAGGTCAAGGGTGGGGGGGGGGGGGGGGATTTCCTAAATGTGTGACCTCTAGTATTGGATCATAATCATTATAATATCTACATTTATAAAGTATTCATAAACGTATCTGTGGTCTCTGAACCAGGTTTGGTTTGGTTAATTGGTTTAGTTAATACTCTAGTTAGGCTATAAGGTTTGGACTATAGCCAGGATGGCCACAGGCCAGGACCATATGACACAAAATAACACACTTTTTTGAATGAATTTCACATGTAAAAACGTTAGACCATTGTCAATGGTGTGTATAAACCATAACAGTTAATTTCATAGAGGTATACATTAACTAATTTACCTCAGAAACTTCAAGCAATGGACTTGGTTATTAATATGGATTCCACTTTGGTAATCTATTCCAGTGTTTCTCAAACTTTCACATTTTCAAGGTCTCCCCTTAACTCTTTACAGCATACAAATGGAACCAAATTAACCAAATGTTGGTTCCATTTGTACACTGTCAGTATACACTTGTATAGACCCCACAGAGTCCCTGGAATCCACTTTGAGAACCACTGATCTATTTGAAATGCATTCTGTTTGTTTGTTTACAGTGGTCTTCAACGTTTTCAGGCCAGGGACCCCCAAACTGATGGGGAGATGGAGCAGGGACCCCCTACCTTGGGGGTCCCTGCTCCATCCAACATGCATGTACAAGTGCATGGCTGTACCACTTCCATTTATAAACATACCTTAATAACTGAGAACCAATGTCAATACTATCAATCTATCACTAACAATCTGTCAATTGCACAATAATCATGTATACAAGCTATTCAAAAGAGACAGAATCATGTCTTTTTGTTATATTTAAAGACACATTATTATTTTTCTTTCTTTTTTAAATAAAAATAAAAAATATATAACGTTTTTTTTTTTTTTTTCAACAATTTCGCGGACCCCCTGCAGTGTCCCCGCGGACCCCCTAGGTTAAACCATGAAATACACAATGGTTAATTAATTCAACGTGGAGTTACACTTCCAGGCGATGCCTCAGTCCAGCGGGACGTATCGTAAGATCGAATCCGAGCAGAGTGCTCTCAACCGGGGAGAGGAGCTGTACTGGGCGGCGTTTCCCTTTCTTCCCCACTAGAGAGCGTTTCTCAACCGTCTTCTAAACCAACAGAGCTCGTACTCGCGGCGCTCGTTCAAGACTTGAGCCCCAGCCATAGCGCGTTCACAGTGGCAGTGCTCGTTCATGACTTTGTGCCCAAGCGCGTCCATGAACAAATTCGATGACGCAAAATGCGTCACAGTAGACCCACTACGTCACGTTTTACTACCCGGATGGAGGGGTGAAAACGCCTCATGCGCTTGGTGAGCAACTCAATGCAAGTGGACGGGCGGGGATATTTGTGTCCTCTCTATATTTATTATAACTCTATGGGTGGGACCCCAAACAAATGCACGTGTAGTGGAGTATAGGCAGCTAAATTTGTGCCTGATGAGAAATGACATTAATATACAGTACTAGTAGTACAAAACAAAGCATGCACGTTAAGATTATTGTGTCTTGTTTGTTTTTGTTTTTAAAGCAATAGGCCTGTAGCAGTATTAAATACATTTAAATAAATGTTGCAAAATGTTGAAAATAAACATTTGTCAAACATGCCATTTCTTTAATGGAGTGTAGCCTTTGCCATCTACCTAGGTTCTAAATGATCAGACATGTAATGGATAAATGAATAGCTTTTAAGCTGTATACTGGTTTAATTCATGCAGAGTTGCAGACTAATCTGCATGGTATTTTTTGACATTTACTTTAGGAAGAAAGGTTTCTCTCTTCAAGATATAAACCTGA
Organism: Nannobrachium achirus; assembly: GCF_963921795.1. Taxonomy (NCBI): domain Eukaryota; kingdom Metazoa; phylum Chordata; class Actinopteri; order Myctophiformes; family Myctophidae; genus Nannobrachium; species Nannobrachium achirus. The sequence continues at coordinate 6,020,284 of NC_137827.1, forward strand.
GATATAACCTGTGACTCGACTTGAAAAGCGTGTGACTTTGTGACTTGACTCGACTTGACTCGACGCGACTTGAAATGACAATCTTGTGACTCGACTCGACTTGACTTGACATAACCTTGTGACTCGACTCGACTTGACTTGCCCACAACAGAAAAAACTTGAGACTTGCTTGAGACTTGGACCAAATGACTTGCTACTCGACTTGGACTCGGATCAGAGGGACTTGTACAATTGTCTGGCCGATACCTATATGACATCCTGGGCGAACCAGCATAGTGCTGGGCTTTGGCCGCACGTAAAAAATGTAACGTGCTGGAAATGATGAATTAAAGTAAAAAAAAAAAACGGTTAAAAACGGTTCGGTTCTACATGGCGGCAGAACCGTTTTGGGCTTAATATAATAGGGTTTATAACTTTATATAAAGCATGATCTGTCTTGGGTCAGGAGAAATGGTTCTTTCACAGTCACGCACAGTGAGACAAGACTAGTTCCTATATCCTGATAGAGGTCTGTGTTTTGTAGAGGAAAGTCAGGAAACTAAGCCGAAATGATCCTCTCCACATGATGTTTCAGGACTACAACTTACAAGTAGCTATAATATCTAGCTATGTCCATAGTAGTGAAGAACTCCATGCTTTCTTTTAACAGATGTTTTCTCAACGTTATATTTACATCACATCCTGTTTTACCGTAAACGTTGTGCAATAACAGACTACACCATCTAGTGTCCAACATAGATAATGTCAGGCCATTCAAACAGAATAAATTATATAAATGACATGACATAACATAAATTAAACATATGAAGCCTGTGGGACCTCCCAGCCAGCGTCACCTCACAGCCAACGTCAGTGCACAGCTGCAGCCAATCACATTGATTAGTTTAAAAGGGGGGTTCTATTAGTCGTACGGTACGGTGATTGTTTGCTGCACCTGCCGTCACGTACACGCACGGCTGGGGAAGGACATCGGTAAGCAAACATTTGAGTTCTTAATTTTAGATTTTATAGTTGGGCATTTTAAACTACTTGATATTGTGTTGGTAAATGGTGTACTGTAGGGCTTGGCAATGGCTGTGAGCTGGGAGCTGCTGGTGGGGGAGAGCGGGGTAAACTGAGACACTTTTTACATTTTCTCCCCTAGAGGCGAACTAAAAGATATATCAGTAAAAATATACACATTTCCCAGTAATTTGGGATGTTTCCTAACAATGGAAGTTATCAGAACATATTCAAGACAAAAGGCAGAGAAAATATGATTGTTTTAAAAAAAGTGGTCTTGTGTCTCAGTTTACCCCAGGACCGGGGTAAACTGAGACAGACCAGAGAAATCAACGGGGTAAAGTGATCCACTCACTTTTTTCACTTTAAAACTACCATAAAAACACAAAAACCCGGTTAACCGGGTTAAATATGCGCAATACAAAAATGTACATAGCAGACATTCTTTTAATAGGCTTTGTCCTGTCATTTCCACCCATGTGTCAAATAATGTGACACATGGGCAGAAGGAAAAAACTAAAAACCCTATAAAAAATGTATAGAAGGGTTTACCAAACTTTCCTCAGTTGATCCTTATGTAATTCTTCCTGTAGAATCTATTTCTGCAAAGTATATTGTTGTATTGTGCATAACTAATGAAATAATTCGCATATTTAGTCAAATATGCTAATTATCTCATTAATTATGCACAATACAAAGAAATATATATCAAAAATGGATTCTACAGGGGAAAATACATACGAATTAATTGAGACTAGTTTGGTACACCCTTTAATTAGGTTTTTACAGCTTTCTCCCTGTCTTTCATGTTAAGGATAGTCTCACTTTACCCCGAAGCAATTGTCTCACTTTACCCCACAGCCACATTTTGGGAAAAGGGATATTTTTATCAATTCAGGGTAATCTTCAGCTAGCATCTATCACATGGATTTATAAGTTGGTAGTTCATCAACATGTATGATATAAAATGTTCTCCCTGCATCAATTTGCTTTGACACAACAGCTGATTATGTTGACAGCAAGAAAATTTACTTTTACATGCAAAAAACACATTTTTGTGAAAAAAGCATGTTTTCTACAGCACTATCAGGTCTCTCTTTTCATGACAAGTGGGAAATTCAAGGGGCTTGAAAATATAATGGTCACATGGCCACAAATGTGTTCCATTGCCAAGATAAATGGAGCGTCTCAGTTTACCCGGTGTCTCAGTTTACCCCGCTCTCCCTATGTTAAATGGACCATAGTAGCAGGTAGGCGCAATGCATGGCAAGTAGTAATCATATACCTTTAAGGAACATTATAATATAGTATAGTCAGGTTTGTTATGTTAAGAAATGTATGTTTGTCGGAGTTTCCATTTGCAGAGACACCTGCAAAGCCGCCATTTTGGACGTTCAAAATGGCCAACATAAAATACATCATTTGTGCTATCTTGGCTTCTAGACAACTTAGAAACTTAATTAAACATGCCAATCCTATGTTTTCTGGGTCAAGGAATCGAATGAGTAAATGTTGGGAGTAAAATGTTCCGGACCCCCACCCCCTTTCTGGGGGTTATCTATTTTGGGACCTCCCAGAACAGTACGCCAGCCAATTAATGTCCTATTTTCATAATAGTAGAGTTGTTTTGTAGGTTTTAAAACCTCCTGGGCTCATTTATTGCACTTTTAAAGCAGCCAGAATAATCCTTCTGACATTTGGTTGGGGTCTTTCCTCACCTGGGACCCTCAGACAGACCCTTGAGCCTATCTCAGTAATCGCTCTGCTCCAGAGCAATGTTAAATTAGATCATAACTGAAGCATAAAAGTTGTTGTAGCTGGGCTTTGAAAACAAAAAGGAGTAGTAGCAAATACCAGGGGTCTTCCACAGGGGGTCCGGGACCCCTGGGGGGTCCTCAGTTACTACAGGAGGGGGCCCGCCAAATCTTGATGGGATTTGAAACTGTAATCTTTGATGGTTTATTAGTATTCTCAGTATTATTTATAAAATGTTTGTGTTGGACAGTTATGGTTGACAGGTGTTAATTGAGTTTGTGGGGAGGGCGGGCTTAGGGGGGGGATAAAGCCCCCTCTAGCCCCCCCCTGGAGCCGTCCCTGTTGCAACGTATTACTTTAGGCGCGCAGACTAACATGTCCATTTATTGCACTGCACTCACACTGACAACACAACATACACACCTCTGTGTTATCGTCACCCCAAAACCCACACCCTATCCTCTTAAAGAGCTCATGGTCAATTATGCCCAAAGAGATTCACTACATGTCCTCCCTAATAATGTTGACAGTCTTTGTTTGTATTGTTTAAGCAGCTGCACCATCTCTTGCAATCTGCTTTGCAGACACATTTGATGAGCTCAAGTATTGCCTATATTTATATGAGTTAAAGCGAAGGATCTCAACGTCTTATGCCTTACCTTAGTTTCCTTTTAGTTGACCTTGTATCAGTGAACTGTACTGTCATGAAACTGTAATTTTTCCTATGCAAAACTTCTAATAAATATTACAATCAAATCAATAAAATAAGCCTTTGAAGCAGGGAGGGCAAGACACTTGACTGGAACATACCCTCCACTTTCTGAAATCCATCTATTTTCTTCAATTGATGAAAGCTCAGGGGAATTTGTCAGGTATGACAAAGTAGGCATCATAATACGATACCTTCATCAAGGGACATGATTTTGAGTGCACACACATGAAGAGACTGATTCCCTGATTCCTCATCAAGTCCTTGCCTCTGCTGCTTATGGTGCTTTGTGAGACATAACGTGTTTGGTCACCCGACACTGCTGTTACGTTCTCTGAAATGTGCAACAGTCAAAGCCAAGGTACAAAAAAAAGTAAATAGATATACCGGTATTTGAGCGAGTTCAAGTTATTGAATGTCACAAATGTCAAGGGTTCCTTGGCACAATTCGTCATGGGTCAACGCCTACTTGAAGCCTGATAATGATGACATTAAGCCATTAACCGCTTCAATCACCTTAGCAAGAGTTCCATTTCTCCTGAGCTTATTAATGGTGAGCTTCCATCAACATTGCAGTCATTGGAGCATGTTGCATGCCGTGTTTACAGTTCAAAAGGTCCAACAACCAACTCGTGCTGCACTGCTACCACATATCCTCCGTGCCAACTATGTCACAATGCGGGATAAATCATACCTGACAAATTGCCCTAAGCTACCACCAATCGAAGAAAATGGGTGAAATTCAGAGAGTGGAGGGTATGTTCCAGTCAGGGGTCTTGCCCTCCCTGCTCAAATAACCTGCCTTCCACTCTATGCTATGGTGGAGACTGTGTCAACACTATTAGGTTGGACATTGAAGATGACGATGATAAAGACGAATAGATCCTGCATGTCTGAAATTACTGTATTGAAGTGAATTTCCTTGGGCATAATTGACCATGGGCTCTTTAAGAGAATGGGTGCGGGTTTTGGGGTGACGATAACACAGAGGTGGGTGTGTTGTGTTGTCAGTGAGTGCAGTGCAATAAATGGACATGTTAGTCTGCGTGTCCCAAAATATGAAGTTGCAATAGCTTAAATATTGCAATCCCAGCAGTAACACCTGTCAACCATAACTGTCCAACACAAAAATTGTATAAATAATACTGAGAATACTAATAAACCATCAAAGTACAATACCGTTGTTTTGGGTTGAGATTGGCACATTTCCTGGGGCAATCTGCCCAGATCATGCATGTCACACGTGTCTTCCTCTTCTTTTTTTGTTTTTTACTCTCAAAAAGTGCCTGCAATGTAGTGCATTTGAAACTAAATTGCAGTGCACATCATGCGGCGATCACTGCTTGCCTCCTCTGAATTGTTTTATTTTTATTTTCGTTTATTTATGTTTCGTTTGATTTTTGGATTCCCCATGCCCTGAAGATTCCAAAAATGTATAGTTTTACAAATCCTCACAAAAATCCGACAAAAATACATAAGGAACCTGACTAGTATGGAAACTGACATTTTATATTTAACTTACAGATTGCCAAGGCATTGTGCCTGCCGCTGCCCTCACTCCCTTTTGTTTAGTATTATGATTTGTTATTTTGATTTAATTGTTTATTGTATTTTGTTTATTGGCTGCTTCCCAACTGAGTCTGAGTGTTGACAAACTTTATGGTGAATTACATCTGGCCTGTTCCACTTGCGTTAGACTACTGGTTTTGTCCAATGCTTATGGGTCCTCTGGACTGCCCAGGTTCCCACAGTCAAGATAGTGTTCATACTATGTGCTATTTTAAGATTACTCGGTTACCTTTTCTAATGCTCTCTTAAAAACCTTTTGTATTAAATAAAGATCAGTACCATTGTACTATTATTTTATACACTGTTTCTTGGTCATTTATTTGACACCCTGAGGGGAAACTTGTAAGTGTTTACTGGTTATATTGAGTTCCCTTTAACTCAGCCAACAAAAGGGTGGCGTTGTCTATTTCACTGTGTTACACATAGATTATACATTCAGAAATAGACCAGTAGTGCAGAAAATGTATTAATTTAACAATTACAAGCCCTAGGGGGTCCTCAGTTACTACAGGGGGTCCTCCAAACTTTGTGTGATAGTAATGTATTTTTTATTCTTATTTATAATAACCACTTGAACCCTAGCATCCATATTCTGAGAACAAGCTCACAACACCTCGCACATCTTGTTCAAGTTTTTTCTCTTTTTTCTTTTTCCTGAACTGGAATCCGGAGGGCTTTTTTTGTTTGGGCATTGTGTGGGCTTGTGTGTGCGTTGTGCTTGAAGAGTTGATGACTGTGTCACTCTGGCAGGCAGGCTATGAATGATTGAATCAATCATGATTGTTGAAGCTCAACAGCTGAGTGAGCAGCAGCAAGAGCTGCTACTCCACGGGAAGGAAGGCGGGCGGAGTGGAGTTGATCTTATGTTTGCAGGGTGTCGCTCTAGCAGCCTAGTAGCAGGCGAGCGGCACTTTTTTTCTTTTTTCTTCTCATCGTTGTACTTGTCGGCTCGGTGTTGCATGACGCAAAGTGCCGCCCTGGGCAAACGCCTAGCCCTCTATGTCTTTGCCAAATGTCATGAACTTTGCATGTATGATTTGGGGGCAGAAGAATAATTTGCATAAAACTGCAATATTCATTGAATTATAAAAATAATAATTATTTCACATACAAACTTCTCACCCAATTAAAAATGTTCTGTGTGTGTGACGCGAAAATCCCAGGAGGAGATATTTTTACTGTTTTTCATATAATTCAAAATGGTGGGAGATCTAAAGGTCAGAGGTCAAAAGCCAGAGTGTAAAAGTTGTTCGGCATGAGGAGACGCATAAGTGTGTCCAGGTTTCATGGCTGTAGGCCTACGTCAAATAGAGCATGAGCTATACCTGTTCAAATGTTGCACTTTCAAAGGCTTCCTAAAGTGCCACCCTTTGGCCGATTGTTGTAAAAAGTAATAACACACATTGCCACAGTAAGCTGAATACATTGATGTTTGAATGGTGATTTTCGTATATGTAGGAGTAGAAAGGTGCCAAAGTTTTGAGGAGAACTGTATGACTGATAGGTAAATAATGAGGATAACATTCCTTAAAGAAATAATGAGGATAACATAGGCTACGTGTGCTCGCTGAAAGTGAGCACACAATAATGACGTAGGAAAGAAAGATAGTGCAAAAGGCAGAAGATCAAAGAGAATGAAAAAGCATCCTCAGCTGTACGTGCATAAAGTTTGCTATTTTGTATACACCAATGGCATTATTTTCCCGTAGTAGCTATACTTTAACTTTTTGTAAACAACTTCACATTGAGTTCTATGTGCAACAGGTTGGTATAATTACAAACTTCACAGTATATATATTGATGTACAGTAGGTGCAGTACAGCCTCACAGTATCTATTATGTACTGTTGGTGAGGCTCGAGCATAATAGTGCAAGGAAGGGACGAGTGGTATTAATTAACCCTGCAGCTTGCACTGCTGAAACGTTTATCAGTTGACCACTCCTGTGCTGTGAATGGTCAACAGAGAATAGTGAAAGACCTATAGACACGTTTCTTGTTTACAAACATTGAGATTAAATGCACAGGACAGGTGACTGTATCATGTAATCAATTCCACCAATCCCCAAACCTGTTGTTTTGGGGAGCGATGGTTTCATTGGCTCCTTTGGTACCGACCTGCGCGCGCATCTAGGTTTTTATCAGTGTTACGTGGACCAGAAATGCGTCTATATGTCTCTCCATTCTAAACAGCTCTGAAATTACACTTTTAGAAACAAAAAAAGTGTTCTGTAAATGTTACAAATGTCTTATGTAAATGTGTTGATGTGTTTGAATTTGTTTTATGGTGATCATTAATTAAAACGTCATGCTGTGTCTGTGTAGGCTACTTGAGAAGTGTTTGTGACAGATGTAAATAATTACATACCCATCCGTGACCCGATGCTCTCTCGTTCTTTCTTCACCTTCATCTGTTGTTGTGTTGCTCCCTCATCCTGTGTTTTCTTCTCAGTCCCCTCTAACCTTTTACTGGGGTCTGGAAATACAAGAGCAATAGTCATAAATGATCTCAAATTAATTTCAAATTGTAAATATTCAAGAAAATATGATCATATCAATCATTGCCATGTTAACCTGGAGATGAGATCTCTGCATGTTTCTTCTTTTCTTTTCTCTTCTTCCACATCTTATTAATTTCTGTCATGTGACCAGAAGAAAGAAGGTGAAAACACATTGAACAGACTATCAAACAGCCAAACACATGTATGGTTAGAGTGAATATGGAGAGATGTTATTGATATGCATGTGTCATATGCCATCTATATCAGTGGTTTTGTTTCATTTCAAGCTATCCCATAACTCTGAGAGTGTCAGGTCCATTTGGTTCCATTTGTAGCTTACACTCTCAGAGTTACAGACCTGTAAGGGTACATTTTGTTTCATTATTGTGCCTCGTATTCACTGATCTTTTGTTGTAGCTTCATCTGTAATGTTCACCATGCTGCTGTTTTGCCTTGTTTTGTAAAGCACTTTGTAACGATGTTAAAAAGCTTTACATATAAATGCATTCTCCTTTCAAGGATCATGAACAGGCCGCAATGACACATTTTACCCACAGGTCTCTGTTCAGTCGTCTCAGAAGCATGGAAATGAGGCCAACTAATGAAGTCATAACCTCGCGTCACCAGGCTTTCTCGGAGGACAGCCTGGTTTTGGTTCCCTGTTTGTTTCCCCAATCCCTATTAAAATGCTAGAGGAGTGCAGTCTTGCCAGTCGCTGCGAGTTGGACTAAAAGATGCATATATATACCAAACAAACCTTTCAAAAAATAAGCAAAACTACGCCGCATCATGGATTTTATTGGGTAGGCACTGAAATGATATCATTTAGCGCGAGGAATTGTTTTGGGTTAAAACTGATTCTGGTTTGGTAGTTCCGGCCAAAGTGTAGTCCGTTTTGACTACAAAATGACGTAGGACGCCATCCGCTCCCAACCGGATCAAAAGCCCGAAATTGGAAGCGATCCCAGGCTAATGAAGTCAGCATCCTGCATGAACCCAAGGAAGGTAAAAGTAATTTTCTCCTGCCAGACATTCCAGCTGCTGATTGGTTGAACTGGGAGGCAAACTGCAGCCAGGAGGTTGATGTCAGTGATAGAGAAAACACTACAACCTTTTACTTCAAGGAATACCGTAAATCGCCAAATAATGTCGCCAATAAAAAACCTAGCCCCGTTTAATTTCAGGGTGCGCAATTGAAACAAGCAATTAAACGCCGACTATCATATAAAAGCCCCCCTGTTTACTATGAGAAACCAAGAATCGGTAATTCACCTACTCCAAGATTTTTGTTTGGACAGAACTCCTCCAAGTCACCCAGTGGCATTCTGACTGGGCGATTTAGAAGTTGAATAGTTATCGTCCCTGAGTGGGAAGCGAACCCGGGTCCTGGTTTTAGTGGCCTACGCGTTCTACCTACTAAGCTACCGTGCGGCTGGCCAATCACCTTTTTTATTTATTTTTGTAATATTTGTTTATTTGTTTATTTGAAAAGGATCCCCATTAGCTGATGCCGTAGCAATCCGCTAGTCTTCCTGGGGTCCATACAAAGATATATTACAAATACATTTTTAAAAAGCAATACAATAAAAAAAAACAACAACACAATAAAACTACAACAACATTAAATTGCATTAATACACATTAGTACATTAATATGATATAGATTCAATAAATCCTAGCAGGAAATAACTTTTACAATTTAATTTATCCTGAAGCTATTCCTAACTGCTTTCCAGTAAATACCTCAGCACTTTTTTCTTAAAGGCTGATTTATTTTGAGTTAGACGAATGCTCAGTGGTAATGTGTTCCAATAGTCTATGGCTCTATAAATTATTATTATTTTTTCATTTAATTAGTGTTCGAAATAGGTACAATAATAAAATTATGCTCATTAGCAGCATATCTAGTATTGTAAGAATGTCTGTTATTACAATAATCTACCTGGTCAAACAGAAACAAGGGAGTCTTTGAATTAATAATACAACAGAGAAATGTAGCCAAGCCCGAAGAAATCCTTTGCTCAATAGTGAGCCATGAGAGGCTGGAGTGCATCTTTTCAATGCTAGTTCTCATAGAACAACCCAGGACAAGCCTAGCCGCCCTGTTTTGTGCAACCTGTAATTTAGCGAGATTTGTCTTAGATGCACATGACCATACTGTTGAACAGGTACATAAGATGAACACTTTCTAGTGACTCTAATACCTCTCCCCATTTTACTAACTATTGTATTTATATGCTCAGTCCACGATAATTGACTGCCCAGGACAACGCCTAGCAATTTAGTGCTGTCTACCTGTTGTATGGGCTCACCAGCTATTGATAAATTAAGTTTAGGTGTATCTGCCAATTTGTGTCGTGTCCCGAAGACAATACTTTTAGTTTTGGATATATTTAAGACTAATTTGTTTGTATTTATCCAATCATGTACTATTTTCAATTCCCTAGATAAAACTTGATTTAATTCTAGGCATGAGCTTGCAGTATAATGTACAGTGGACGTATGTGTGCACGTGCCTGGATAGGGGCAACGGTGCCGGAGATAAGAGTAGGCCAAAAGTGTGACGTGATTGACGTGACGTGACGTGACGTGACGTGACGTGACGTGACGTGACGTGGCGTGGCGTGACGTGACCGACAGACGGAGGGACTGAAAAATTAAGTTGTGCAACACACCTCGAATTAAAATAAATCCTAGATCAACAAATCCATTATTAACCTTAAAGTAAGCTTTATTTAATCCGTCTTGGTGCAAACTGCCAGAGTATACAAACACCACACACACACACACACACACACACACACACACACACGCGTACACACGCGCACGCACGCACGCACACACACACACACACACACACACATTTGTTCTTCTTATTTGCATTATCAATAGAAGATATCAAATATCATACAGAAAGATACGCATTAACATGATCATATCATACATCAAAGACAATGCACGCATGCACATGCACACACGTACGCACGTGCACACAAATCAGAGAGGGGAGGAGAGGAGAGCGGAAGAAGTTTTAACACTTTTTTCTATACACACCTACCGCAACGTGAATATGCATACAAAATGTAATCAAGTTATCTGTTTCGGTGTGAGTTTGGGGCTGGCATCACACAACCATCACATCACAGCAGAGAGGACACCGGCTGAACTTCCCTGAAGGGTTCCCCAGCAGCAGCCAGGCAGTCGCATTAGCAGCCAGTGGTGTAAAGTAAATAAGTACAGTACATTTACTTGAGTACTGTTGTAGGTATTTGTACTTTACTTGAGTATGTCCAATTTCCAGTATTTTTACTTCTACTCCACTACATCTAGGATACAAATATTGTATTTTTACTCAACTATTTAGTTTAAAACTGTAGTAGTTACTTTGCAAACATGCATAAACCATACCTTTACTTAAATAAGACATTTGAGTACTTTTTCCACCACTGGCAGCAGGCAGTCTCACACAGACGAGACACAGAGAAACACTTCCTCTCAATGCAAAATTGGGTCTCTCTCTCTTTAAATTGGGTAAAGAAAGCTTACTTTGATACTGAGAGAGAGACCACTTCACGCAAAATTCGACACCAGAGCGAAAAAATAACAGATGCTTTTTCGCTCTGTGGATATTCGTTGCTGATGTGGAAGCTTGCATTGACTTTATAATTTATTATTATTATTTTTTATATAATTATTCGCTTAGCAAATTCGCCCCCGGTGTGTAAAGACCTTTATCCATCAGGAAGCCTATTGCATGGTGATGGCTGATATTTTTCAGATTTAACATTCAAACAAAAGTAATGGCAAGTCCGCCTTCTGGTTGAATGATTGTCTATATTGTCTTAACATTCAACCAAGAATTCTGGCAAGCCCGTCTCTTAGTTGAATTATCGTAAAGGGATATTTTTCCATCTGTGCAGGCAGGGCACCTGGTACGGAGGATTTGGAGAATGAACTGGTGGGGTCAGCTGTCTGTTTTACCAGAAATGTTACCTTTCCATTTCTTTTTATTTTATAGGCTACTATTGATATACCCTGTATTACTGTGTTAAAAAAAATTCTATGAGTTGAATTCTTCAAGGGACCTGTGGTTTCAACGTACTCTCTGTGTACCATGGGTGAGTGTGTGCACGCAGCGTCTATTAATAGAATAGATGCATGTAGTGTTTGCCTATACAGGAACACTCAGTTTCAAAGTTACACTCGACCTGGGGTAAACACTGGACATGTAATGGATGAATCGCAACTCCGCCCCTCCAAACGTTGTCTCCGCCCAGACCTCTGTCTAGTATCACAGCCGCCTCTAATGGGCCCATTCACTTTGAATGTAAATACCACAGATTTTTACACATTAAATATTAATTCCATTTTGGACCCAGAGCTTTGAAATCTCTTCCAATCTGTCAACAAGGCCTGGATATGCATTGGAAAAATATCTAGACCTTTAAACTTTTAAAACAATACAACAAAGGAATATAAGGACGCAGCACTGCTGGACCATTAACCGGGCGTTTACACCGACTCTGATCGATTTAAATATGAATACACATGACTACAAATACCTTATTTATTTGTTATGTTAAATAGCTACTGGGTATAGCCTAATGTAGGCTGAATGAACAGGGGTAGCCTAAAACGCGAAGTGTTTCTTCTCTGCCCTGGGTAGCTGCAGTGGAGGCTATGGGCAGGGGCGTCACAGGGGAGGAGTGGGACTGAGTTACTAGGGCCCAAGGTGGAAGGGCCTTAATTATTTTAGACTTTAGCTATTGAAAAATAGCAGATATAGAAGCTCACCGCGCTGCAAGCTTGTAGATCTGCTATTTTTTAAATCCCCCGATGAAGAACATTCATGTGGGCCCGCAGTGAATCCTTGTACCCAGGGCCCAGAATTTGGTGCGACGACACCCTTGCCTCGATGTGCGACTCGGGCGGCTAAAAGTTTTCGGAATCGTTTGAGAATGAGGGGGGGTCCAATTCATTTTCTATGTAAGTCACGTGGTTTCATGCCGTTGCCGTGTCTCTTGCTCAACCGAAGGCTGTCTTTTGGCCAAGAGATTTGCAAGAGACAAAAAAACACGTGACCTTCATTGAGAATGAATTGGACCCACCCCTCCGCCCTCATTCTCAAACGATACGGTCACGATAGCTCTCGCAACTGTCTGTACGACGCCTTACGGACATGTGCTTCTGCATATGAAAGTAGTTCTGTTTTCCTGTTCAGGCTGCATGACAGGCACCGCCATGTTGGTTGTAGTCATAAACCCCTTTTCTAAAAAGATATTTATTATTATTACTGTTAATACTATTTTTATTATCTTTTAGAGAACATCAATGTTAATCAAAGTAATCCTGCGAGTAACAAAAGGAAGGATTTGCTTACCAATAATGATCCAGCAGACATTAATTAAGAACAGAGTAAACATTGCAACTTGGTCATTTCAAGCTAAGCAGTGAGTATAGTAGTTTAAACTGCTGAGCCTGTGCTCTGTGCATGCAGCAGCTTTCTGTGGTATAACGGTCCTATGTAGCATAGTGTACCACGAAGGTTGATCAATCTTATAATAAGTCTGTGTTTCACATGTTCATGTGAATACAGCGTAACTCACCAGAAATAGATGATTTCCTACAGTAGGTCACAGTGCATGGCGTCAACACTCCTATAGTGACTGCATGTTGTTGTTGCCCTGCTAAAAGAACGGCAACGAACTCAGCAATGTGTTAAATGTATCACTGCGCGCTCGCAGCAGGAAATGCTGTGCTACGACACTTAGGCAACAGCCAAGCAGGCAACAAAATGTAGAAAGAATATACAGTGTAGAGTAGACCTAATTAAAAGAAAGTTACATAATTGAAGATAAGTGAAATTCTGTGAATCTGTATCAGGAACCGATGTAAATGTGATAAAATATTCAATATTCCAGTTCCCAACCCTATTCATTTCACTAATGGGACCACAAAGAAAATTGGAAGCAAAGATAATACAGTTTAAAGAAATAATTATAGCTTTAAGGTGGAATTGGACTAAACGACAAATCATTTATAATGTATACATAAATAAAACTTGACTGAACCTTTGTATAGAGAGTTTAAAGGTAGAAGCCCAGTACTGAAATGTGATACCTATAAGGGGCAATTGGCTATCGCTTGGTACTGTCAGCTCAGTAGTGGGCTGACAGCTATAGTAGTTCACCGTATTTCTTCTTGGTAGTCAGCTTAACAAATATGCTTGACCGCAATCCTTAACCACACAGAGGTGTCCCCAGGACACAATCAGAGTAACCACTATTGGTCTACCATCCTGGTGTCAAAGTCTGGGAAAAGGTAAAACAATTACAAATAAAATAGAACTGAGGCCATGGACCAAATCGTGATTAGCTCATATTCTACCTGACCGAGTTGTTGCGGACAAGTCTGCCTGCCCAAATAGGCTCCTGTTCTGGTTCATCACTGTGACTGCCTCACAAGGCTGGAAGGTTAAGGTTAGGTTAGGTTCAAGGTTAAATTTTTATTTGTCTCCCAGGGGAGAAATTTGTCTTGGAGACAGAGTCACAGCTGCATACATATAAACATTTAACAGAAAAAACAAAACAAAAAAGAAACTCAAAAACAAGACAACCAAAAAAATACACATACAACCCATAGAGCCTCTCCTCAATTAGTTATGTGTCTATCATTTAGTATTTTGATTGATAGAGGAACAAACGAGTGCTTATATCTATTATAGTAGCATGTTGGGGTCCTAAATCTCCTGCCCGATGGCATTAGATCGTACTCTGGGTTCAGAACATGCAAGGGGTCGGACAAAATGTTCCGAGCTTGTCTTACTACTACTTGCTCAAAGATGGCTTGAGGGGTGATCGGGGGGGTGGCCATACCCATGATCTTCCCTGCCATATTTGCCAGCCTAGCTATTTGAGACTTGTATACAACAGTCAGGTTACCAAACCAGCTAGACATACCATATCTCAGGATGGATTCAATACTAGCCCTATAGAAGGTCAACATAATATTTACACTGACTCCAAAAAGCCTCAGTCTTCGAAGAAAGTGTAGACGCTGATGTATCTTAGAGCATAAGGTTGTAACATGCATGTGCCAACTCAGATCCTGATCAATCTGCACTCCTAGGTACTTATAGGAGGCGACCTGCTTGATGTTATGGTCATGAACACTAATCATGCTGTGGTCTCCTATGGACCTGGGGTCTACTATGACCTCCTCTGTCTTATTTACATTTATTTTCAGATGATGTTGATCACACCACTCTATGAATCTGTCTACTCCAGATGTATGGCTGAGGATGTTAGAATCACTATTGAGCAGACTGAGTATCACGGTGTCATCTGAAAATGTAATAAAAAATTGATCAGGATGAGAACTGACACAATCATCTGTGTACAAAGTAAAAAGAAAGGAGGAACTAACTGTTCCTTGGGGCACCCCTGTACTCCCATATGTCTCCTCGGAGAGCACCGAGTTAAATCTCACCCTCTGTGGTCTCCTGGAGAGGAAGGAGAAATACCATTTTATAATAAAGGGGTTCACATTCAGCTGTGCTAACTTACGCAGCAGAATATCTGGATGAATCGTATTAAATGCAGAAGAGAAATCTATAAACAATAATCTAGCATATGCTACCTTAACCTCTAGGTGTTTCAGAACAGAAATGGCAGAAATGGCAGTTTAGATGCATGCAGAGGCTCAAAGTCATGAGCTGGGCCGAGAAAAATAAAGAAATAAAAGAAAAGGTAGAATAGCACATCGGCAGTGCTGGGCTCAAATTGGTGTCCCGTGGACCAAAAGCTGGACCTCAGGGGCCATTGTGTGGACCTTGTGTTTGTATGCTAAGGTTATGAAACTGAGCTGTGGCAGTTTTTTATGAAAAAGGAAAAGGGGGGGAAAAAAAGGATGAGACAGTAGCCATGTTTCCATAAACGTATTCGAATTAGGGAAGCGAATTATCAGAAATGCGTATTAAGACAAGGCGAATTTAGCCTGTTTTCATTAAATTGATGAAATGCGATTCTTGGGAGATCCTGCCTGGGTCCGTCTGACCGACGTGCTGTAAATACTTCCCGCGGGCTTGCACACAGTGCACAGAGCTGGGATGGGGCTGATTTTTTCAGACCGAGAGACGTGAGGAAACTGCTGTGACTCGCTGCACAGTGCACACTCATCCCGACCCAGAGCCGGTCGCGACGCACAGCGCCGATGCACAGCGCCGATGCACAGCGCCGACGCACAGCGCCGCGGAGAAAGTGCGCCCGGCTGGGGCACAGAGCAATCGACCCTGGCCGGGGCGCCCCGAGGGGCGTCCTCGCGCCGAGGCGGCCGGCCCGCCACCGGGTTGAGTCCTCCGGGCAGACTGCCTCCTCCTAGTGGAGGTCTGGGGACTCAGATTATTTTAGACGTAGATATCTTTGTCGTGTGGACCTAGATAGATGTGGATATCTGAAAAACCGGGATATATGAAATAGGCTATCCAGCTCCGTCTGGCCTAGGCCTTAGTCAATCATAACCAAGCTACGATCTTGGGAAAATATGGCATACAGTTGGAGGTCATATATAACCCAGTTAGCCCACCTAAACCTAAGCTGTCTAAGCTATCTAAACAACATACTTGGCATTTGTGAACAAACAGTGTACATAGATCCTAAACAGCAAACATAACACATTGACCAAATACCTCAATATCCACAGTGAAGAACATGGACTTTCTTTTCTTTTTAAATTGCATGCATGGATGTTACACTGACATTGGTGTCGGGGGATTAAACAGAAACGCCTATAGTTGCATGGGTGATGTTACACAGACATTGGTTTCCAGGGCTTTGGCTTTTGGTGTGACACGTGGGTGGATTTTTTATTTTTTATTTTTTTGGTCACCATTAACCGTTCGTGTTTAGCGATAACCAATTTCTTAACTGTTAAACGGTAACGGTTAACCGTTGGCAATCCCCAATTGTAGCCTTGCATATAGAACCTTGACATTCTGTGCAGCTCACAACCTCACCTCACATCGTCATTGAAACTGTCTGTCACCCAGCTCTGTGCAGTTCATTTGGAGAAGTAAAAACTCCTGACTAAACGCACAACTTAAACACGACTGACAATGTGAAATCCAGAATGCTGAAGTAAGCAGTGTGTTCTTCACAGCTTTCATGACATCTGACAATTCAGCACTAATTAGTTTGTCAACAAGTGACTCCCTATAGCCCCCGTGTAGCATGTACTGTATTGCCTTAATCAGGTGCACATACGGTAGGAGCTCCAGCACCTGCCTGCTTGCTTTCAAAATTGTCCTTGTTTATCTATCCAGATAATCTTCCTCTGGTCCATATGAGATACATACATGCAGGGTCAATATAACATACATACAAATATAAAAACATACATATAAATACATAATTACAATGCATAATAGAAAATAATATTGTTCTTACTGAACCACAGTTGCTGCCCACCCTGCTCTCATTCAATACAATGTCTGTTGCTTGTCGCTTTCACATTTTCAGCACTCGCTAGATGGAACACTTTTAAAAACACGCAGCAGAAAAGGGAAATGTTAACGTTTCTCAGACATATTTGGGTGTGAAGTGTGGTTTACATTATAGGATATTATGCAAGTAACTCTCAAAAGTGTGAACTTGCTACTGTAGGTTTTGTTGACTGGCTTTTTAACAGATTAAACTGTAAAAGTTATTAGTGCTGATCTATGAATCATTATCATTATCATTTTTTGTTATATTTGATTTTATTTGTATTCAGCCGCAGCCAAGAGGCGTCCCTGATTTTCATCTCTGGGAGTTCTGGCAAGCCTTCAAGCCTCTCTAGGAAGTGCCCACAAAAGGTTTTGCCCAGATCGGTGCAATAAAACACGAATCGGCCTGTTATAGCGCCACCATGAGGCTGATTTGAGGCCGCCACACACTTGTGCTACCACACGTGTGACATGTCTCCCCTCAGTGCACTCCAATCAACACATTTGGCTTGTGCTCACAAAAAAAGAAAACAACTGACCGACCCAGGGTTGAACGGGTTAGAGCTGACAGACCAAATCTGCCCCTCAGTCTAAAACCACCACCACCACACCTGCTGATTTTACATCCGAACCTGAGAATGAATGCATGTAAAATATATACTGATTGTCTGCATTTGTATCTAGGTGGGTTAGTTATTGTTCTGTCGGGACCGTACCTATGTTCCCCATTTACCCCCCCAAAAAAGGTTCTGTTCCCCGCTTATCCAAAAAAGGTCCTATGTTCCCCAGATTCTGTTCCCCACTTACCCCCCACAAAAAAGGTCCTATGTTCCCCACTTATCCAAAAATGCAGGAAACATTCCTTTATAATTATTAATAACAACTCAAAACACCCAATAATAGGGAGAGATTACGAATACTAGTGGGACAGGGGGCACTAGGGACATCTGGACACCATACTTTTGTTATGTCTGAGCATCTGGACAAGTGGGAACCTGGACATCTGGGCAATAGGGACATGTGGGCATTTGGACGAGTGATCACATAGACGAGTGGGCACTTAGGGGTGGAGACATCTGGGCACCTGGGCAAGATGTCCCACCATTTCCTTCATTTGAGTGGGGAACATATATATATATTTTTTTTTGTGGGGAACATATAATACAGTGTTTTTAGTTGAGAGGGGAATATAGAACCTTTTTGTGGGGAGGGTGGGAGGGGAACATAGAACCTGGGGATGATAGAACCTTTTTGGGGGGTAAGTGGGGAACATAGAACCTGGGGAACATAGAACCTGCATGGGGAACATAGGGTGGACCCCGTTCTGTCATATTGCTTTTGATAATTAGATAATTTGATAATAACATTTTTATTTTTTATTTTTTTTTACCTCTTACAGCATTTAGGAAGTAAAGTGTGTGTCTTTTTCAGCCATCTAGTTACCGTTTGTGCAATATACACGCACTTTATATTCGTCACTGTCTGGCCAAAACCTCTTAACTCCATGTTTGAGGTTTTTGATTTTTTTTTGGCATAAATCAGGGCTATTGAACACCCTTTACATCTAAGTGTTGGTTAAAATAATGTTGAACCAATGGAAAGTAGTAAAAAGTGATTGGGTCAAAACCTTCTTACTCCACACTTTCTGCCAAACCAGCTAACTCCACCCGATCGGCCCTCTCTTTTTTTCATAAATATGTGCTATTGAACACCCTTTACGTCTGTGTGTTGGTTAAAATAATATTGAACCAATGAAAAGTATCTAAAAGCCCTTCAGTCAAAACCTCATTTTCAAGAGCTCATTTTCCCAAAAATTAACATTTTGGAGTTAGGAGGTTTCGGCCCGACAGCAGAGATATGCTGTATATTATACCTCATTTGTTCATTAGAGGTTCAAGTTAAAAGCACATACATAACCAGTACAGTCAAGGTACATGCAGATAAGCACATAGCAGAGAGCATCTATACACAGCCAGTCTATGACAGATAACCAGTTAACAGAAGGGATTTTCTCCCATCATACACGAACATGGTCTCAAACATGCACGTCACATGCAAGCGTACCATTTCACCTTGAACATTCCCTATCCACAACTTTCCAACATCCCATGGTGCATTGCGCAGAAGGCGAGCGGCATTTCCGGCGTCGCAGCCGAGTGTGATCCACAAGCTCACAACGGTTGCATCTGCGACGTGACATGAGCTTGTATGTCTGCTGTTGAACCGGAAGTGTCCCGCAGATAATGCTACAGTAAGTCTTGCAGAAACAGGTGGATAAAACCCTGACAGAACGAAACAACCCTCAGAGCCATATCCCCCCCCTATAATAGTTCTAAAAAAAAACTCCATTCTCCGTTGTATTATCATGCGCTCTGAATGTGTGGACGGACTGTGTGTGTGTGTGTGTGTGTGTGTGTGTGTGTGTGTGTGTGTGTGTGTGTGTGTGTGTGTGTGTGCAGCAAAACTAGCCGCGAGCCGCTTGCAGTTAGTCGGTACAGGAGTGAGCCTCGCTTCTGGCCCTGGAATAATCAGTAAAACCTCCAGAATGTTGCGTGTCAATGCCAACAACAGATATGTTTAAGTATGTGTTTGGGTGAAAGAAGAATGTCTATGCATATGATTTATGCAAACTATTAGAATTTAAGATTAAGGTAAATACAAACTAAATGTAATTAATCACTGTTGCATTCAAAGAAAGGTATTATTCAGACAAGCAGTTGTTTTTGAGATGCAGCAGTCATAAGGCTGAGGGGAAGTTTGTGGTTTCCTTAAGAGCAGCGCTGCTCACACAGCGTGGGTGAAAAGAGAAGTCAAGAGGGGAAGCCGTTTCCTTCGCATCAACATGACTGAGACATCTGAATGCATTCACTTTAAGTCTGTGGTCAGGCCATGCCTGACACTGTGTAAGGTGAAGTCTGAATGTTAGGCTCGACTAATGTTGCGAGCCAAATGTGCCGGGGACCCCCAAAAACAACAGAGTCAAGGAAGTAAAGTTATAGAATATAGAGTTATTCTAAATTATCATTTTACAGGTGCAAGGTACACAGATAACTGTCTGTTAACAGCCACAGTTGTCAACATTCAAGCAGGACCCTGGCTCTCAGCGGTTTATGTAGGGCAGCCTCTGATGACGGTGACCAGGAGCAGCTTGGCTGATTGGGACGACACCTGCACTGGCTGCTGGCTGAGGGAGGCGTGCAGGGGAGGGACTAGGAACGTGTGGCACAACACTGAACACACTATAGTTAGGTAAAGTTAGCCAAAAGTTAAACCAATCTGGGAACTAAATCAAAATCAATATCTTTCTTCACAAATGTGTTCATAAAGGTGTCAACTATCACCTCTGAACTTTCTCAATCACAACTCCCTTGGGGAACTTTGTGGGAACCAATAAAAGTTGGGGGTATCGGGATACCTGGGCCTGGGATTAAAGGGGATAAAATGAAGAAAATGCCAATATGAGCATATGGGGTGGGTAATTAGGGTATTTTTGGGCTGCTGAATCCATTCCAACCATTAGTTTTCAGTTTAAATGACTCCTTGGCCATAAAATAGGCCTAATTGTCTAAGGCTTAGCCAATCATGTCATTCGAGTTCACCTGTGTCCTGTTAGTCCCTATGCTTTAAACCCTTCCTTGTCAGATTGTATCATGTTATCATGTGTGTCATGATGTGTGCTTACCCACCTGATCTTGAATAGTTTTCATGAATTCAAACCCTACTCCAACCATTTTTTTTTATTGACAATATTATGTCTTGTGGACACAAAAAGGTAGTTTGTTGTGGCCTATTTTATGGCCAAGGAGTCATTTTTACTGATAACTAATGGTTGGAATGGATTCAGCAGCCCCAAAATACCCTAATTACACACCTCATACGCTCATATTGGCCATTTTTTATTTCCCCCCCTTTAATCCCAGGCCCACGGGATACCCCCAACTTTGATTGGCTCCCACAAAGTTCCCCAAGGGAGTTGTGATTGAGAAAGTTCAGAGGTGATAGTTGACACCTTTATGAACACATTTGTGAAGAAAGATATTGATTTTGATTTAGTTCCCAGATTGGTTTAACTTTCGGCTAACTTTACCTAACTACTATGGCTGCCAACATCATACACAATGGATGCAGGCATAACTAACTAAGTAGATTTACTTAAGTACTGTACTTAAGTACAATCTTTTGTATTTATACTTTACTTGAGTATTTCCAATTTCCAATACTTTTACTTCTACTCCAGTACATCACGGATCCAAACATTGTACTTTTACTCCACTACATTTATTTGAAAACTTTAGTTAGCCTACTAGTTAATTTGCAGATATAAATTATAATAGGCCTATTATAAAACATACATAAACCACTTTAGCCCTATTTTATACCTTGGCTGTTTGAAAATAGCCGATCTACAAGCTCACAACGCATCACATCACGACACGTGAGCTTGTAGATCTGCTATTTTTAAACATTTCTATACTTTATTTTTGGTACTTTAAGTACATTTTGATGCCAACACTTTCATACTTTTACTCAAGTACATTTTGAATTCCAGACTTTTACTTGTAACAGAGCATTTCTAAATTGCAGTATTGATACTTTTAATTAAGTAAAATATGTGAGTACTTTTTCCACCACTGGTGAGACACACAAGCACTCACGGCCGTCCCTCAAACATGAAAACAAGAAATGTCACACAGTAATATTTATATTATAGCAGAGTGCAGCCTCCCAAAAAAAGAGGACGAGCTTGTAGATCTGCTATTTTTGGAAAAGTTTTGGAAAATTTCGTGAAAATGTGTGCAAATCTTTGAATTTTCAAGGCGAACGTTTGTAACTCAAATTTTGCTTCTGGGTGGTCCCTGGAACTAGATATTTTGAGATGCGGGTCCGTGGCCAAATACATATCATTTTGGGGGTCCTTCACATGAAAAGTTTTGAGAACCACTGACATAGTAGTCTCTCAAGAACAGACTAACTGAGCTCCAGTTAAGTGAAAAGGACCTTTTCTTTGACGATGGCAATAGCCAGATTGCTGACATAGAAACATAGGTTTTTCAAAAAATCTTCGAAGGATTCAAAAGACACTTATAGAATCGGGTCAAAATTCAAATTTTCACGATTTTTCAAAAATAGCAGATCTACAAGCTCGCAGCGCAGCACTTGGTGCTGCGCTGTGAGCTTGTATATCTGCTATTTTTCAATAGTTAAAGCATAAAATAATGATACACAATAATGTGTACCCGTTTCTTAAGCATTATTATTATCTTGTCTATGGGACTAATGATGATCTCTAATACTACCAGCAGAGGGAGCTGTCTGCTCTTTTCAGGTGAAGTGCATTGCAAAAGATTGGCTCCAAGTTCATATCCTGTCAGCTATTGAATATGTGGAATACAACTGGGCTAATAATTTATGTTTATATTGTCATATTGCCTATGTTTATTACTTTGATTTAAGCTAATCCTCATAGAGTATTTGTTAAGTAAAGAAACCCAGAAATTATAATTCTCCATTAATTAAAAGAATATAACATTTCAAATAAGTTCTAAATAAAACTGCGTAACAGCAAATAGTGGCTTCTATTCAACAGTTGGTCTAGTAAAAATTCTAAAAGATCATTTGTTTGTTTTTCACTGTACACCAAACATCATCACCCAAAATAGCAGATCTACAAGCTCACTGATCTGCTATGTTCGTTTAATATTCAAAATGTTTGACTCAGAATCAAATGTTCTGTGCTCATGGTCCCAGGATTACAATTATTTATCATGAATCTCTATATGTGAAAAATGATGGGTAGGCCTATATTAATCCAAGGTATGAAAACATATAATATGTTACCCTGTAAAAAACTGGAAAGATAAACAAACAGTAGGCTACAACGACTTTATAGTAAATGTTTTTTATTTATAATAAGCTTACACACAAAAGAGGGGAAGAAAAAGGTGATAAGACAGTCTGAAATGCCACCGAGTCTGAGGTTCACACAAGTCTTGGTCTGGCATCATCAGGGAGGTTGTCTGGAGCCCATGTCCAACACAAGTAGTATTTAAACCATTCAAAGCTTTATAGACAACAGCATCACATCACATCACTGCATCATTTACTTTAACAAACAACCACTGGAGAAAAAAAGATCTACAAAAAATAAAAACAAACCCCTGAGTTTCATGGTGTCAAACAGAGTGAATCCATGAAGAGAATCTTCGTGAACAATGATCTATGTTCCTGATTCTAAGAGTGTAGGGCAGTGGTTCTCAAAGTGAGGTCCAGGGACCCTCGGGGGTCCCTGAGGGGGTTCCAAATGGACCCTTAGGGGAGTAACTGAGGACTCCTCTGGCAGGCTTTATTGGCTTAGTGGTAAAACAACAACAACAACAACAGTAATCATCATAATAATCTGCACTTGTGCAGGATACCTGGGTTCAAATCCCTGATAGGAAATTAAGGTTACATAGTTTAGCTTTCACAATATGTTCATATATCATTCAAACGCTTTACTTCTGTATTTTTACAGGCTTAACAGTGTTGTCTATCTGTCTTCCATGGTCTATTTAACCTTCTCTGCTCTCTCCTCATTTCCCTGAAACTATAAGTTCTGGAAACATCTTTGTTTCCACACGGTTAGCATGTCAGGCTAAACCGTAGGGTTAGCATGTTAGGCTAATCGGTAGGTGGCGGCTATAGGGTGGCCATTCGTCATCTGTTTTTTAGCCGGACAGTCCGTTTTTTTTTTTTACCCTGTTGAGCTTGATCTATTTTTATTTTGTATTTATTTTTCAAAAAGTGTAAAAATCTGGAGTAGGCCTAATATGTGGGTCCCTGGCTGGCACAACATATTTTGAGAAGGGGGTCTGTGACTAAATAGGCCTACTACGGCGGTCAAAAACAAAAACAACACTCCCACGTGTAAGTGTCCTCCTTTCTGGGGTCCTGCCTACCCTAGGAGGATTCAGCTGCAGCTCTTCACTAAGGTTACTATCCAACTTATTGATCAAGCCGATCATGAATGAACTGGCCTTTCTCCCCTTGTTGCACACCATGTCGATAACCCTCCGTGCTTTGTTTTGTGGGAGCCTTTCCACCATGGCGGTACACATTTCTTCATGAGTGATGATCTTCTCATCCAGAAGTTCGTCCAGCAGTTCATTCAGGACGGGATCCGAGACTCTTTGAATGAACGCCTTCCTCACAGACAACAGCTTGTCCTCTGCTCCTGTGATGATCTGGGTCGGATGTTGCTTAGTTGCAGAAGCACCTTGAAGGAGGATTTGTTTTATCATTAGTGGTGTAATTATATAATAACCAATATAATAGATTAAAGCACAATGATACGTTGGTACCAAAGGCTCTAATGTTTCTGCCTGGTAGACTCCTTCATCAGATCTCTGGTTGTACAGTAATCTGTGTTCATGGTTGTGTAAACGGCACATTAGTTTACACCAAGTTGAATTCTTGTCAATAGAAGTATAAGCTTTTTTGTTTTTTTTAACCAAATGTAATATAAAGTAATAACATGAAACTGAATGCGTCATCAGAATAAATAGATGTAGCACTGTGATCACACGTTTAAAAGAATAACATAGTTTCACTCACTTTGCTGGTCTGCCTCCATCTGTCTCTGCATCTTCTCCAGAACACTCTTCATTTCTGTAATTTGATCTCTCTGGTCCTGCAGTTCCTGGATCAGTTTCTGTTCCCGGCTCTTCATGTCCTCCATCTCTTTGATGGTGGCTTCTTTCATTTGAACTTTGAGCTTCTTTGCTTGGTCCCTCTGTTCCTGGGTCAGTTTGTGTTGCTCTCTTTTGCTCTCCTCCATGGCTGTGATGGTGTTCTGCAGTTCTCTCTCTCTCTCCTTCAGTAGAGCTGTGAGTTTCGCTGCTTGGTCTCTCTGGTCCTGCTGGTCCTGGGTCAGTTTCTGGGGTTGACTCTGGCCCTCTTCGATGGTGTTTGTTTGTGTCACATCCAGTGATGTCTCTTTTATAGAACATATAAATAGAACATGTACGTCAGTTTTTTTGTACGTCTCTTTCCATTGTATTCACTGCAATGTTGTTGTCTTGAAGGAAATAAAATGTTCTCTCTCTAGAGTTTGAAGGAAATAGAAATATGTTCCCTCTAAAGAGCTGTTATTCTTCTTGTCGCTTATTCATCTGTCTGACAATTTCATTTGAGGGTTAACTTAATGTATTTAATTGATGGACACCATCTTCTGAATTAAATATGACCTGAACCCCACAGTGAATCTGTGTTGTCAAGAGGAAGATGAGCGACACCAAACTCAAGCACAGATGAGCTTAAGGCCTCTATCAAAACAAACCTGGGCTTCCATAACACCTCAGCAGTACCACAGGCTGGCCACCTTCATGCCACGCCCAGCTGGTTCAGACATAGGTTCAAAAGTATTCCAGACCAAGTACTTAGTGCATAAATTAACATAACCTTTCAGAAGTTTGACATTTCTTTTGAGTGAATATTGTAATACGTATATGGGTTTTTGAATTTCATGAGCTGTATGCCATAAATTTAAACTAAAAAGAATATTTCACTGCATGCACAATGCATCTAGAATATATGTCAGTTTAAGAAATAATTATATTACAGAAGAAAATGTACTTTTACACAATATAATATATTTTTGGGGGATAGACCTGTATATCATAATATGATTATGTTGTAGGAGGGAAATTCACAGCACCCCATCTTTAACTACAGTATCAACATTACAGGCTCTAAACTTCCAAAACAATTCTGTCCTTCTACTAAACAGTTATTTTCTTCTAGGTGATTTGTGAGCCTGGATTTAAGAATCGATGTATACACTTTATTATACTGTACTCAAAAAACACTAATGCCTCGATAGTTTAAGCGTATTCTAGGGTAGTTTTGGGGGGAATTCTGTATTGGGCTTGCAATAGATTTGAAGAGTTAATGTCCTCATTTAGAACATTTCCATGATTGAGAGTGAGGTGATTGCTTTCTCACTTTTACTCAAGTTCTGGAGTTGATTACTTTGCTACCGCTCACAGATACAACAGCTAGTTTAAAGGTTTGTATAAAAAAAGTATTTCAGTACATAGAGTCAATCAACTTTAAACTACACTCACCTGGGACAGATGCTGGTACTGCTTTGGGGTTTGCTGTAAACAAATAAAACCACATTCAAATGAAATTAAAACACAAACATGCAAGCTAATATTACCTAGACAAGCGAGAAACAAACAGTTCAGTTGTTAAGTCAATCAGCACAGTGTCAAACATGCAGTCACAGTCGTAGTTAAATGCATTAATAAAGGATGTACTTTTCACTTGATGTAAAACTATATGTCAGTCTTACCTGTCTTATCTGCTGCAGCATCACTGGGCTCTTGGTCTTCTCCAGATGCCTCCAGTTCTTTGATAAAGTTGTCAGGGAAAAACCCCACCTTGCCATTCAAGCTGCCGTCCAACCGGCCATCGTCAACCTGAAGACACAAGACATAAGGCACTTAAATACAAATACTTTGGACATAAAAACAAACATTTTAGTACTACTATACTAGTCATTAAGCTACTAATATAGACTGAGGGAAAAAAGCAGGTCATGTTTGGAATTGTAACAGCTGAAATCAATAATATATCAGTAATCCGGTATTAACCTGTGGGCCGCATTAAGCAAAGGTGGGGGCCGCCTGTTGCCCATGTATGCTATATAGCGTATATATATATGAGAACGGATAGCCCCGCCCCCAGCTATTCATTTCAATGCAAGTGCTCAGTGGCATTTTGAAGCATGCGGAAGTAGCTGAATCCAGGTGCATTCTGGGTGAATTGGATCATCTGGATGATCCAATTTTTCTTACGTCGACGAACGTATTACGTCACGACCGCCACGAACGTCAAACGACGTCCATTGAACGAAAGTATTTTTCACCCTGTCTGCAGTTCCAGCTTTGGCCACCATGTCCCTTTGCTTCAAGTCTAGCCCTGGGTTCTGGGGGCTTGGTCCGAGTAGGTTAAAATTCACCCGGTTAGCATCATTGACCAGCGTTGGCAGGTTAGCTACTCACCATCTTATCTGCTGCAGCATCACTGGGCTCTTGGTCTTCTCCAGATGACTCCAGTTCTTGGACAAAGTTGTCAGGGAAACGCCCCACCTTGCCCTTCAAGCTGCCTTTCCACCAGCCATCGTCAACCTGAAGGTACAAGAAAGACATAAGGCATTGTTTTTCCACCTGTTCTCCCAGTTAGTATTTAGGAGTGACAAGGTTTGACAGGATCAGAGATTACTGGAGGATCAGCCCAGGTCAGGATGTAAAACAAGAGAGTAGGGATGGGACGATAATCATATCGTGGAGATTTTCATATATCGTGATATCGTCCTCCGTCATGCACTGGGAACAATTCACCGGGAATAATTTGCCGAGCTGCATATGAGGTACCACTTAAACCCATTATAATTGGTAAAAGTTACTTATAATATACGTACTTGATACAGTAATGTTTTCACTCTTTATCAATTGTCTTTGCCAAAAAATAGGCGATCTACAAGCTCACAACGCGTAACGTTGTGAGCTTGTGGATCTGCTATTTTTTGGCAAATGTTCTGCCCCAGGACAATGGATTTTGATTATCGTGATAGTATCGTAAATCGCGATTTCTTTTGTCAGAATAATCGTGATATGAAATTTTCATATCGGCCCATCCCTACAAGAGAGGCGAGGTTGAGATGGTTTGGACATGAAGGATATTTAGACGGGCAGACAGACCGACATAATTATAGAGTGAGATAGATTGTGTTGTTTGGACATGTGAATGGGCGGGATGAGGGGTACATTGGGATGAGGGGTACATTAGGAAAGGATGCTGAAGATGGAACTGTTGGGTTTTGCAGTGCCACATATACAGTATCATATTGGAGTGATCCAATAGCGCTACAGAACCAACAGAACACACGCTCCATGTCAGACTCAGTCCAGTTTGCTTCTCACATTAAGACCTTCATGGAGGATAGGTGGTCAGCCTATCGTACTTGGACCACTACACGCGCTATGTGCCATGACACTCTCGGTGGCAAAACTCGCACCGGAAGTTCGATGAATAACATTGTCTATGAGCGCCGGCTGGACATGCAGCTCATGAACAAAAAAAGAATTCTGAACGATAGAGACCTTTGTTATATAATCGCTCCAGGAATATAAAATAATACATAATCACAGGTATTTTTACAATCACTTGCTTTTCGATGTGCACAGTACATCATTCTATTTGAGGAGGGTTAAACAGAACAGCGGCAGTCATAGTTTCTGTCTCGGAGCTATCGCAAGATTTGGATTCCAGACAGGGAATGGTGGTGAGAAACGTACTTTGTGCTCTTTAGATGCCTCTATAATGTTATACAGTGTACTCACCGAAAAGCAACATAGCAGAAAACAATGTGTGAAATGTTTTCTTTTATATTCCTGAGCCGAGTATTTTATAAGGGTCTCTATCGTTCAGAATATTTTTTTTTGTTCATGAGCTGTCCAGCCGGCTCTCATAGACTCCAATGTTATTCATCGAACTTCCGGTGTCAGTCTTGCCACTGAGAGTGTCATGGCGCATAGCCGGGGTGCCAAAATAACGCATCAGCCTCTTTTCCTTAAGTCTCTTTGTTCCTAGATCTGCGTGGCAGATCTTCCAGCCAGGCTGTCTAGCTTACACACTGCAATCAAACGCCGCCCTTACAACAATAACTGCTGATTAGCGTGTTAGCAAGAGGGTAATAAATGTACCTCTCGTTGAATGATGTCAATGATGTCTCCCTGTTTGAGCTCCAGTTCATCCACAGACCGCGGCCGGTAGTCATACAACGCCTTACACCTCCTCTTGTTCAGCTCTGCAATGACAGAAAGACAGGACACAATATAGCAGTTAGACCACTATAGCCCGCTCATTGGCGTTGTGAGCATGTAGATCTGCTATTTTCACAATAGAAAGTTATTTTTTTTCAACTTCGACTTTCGACTATCTCTGGTGGGAGTCGACTTGTGTAATGAAATAACACACATCTCTGACAGACTTATCTCAGCTTATTTATCTGAGAAATGAGGGTGGGGTCTCCGCGCCGCCGAGGCGGACGAATAGGTACCGGCCCCGGCTCTCCCGGTCGCTCCTAGCCCGAGTTACGGCATTTTATGTACGCTGCAGTGGCAGGGGGTCCTCCACTGGGGGCGCCACCACTTTTGCATCCGTTCTGGAGCACCAGGAGTCGGTGGTCCCCGGGAATTCCCCGTGAGCAGCCCCGTTGGGGTGGTCATTTGGTCATTTTTGCACATTTGGTCATTTTTTACATCTGGGGGTCCCGCAGGGTCCCTGGAGCTTGTACACGCGCGTCACTGCCACGTGGGTCCCTGTATGTTACTACGCTTGTCTTGAGAGAGACTCTGGCCACTCCACAGACCTTGGGCGCCCCCAAGTGGCCCGGCACTGGAAGTGTTACGATTTCTGGAAAATCTTTGACTTTTTCAGTTCACTTGTAGTTAAGTAAAATTTGAGTAGGAGTATATTTACTTTGACTCTTGAAGTTGAGTACTTTGTCTGCTGCCGCTCACAGATGCAACAGCTAGTTTAAAGGTTTATTTAAAAAAGGTATTTCAGTACATAGAGTTGAACGACTTTCAACTGCACTCACCTGGGACAGATGCTGTCACAGCTTGGAACTTTTCTGTAAAAATATAAAACCACATTCAAATGAAATTAAAACAGAAACAGGTGTGCTATAATACTACCTAGAACACGGTAGAAACAAACAGTTAAGTTGCCAAGTCAATCAATACAGACACGCAGTCACAGTCATAGCTAAATAGATAATAAAGGATGTAATTTTCACCTGTTGTAAAACTGTGGTGAAAATGTAAAACATTTACAAGACCCTGTTTGGCTGGACTGCAGGCAGTGCAGGGTGATGTGTTATTGTATTAATGAAAACATGAGGGTTATAATCTGGACTAGACAGATATCGCTTAATATAGACATTACTAAAGAGCATTTAATACTTATTCCTAAAAAAGGTGTTGTAGTCTGAACTAGATGGGTATATTCTAAGCTCAGGTGTTTTATACATACATTTCATACAGTATATATTCAAATTGTAAATATTCTGGACAATATTATCAATCATTGAGATGTTAACCTGAAGATGAGGCCATCTCTGCAAGTTCACTGCTCATCTATTCTTTTCTCTTCTTCCACACCTTGTTCATCTCTGTCATGTGACCAGAAAAAAAGAAGGTTATAACAGATTGAACGGACTGTAACCAGTCCTAATCGGGAGATAAGCGACCTTCAGGTCGCATACACAAACTTTAGAAGGCAATGGTAGCTAATCAGGAGGGAATATGGGAAATGGGACAAATCCTTGTTGATGACATGACTGTAGACATAGTGTGTATACCGCTTTGCGTGATTTTAGGGCAAAATCTGTAGGAGCAGTGTCCAGTGTTTTGCAAGAATCGGCCTCATGGTGGTGCTAGAAGAGGGGCATGTGAGAGGTTGTGGTTTGGCAGCCAAGGAGTGTGTGTGCAAAGTTTGGCATGGATCGGGGCAACGGTGGCGGAGATATGAGATGGGGGAAAAGTGTGACGTGTCAGACTGACTGACTGACTGACTGACTGACTGACAGCCGGTGGAGGTTTTGAGAGTAACTGCGACCTGACGGTCACAATCAAACATCGAAACACATGTATGTTTACTTGGCATGAATATGGAGAGATTTTATAGATTTACATATCAGGCATATTTATATAATTGGTTCACATTTTGTTTCATTTCAAGCTGCCCCATAACTCTGAGAGTGTTCAGATGGAAGCAAATGGGCCTGTAAGGGTCCATTTGGTTGTACACTCTCAGAGTTGTTTTGTACACTCTCAGAGTTACGCGTGTATCAAAACAGCAACGCAGTATCGCCAGTGGAAGCTTGAGATTGGCTGAACCGCAGGTAGGGAGCGCTCGCCTGGACCGTGCCGAAATTCGGGGGGATGAAGATGTACTATTCTGTCTATGACGGCAGACGGCACATAAGCCGGTAACGGCGCTGAGTCGGCTCATGCGACCGTCGCAGACTCGCAGCGCTCGACTATGCGATGTTTCATAACATATATAATCATAACATTCTATATTTATAAGGTCAAGTATTATACTTAGTACTTGGGACTAATTAAGAACCATTATCATAGTTATAATAGGCCTACATTTACAGTAGTTTAGGCATTTTGGTAAATAGCCTATGTCATGATTGCTAGATCAGATTGTGTTTATAATATAACGCCGGCATGCCTCCGTCATCTCCACCGAAAACAAGCGTTCCCCCCTTGTTCCATTGTCGAAACTGCGTTGCTGTTTTGATTCACGCCAGAGTTACAGACCTGTAAGGGTCCATTTGGTTCCATTTGTACTTATGTGCTGCCTCCGGGCGACTGATTTTTCCCCTTGGGATAATAAAGGTCTCTATATGGAAGACCTGCCAGCTGCCATCAGCCATTTCAACGATTATACAGGATCCCTTGATAGCTTCACCAGTGGGTTCAATGAGGTCCTGCTTGGAGTAATTGACTCCATTGCACCCTTAAAAACCAGAAAACGCAACTCCACAAATATTACACCATGGTTCAATGAAAATACAAGGGCCCTTAAACAATCATGTCGAAACCTCGAGAAAAAATGGAGAAAAACAAAGCTTGAGGTTTTTAGACAAGCCTGGGATGACTCTGTACACAGGTACAAAGCTACATTAAAACAAGCAAAAAACACTTACTACTCCGCACTGATAGCCAACAATAAAAACAACCCCAAATTCCTATTCGACACCATCGCCAACCTCACCAAAACCGCACCTCCAGCTCCCCCCCCTTCCATCAGTCCCCTCGACTTTATCAACTTTTTTGACAACAAAGTGGAGTCGATCAGGGA
This sequence comes from Nannobrachium achirus, assembly GCF_963921795.1. NCBI lineage: Eukaryota > Metazoa > Chordata > Actinopteri > Myctophiformes > Myctophidae > Nannobrachium > Nannobrachium achirus. The sequence continues at coordinate 6,052,224 of NC_137827.1, forward strand.
ACAAGTTAAGAGCATAGCCACATCCACACCCACGACCAGCTCTCTACCACCCCCATCCTTTATATCCTCTACCCCCCATACTAGCTCCAATCTATCACAGTTTAACACAATCACCTGGGATACCCTCACTAAACTGGTCTCCACCTCAAAATCCACCACCTGCCTATTAGACCCAATTCCCACCAACCTATTCAAAGAGATGCTCTCAACACTAGGTCCACCACTTCTCCACATTATTAACCAATCCCTACATAGTGGCACTGTCCCATCAATTTTCAAAACCGCCATAATCAAACCCATACTTAAAAAAACAAACCTCGACCCGCACACCCTGGCAAGCTATAGACCAATTTCAAACCTCCCATTCATGTCAAAACTGCTGGAAAGAGCGGTTTCCAGTCAGCTAACAGTCTATCTCACTAACAATAATCTCCTTGACAGCTTCCAGTCCGGTTTCAGATCCCATCACTCCACAGAAACAGCACTGATTAAAGTCACTAATGACCTACTAATGGCAATGGACACAGACAAGACATCCCTCCTACTGCTTCTTGATCTCAGTGCAGCATTTGATTCGGTCGACCACTCCATACTCATCCACAGGTTAGAACATCTGGTTGGTGTCAAGGGTCCAGCCCTTGCATGGTTTCACTCCTACCTCTCGAACAGAACACAGCGTGTACTCTTCAATAACTCTACATCAGAATACTCCAGTTTAAAATACGGCGTCCCACAAGGCTCAGTTCTTGGCCCACTCCTCTTCAGTTTATACATGTTACCACTAGGGGACATTTTCAGAAACTTTGGCATAAACTACCACTGTTACGCAGACGATACCCAAATTTACATCCCCATCACAGTCAACGACTCATCCAGCCTCCATAACCTTGAAAACTGTCTCAGCGAAGTTAAAATATGGATGAACAACAGCTTCCTGCTCCTGAACTCAGCCAAATCAGAAATGCTACTAGTCGGCCCAGTCAAACACACACACCTGTACAATAACATAACACTAAATCTGGATGGCTGCCCAATAAACCATAAACCAACCATCAGAAACCTAGGAGTAGTATTCGACCCGTCACTATCCTTCACACACCACATAAAAAGCATCACAAAATCTGCCTTCTTCCACCTACGCAACTTAGCTAGAATCCGCCCAATATTATCACTCCCAGATGCTGAAACCCTGGTCCACGCATTCATCACATCTAGATTAGACTACTGTAACGCACTTTTCTCCGGACTACCACAAACCGCAACAAATGGCCTCAGGCTAGTTCAAAACGCTGCAGCCAAAGTACTAACCAGGAAAAGAAAATACGACCACATTACACCATCACTCATCGCACTTCACTGGCTACCAATACAGGCCAGAGCCGACTTCAAGGTCCTGCTCCTGACCTTTAAAGCCCTACACGGACTCTCCCCATCCTACATGTCAGACCTAATACAACCATACATCCCTGGAAGACCACTACGGTCCCAAGACGCCGGTCAGCTCACAGTCACAACACCTAATAAAATAACCGTTGGGGGCAGAGCATTCACACACCGTGCCCCATATCTCTGGAATGCTCTCCCTCAAGCTGTCAGGGATGCTGACTCCCTTGACATCTTTAAATCCAAACTAAAAACCCACCTTTTTTGCCTGCACTACGGTTTGCCCTAGTCTATTACCACTGCTATGACCAAATCCTACTGCGCATGGTTATTAACTTTGTGTTCTAACACTCATTGTGTTGTTTTAATTTTACATGCTCTTTTTGTCTTGCCTTTTGTTGTTTTTGCTTTCTTTTGTTGTTGACTATAGTGTTTGACTGTCTTATTTTTCTTGAAACCTGTCTTGTTTTACCATGTTGTGAAGTGCACAGAGACCCCTCGGGGTGATTTTGTACTATAAATAAAAATAAACTGAAAAATAAACTATATCTATTCCAACACACATACATAGATAGATAGATAGATAGATAGATAGATAGATAGATAGATAGATAGATAGATAGATAGATACCTTTATTATCCCAAGGGGGAAATTCAGTTGTCCAGTTGTAGCACAGCAGTATACAGTTATTTACAAAGTTACAGAGAAGTAAGAAAAAAGATAGATAAGAGAGAAAAGAAAGAAAAAGAGCAGTACAGTACCAATAAAGAGAAGGTGCATCAATAGAGGGGGTGAATAATATATAAGTATATATACATAAAGTGTCTTACAAAAGAGACCATAGCAGCCAATGCTAGTTAGTGCAAACAAGTATCTCACTGTCATTGTTAAACAAAGCAAAATACTCAGAAACTACCAACACAACCTAATAGTGCAATGTCAAAAATCAGTACAAAAAAAAAAAAAAAAAAAAAGACAGCTCAGAGAAGAAGAAACTAGGAAGCGTGACACCGCAAGACGCACATGAGCACTCTCAGCCCGGGAACGACCCAAAGCCCGATACATAATTGACAAAATTGGAGACGGACACAGCCCGCAGCCCGACATTATAAACAAGCTTAATTCCTGCAGCAGCCTTTTTTCTCATTTGGTGATTTGTTAAGAACACAATCCTTTTCCAACTGTCTTTAGGTATGAAACACATTGTAGCAAGTACCGTCCTAATTATGGAACAAATAAACATTGGAGGCTAATTCTTCAATCAATCAATCAAAAAGCCTTGCTGGAGAACACAGCTGATGGCCGCCGCTAAATCAGGCAGCAGCCATACAGGCTATTACAACTTTCACACACCATCTATTATGATTATTAGGATACAAAAGTGTCTGTGGACTGTTTCAACGATGTCCTCGGCTCTGCTCTGCTCGACCAGTGCATGCATGCACAGTGCACGCCATAGCAGCCAGCCACACACAGCACAGTCACACACACTCACACACGTTCAACTGTCAAGTTGCGCAACAGCACAGCGGTTTGCAGCCATAGAGTTATGAGCGCGCATGTTTACACAGTCACAGAGACATCATGATACTGTGCTGCGCTTGCCTACCGGATTATAAAAGCCCGACCCAACCCAAAGCCCGACATATATATGTGACAAATTGAGCCCGGCCCAGCCCACGCCATGCCGACCCGTCGGGTCCCGTCAGGCTCGGGCTGAAATTCTAAGCTCTAACACACACACACACACACACACACACACACACACACACACACACACACACACACACACACACACACACACACACACACACACACACACGATTTCCATGCCATACCTGAAGGCAGCATTCAAGAGGATTGCCTTGTCCAAACTCTCCTGAACTTTAATGCAGCATCTTATGTTGAAAGAATTGCCCTCTCTGTGTAGATTGCCCTCTCTGTTTAGCAATGTAGCATTTAAAATAGCCAACCTCTAAGCTCACAACGCATCGCAGCGCGACACGCTCTGAGCTTGGAGGTCTGCTATTTTCAACATTTTCACCAAAAGGCCCTTTTAGAAATGTCAGCCACTGCCTTTCTAACATTCTCTGCACATCCCTGTTTCCCAGTAAGAAATGAGCCTTTACTCAAATCTCTCCATCAGGGACGTGCTGGCCATTGGGAAAAGCGGGCCAACTCCCGAACGGCCGGTTCATTCCCGGGCCCGGCCCAGGCCAGCCATTAGGAAAAAATTACAAATAAAACGTCGGCCTTCGTTCCATTTCGGGGGCTGGGCGGCCAACAAAGAAAATCATCACTGTCGGGCAGAAATCTCGTATCTCCAAGTTTCAAATTTGTAATTTTATTCGCAAAGCAAAGCCCTGCTTCATCATACAAGGCCATCGCACAAAAGTAGTGAAAACAGCAGATCTACAAGCACACAACGCCTCGCACCGCGAGGCGTTGTTGTGCTTGTAGATCGGCTGTATAGAGAGAGATCTCTATAGAGAGAGATCTCTCTCTATAGCGCGCAATGAGGGCCTCTCCAACTCTTTTTCCCAGGCTGAATCAGGGGCCCAGCACATCCCTGCTCTCCATTGTCTCCATATACATGAAGGGTTAATTACCTGTTGGGTTTGTGGGTGCAGACAGTCTGAAGAGGGTTGGAGTGGTGCAGCTATGGTCCACTATGGTCCAGTATGGTCTACTATGGTCTAGTATGGTCCAGGTTGGTTCAGGTTTAGTCCAGGTGTGTCCAGTATGCTTCAGGAGACAAGTAGGAACTGCTGAGTTTACAGCCTGCAGTGCTTTAACTGTCACAGCGCTGTATAGCTGTCAATAAAATGCAACATGTTGTCAGTTTGGATTGTGATTGGTTTAGAACAGGGGTTGAGGAGTGGTCGACGCATCCAGGTAGTCACATGATGCAGATACAACCTGTTTAGAGACTGGGGGGCGGAGCCAGCGGTGGCCCCTGGCTGTCCCCAGGGGCGTCACACCAAATTCTGGGCCCTGGGTACAAGAATTCACTGCGGGCCCCCCATGAATGTTAACTATTGAAAAATAGCAGATATACAAGCTCACAGCGCGGCACCGAGTGCCGCGCTGCGAGCTTGTAGATCTGCTATTTTTGAAAAATTGCGAAAATGTGTGCAAGAAACCTATGTTTCCATTTCAGTGATGCTCAAACTTTTTCATGTGAAGGACCCCCAAAATTAAATGTATTTAGCCACGGACCCCCATCTAAAAATATTTAGTTCCAGGGACACCCCCAGAAGCAAAATTTGAGTTACAAATGTTCGCTTAAAAAATGCATATATTCAAAGATGTGCACACATTTTCACGACTTTACAAAAATAGCAGATCTACAAGCTCACAGCGCGGCACTCGGTGCCGCGCTGTGAGCTTGTATATCTGCTATTTTTCAATAGCTAAAGTTACTAGGGCCCCTCCAACTTGGGCCCTGGTAACTCAGTCCCACTTTCCTACCCCTTGTGACGCCCCTGGCTGTCCCATTGTGGGATTTAAGAAATGTTCAGGTGAACCAGATTCAAACTGCCTCAAGGGACGGTTGACACATATGTCACAAACGTGAGCATTCTGGAGCTGCGGCTGCGAGGCGCAGCGTTCGCTCCGATCCGCACGCTGTTCAGGGGTCCGCCTGCCACGACACCATGGTCACACCAGGGGGGGCCAAACGGTTTGGGGGGGGGGGGGGGGGGCTCTGGTAGTTTGCAGATAGTGGAAGTCACTGCGGAATTCTAGCGGCATGTCCAGGGGGCGTACTTGTACATCATGTACATCAGGCTGCCACACACTATAAGGAAAGACAGGATATAGGCTGTTGTACTATTGGCCTCATGACCCACATTCTTTGAATATTTATGAGTCTGTGTGTGTGTGTGTGTGTGTGTGTGTGTGTGTGTGTGTGTGTGTGTGTGTGTGCGTGTGCGTGTGCGTGTGTGAGAGAGAGAGAGAGAGAGAGAGAGAGAGAGAGAGAGAGAGAGAGAGAGAGAGAGAGTATATCTGATATAAACATGTTTACACCTTGCGCACGTTACTTATAAGTATAAGAGTTGTATTAGTTGTAGTGTTGATCAGCTACAGCTAATGAGTCAAAGTGGGTCTCTTATTGTTTAATTAATTTGTATTTTATGAGGAGTTTGACGCTTTTTATTGTTTATAATGTCTGTAGTATCCCATTAAGTCATTAACCTATTAAGAGCTGAGGACCCGACTCTTCTAAATCAGTTCTCTGAAAAAACGTCTGTTGCAGTAATATCAACATACCGTTTATACTGTAATACAGAATATCAATGGTGCTCAAACTTTTTCATGTCAAGGACCCCCCAAAATGGCCGTGGACCCCCATCTCAACATAGCTATTGCGTTCCCCCCAGAAGCCAAGATTTGCACTAATTAAAAAAAGTGACACAGATGCTTTTAACGGGTTGTAATGGGTTCATTTAAAGTGAGCTGTCTGTCATGAACCTGACATTTGAGAACAGGTTGTGCGCGCGTGAGTGTGTGTGTGTGTGTGTGATTGTGTGTGTGTGTGTGTGCGTGTGCGTGTGCGTGTGCGTGCGTGTAGAAGGTGCTTGTCAGATCAGATAAACATCAGACGTGCACACATGGGTACTACAGTATATGCATTGTTTTCTGATTGTGTTGACTGTCTGTGCCGGCGGCCCCATACAGCATTTCTCTGTGCCTTCCTTGAGGGCCAACGTTGCGTACGCACATTTTTGCAAAACGGACGATCTACAAGCGGTGGTCCCCGGCCCCCGGAGGGTCCCCGGCCAGGGGGTCCGCGGTGCTCGGTGACCGGACCTCCACGCAACTTTCCCCAGCCTCGGGGACCTTTTGCCGGCCTCGGATCGCCTTCCTATACACGGGACGGGCCCGAGTTGGGTCCGCGGAACGGAGGATTCAAGGAGTAGGGGGGGGAGAGGCAGGGCTGTATTAACCATTGGGCCGGTAGGGCCGTTGCCAGGGGCCTTTGGCTCTCAGGGGCCCTTGGGGGAACTGGGCCGCGTGGTCATTGACAGTTTACTAAAATGAAATGTATATGTTAATTCAAAATCAAATGTGTGGGCCCCTCCTCTGTTGTGTACAGGTGCTTTCTTGGCCCACAGATGATCATCATGGCTTAAAATCCGAGCTGGGTAGTGTGTGTCGGGAGGGGGGGGGGGGGGGGTGGGGGGGGGGGGGGGGCTATTCTTGTAGAATGCATTTCTGCAAAGTATATTGTTGTATTGTGCATAACTAATGAGATAATTATCATATTTAGTCAAATTTTGTCAAATATGCTAATTATCTCATTAATTATGCACAATACAAAAAATATATATCAGAAATGGATTCTACAGGGAAATATACATAAGAATAAACTGAGAAAAGTTTGGTACACACTTTAATCAGGTTTTTACAGCTTTCTCCCTGTCTATCATGTTGGGATAATGTGAGATAGTGTCTCACTTTACCCCGAAGCAATTGTCTCACTTTACCCCACAGCCACATTTTGGGAAAAGGGATATATTTTATCAATTCAGGGTAATCTTCAGCTAGCATCCGTCACATGAATTTATAAGTTGGTAGTTCATCAACATGTATGATATAAAATGTTCTCCTTGCATCCGATTATGTTGACAGCAAGAAAATTTACTTTTACATGCAAAAAACACATTTGTGTGAAAAAAGCACGTTTTCTACAGCACTATCAGGTCTCTCTCTTCATGGCAAGTGGGAAATTCAAGGGGGGAAAATATAATGGTCACATGACCACAAATTTCCATTGCCAAGATAAATGGAGTGTCTCAGTTTACCCGGTGTCTCAGTTTACCCCGCTTTATCTACTGCATAGTACTGGGTTCTATTTGTCTGTCATTCAATGTTATATGAGGAACCCTCTAAGGCCCACTGTTGTAATATTACAACGTTTGTATTTTATCCAAAAAAAGGTTTAAATCATTTTATTTTATCTCCCCCTACCACCTAAACATCGCCATTGGATTCTATTGTTTAGTATTACAATGCCATTGGCCACAATATTTGCATATAAATACCTCCCACAGGGGCTGACATTCACACCCGCCACACCCGCTGACATTCCAGAGTTTTGACGAACAACATCTCACTTTTTCATGGAAGCTATTCCTCACAAAAACATAAGTAAAATGCCTGTACTATATTTTTGGTGATCATTAGAATGTCTAGAACATGTGCATATGTTATTATTGTGAAAAATATCCCCCATATGTAAATTAGAGCATGATTTATGATGTATGATTTATGGCTATAAAACCTTACAAAAACATTTTTTGGAAAAAAACATTACATTTTCTCCTTACAGGACTCCTACAACACCATCTGATGTTTTTCAAATTTTTATTTCAAGTATTTCTATATTTGGGCCTTAGAGGGTTAAATGGTTTCCTGTGGAAATAAGCGTAGTCTTTTCTAGGATCTCCTTTTAGTTGATCTTGTACCAGTGAACTGTACCGTCATGAAACTGTACCTTTTCCTACGCAAACTTCTAATAAAGTCTTCAATCAATTCAATCAATGTATCTAACCTTAACCCTAACCCTAACCTCAGTAAAACTACTGCTGGTGAATGCTAACCCGGTGAAATGCTAACCTGCCGACGCTGGTGAATGCTAACGTGAACACAGTTTGTTCTGAACAGTTCTTTAGCCCCATGGTTGCTGAACTAAATATTAGGGTATTAGATCGTCACAAGCCACAAAATCTTCCCAGCATTTTCACACTTTTTCATAGACACAGATGGGGAGAAAGCTATATGATCTATATGAACTCTTATCTTTCTCTGTTCCAGCAACACACTCTCGTGGTAGGATATGGCAAATAGAGGACGATCACGAGATCTGCCATAATAATAATATTTTGTATTTATTTTTTTATACTTTATTAAGTCAGACAACATGTAACATCCTTTAAGTAATAATTTCATTGTCATTGTTCATGTTTTTTTTTTTACATGTCATGTCCCTGTGTAGACATTTTGACCCATTTCTTTTTTTTTTTTTTTTTTTTTTACACCCATCACCTACATAATTAAACTACTATACAGAGACCAAGTAAATAAATAAAAAAGAAACTGGGTACACGCTCCTATTCATTTCACAGTTCATGTTCACATACAGACCCATACGTTTACACAGAAAAGAAAACAAAATAATTATGAAAAAAGGGGGCTGGCTTTGATATGTAGTTTTTGTTATGTCATGAAAAATGAAAATACATGAAATAAAATAAAATAAAGAGGCTTTTTTATTTGATGTTTTTGTCTGAAATACTTTTGCTTTGAAACAGAACAAAAGGGAGAGTTAAGTGGGCATGTTATCCTTATTTAAGATAAGAGGCCCACCTTTTTTCAAATACATTTTCCTTACCATTAATATTATATGTCACCTTCTCCATAGAATACATGTCCTCCATTTTTTCCAACCATTTATCCACCCTGGGAGATTTCAAACTTTCCAAACTAATAATAATTTAACATTTAAAGTTTACTTTAAGATCTAACTTTCCAGAAGCTGTATGGTCGTCGGCCTGTTGCTCATTCTGTCCACTTGAGGGCGACAAGGACCAGAGAATAGAAATACAGGCTTACAAACAGTTGTTGTTTTTGACAGCAAATTTTTATTTAGTTTTAGTCATAGTCTTTTGAATAAAATGTAATTTAGTTTTAGTCATAATTTAGTCACCTGAAAAGTTTTAGTTTTAGTCTAATTTTAGTCGACTAAATATCATAAGATTTTAGGCAACTAAATCAACAGTTGATTTAGTCAACTGAAATGTATTTTGGCAGGCCTTGATGGCATCGTAATGACTGATTTTACACTTGGTCACAATGCTGCGACGCGCCGTGAGCTTGTAGATCTGCTATTTTCAGCACACAACACCTGAGAGCAACCAAGCATAAGATTACTATCTTTTCCACTAGTCCCTCCCTAAGGTTTTAGTCTAGTTTTTATTTTGTTGACAAAATTGTCAATATATTTAGTCTTAGTTTTAGTCATCACAGCTTAGTTTTTTATTTCGTTTTTATTTTGTTTTCGTCAGTGAAAAAAACACAGTCGACAAACATTTTTCGTCATAGTTTTAGTCGACGAAATCAACACTGCTTACACAGACATTTTCTAATGCAAATCTTGGCTTCTGGGGGGTCCCTGCCTGGAACACAATATTTTGAGATGGGGGTCCACTCCACGGCCATTTGGGGGGTCCTTGACATGAAAAAGTTTGATCACCATTGATATTCTATATTATAAACGATATGTTGATATTACAGCAACAGACGTTTTTCAGAGAACTGTTGAGATTTAGAAGACATGTGTAGAGTCGGGTCCTCAGCTCTTAATGGGTTAATGACTTAAAGGGATACAACAGACACACAGTCACTATAAACTGTATGAAAAGGCAACAAAGAATAATAAACAATAAGATCCACTTTAACTTGAAATCTTATCTGCATATTATTAGCTGTAGCTGATCAACACTACAACTAATAGAACTCTTACACTTATAAGTAACGTGCGCACAGTGTAAACATGTTTATATCAGAGATATACTCTCTCTCATTCTCTCTCTCTCACACACACACACACACACACACACACACACACACACACACACACACACACACACACACACACACACACACAACACACACACACACACACACACACACACACACACACACACACACACACACACACACACACACAACTATTAACTAAGAATGTGGAGTTTCAGGTTCAGGTTGTCTGCACTAGGGCTTGAGGAGTCATTCAGGCCCACGGGGGCTGGTTTCCATTCCGAAACATCCCCATTCCGAACACCAGGTTAGCATTCACCAGCGTCGGCAGGTTAGCGTTTCACCAGGTATTCACCAGCGTTAGTTTTACTGAGGTTAGGGTTAAGGTTAGGTTTATTAGGCCTAGAATTATTGAATGCTTTCGCTATAGAAAAATAGCAGATGAAAAAACTTAGAAGGATTCAAAAGACACTTATAGAATCGGGTCCAAATTCAAATTTTCACGATTTTTCTAAAATAGCAGATCTACAAGCTTGCAGTGAGTGTGTGAGCTTGTATATCTGCTATTTTTCAATAGTTAAAGCATAAAATAATGATACACAATAATGTGTACCCGTTCTGATTGGGTTAAGGTCGTCGGAATAGCAATATTTCGTAGTGCCGGGGCAAGGGCCTATCTCCTCTTTCCTTAGTGTAAGGCAGGCTGATGTACAAGTACGCCCCCTGGACACGATGCCAGTATGTCACAGGGACTTACAATCCAACATATGCAAACTACCAGAGGAACACAGGCTGCTGTCCAAACCGTTTGGCCCCCCTGGTGTGACCATGGTGTCGTGGCGGACCCCTGAACGGTGTGCGGATCGGAAGCGACGCTGCGCCTCGCAGTCGCAGCTCCGGAATGTTCACGTTTGTGACGTCGACCGTCCCTTGAGGCAGTCTGAACCTGGCATCACCTGAACATTTCTTAAATGATGGACAGGTGCCAACACTGGCTCCGCCCCCAGTCTCTGGTTGTTTAGACCAGGTAAACAGGTTGTATCTGCATCATGTGACTACCTGGAAACATTTACCACAAACCTCACCGTTGGTCTAAACCAATCACAGTCCAAACATGAGAATACGTTGCATTTTATTGTCAGCTACTGTCCATCCCTATGACAGTTACAGTATAAAGCATAGGCTCAGCAGTTCCTACTTGTCAGCTACTGAAGCATAGTGGACCAACCTGGACCATACTAGACCATACTGGACCATACTAGACCATAGTGGACCAACCTGGACCATACTAGACCATACTGGACCATACTAGACCATAGTGGACCAACCTGGACCCACCTGAACCATACTAGACCATACTGGACCATAAGCCGCACCACTCCAACCCTCTTCAGACTGTCTGCACCCACAAACCCAACAGGTAATTAACCCTTGCTGTACTGTATATGGAGACAATGGAGATTGAGTAATTGCGTCTCATTACTAACTGGGAGATATGTACTGGACACTGTGGAAAGTAATAGTTATTCTACATAAAAGTATCCTACTCTAGTAGTAAACTACATTTTAAAGAGGGGCACCAGAAATAGTGGTCTGTTTGCTATGGATCAAATATTAGATATGGCTGTATATGTTTGAAACCACAAATAATTGAGTTTTTTCAATGGATTCTGTTACTATTGGGTATGCTAAATAACATACTGAAAAATGTGGAAAATCCAAGTTCTGGAAAGGCATAATTTTCAAGATGCTAAACACACAAACAATAATATGTTGTCTGCTCTTTACAGTCCGTTGGAGTTGAAGATGGGTTCGGAGGCCGTTCAGCAGAAGCTGCGGGTCTGGGGGCCTGGCCTAGAAGGAGGCGTGGTCGGGAAATCATCCTACTTCATGGTGGAGGCTGTTGGAGACGATGTAGGCACGCTGGGTAAGTGATAGGGCATTAACGACTTGTGATTTTTTGGAAGTCGACTCGACTCAGTAAAAAGTTGAGTTGAAGTTGACTTTATTGTTTGATGATGTCATCACACTGTGAGTGAACGGGGGGACAAAACCCGAAACCCTGTGCTCAATTCCATTGAAAAAACACAGTTGGAAAAGGATAGAATCATTATTTCCTTGACAATAAGCAATCCTACGGTTTGAATGCTGTACACGATAATGATGAAAAATATGTTTTTAGTTATTATTTTTTTTTTTTTAAATGTTCGACTTTCGACTTTTCCTGGTGGGAGTCGACTTTGTAATGAAGTCGACTGAATCGACTTGTCAACCTTTTGGTTAATGCCCTGGTAAGTGAGCCAGCATGACTGTGGAAATAGGACACAAAGACACACACAGCAACCCCCATCCAAATTATGTCATGTTTTAGGGTATTTGTTGTAGGATTTAATAGATTAATATGTTCCAGTATAGAACTAGAAAAAGTGCTCTTCTGAGCACAGGTCTCCGCCTGGTCAGGTAGGTTATTGTGGTCCTCCTGGTTTCACGCAGATTGGTGCTGTTATACTGTAGGTAAAAATGCAAAGCGCCACCAGGCTGATTTGAACATTTTCAAGTGGCATTTATTCCTCGGCCTAGTGGGAATGTGCATGCAAAATTACACGAAAATCGCACCCTGTGTGCTGTGCACTACTGCAAACTTTGGAAGCCTATTTTAGCCAACCAGGATGGAATATGAATTATAGTCATTTGTTTAATGACAATAGAGATACTGTGTTCCAATTTGTGTGATTTTTGGACAAAATCTGTAGGATTACGGCCTAAAAAAAAGCGAAGACAATTAAGGCATAGAACTGCAACCCATAGAATGTGCACCAGCTCAGTCTGTGTCACTGTGTCTGTCTGTGCGAGATACACGCACGCACGCACGCAACTGCTGTCTGCAAAAATGTGATGCATATCGCATTAGACTACTTCCATTCTTCTTCACATTGCACTGAATATAGGAGGTATGAGGGACCATCAGTTTTAGAAAATAATTTTCACAACTAACATTGTGTTACTCTGCCTTTCAGTAAAGTGTGTTTGAACAGAGGCTAAATTGCATTTTGACATCTTGTCAACTAGTAGTGTTCCTACCAGTCAACTGAATACCTATTTCTCAAAATAAGAGTGGTCAACTACGACCACTGCAGTTGTGTTGGTAATGTTGCAATAATATACTCTAAACTCTATAACACATATTGGTCACAATAATGGTTTATTCAGACAAAAAAAGATTGCTGCTCATTATAGATATGCCTGTGTTGCCTATATTCATTTATAGACCTGTTGTATTAATGATAGATGGACAAGGCAGCGTTCCACTTCTCTTTTGACCAAGCTGTTTATGTTGCCTCTCACTCCAGGTTTCTCCGTGGAGGGTCCGTCTCAGGCCAAAATCGAGTGCGAGGACAATGGTGACGGCTCCTGTGACGTGCGCTACTGGCCCACGAAGGCTGGGAAGTATGCTGTGCATGTGTTAATGGACGACAAAGACATCCAGCATTCACCCTTCACGGCTGAGATAATGAACCCACCTTGCAAAGACTTCTACCCCGACAAGGTACGTTCACATTTGATGGTGCTTAAAGCAGAAATAAGCAGTTTTCTGCCGACATAAGCAGGAATCATGCAATTGCTTATTTAAAAAAAAAAAGAAATTATTTTATTTTATGCAGGCAGCTAACAATGCTTCCTAAAGAAATGTTGTGTGTGTGACACTTCCTGGAGCTACAATCTGCCTCCAAAACTATAATTTTTATCTGTGAGAAAGTTCTGTCATTGGTCGATTAAACTGGGTGCCCATCCAAAATAACAGACCAATCAGGACCGCCTCTTGTTCCCTGTTCAGATTGGTTGACCTGTCTGTCAATCCTTTTAGCCCCAGTCGGCTGGTTCATGCACCAATGAGCTGCTAATATCCCGGCCTCTACGTGAGATAATTGTTCACTTTGTGATACAAGCACCAAATTTTGCACAAAGTTTCCTCTGGACCTACTTTTTCCAAAAAGCAAGTTAGCCACTCAATTAAAAACAAATAGGGTTGGGGTCCCATTGACTTTCTATAGGCCTACAGTAAAATAATACAACAAAATAAATCTGCTTTAAGTAGCAAGTGAGGGGTCAAACTAGGGGTTTTTCATGAGCCTGAATCCAATGCAAGCATTTGTTTTGCACAAAAAACATTCCTTGGGCTAGAAAGGCCCCCACAAAAGCATGAAAACCACGGTGAAAAGTGATGACTCATCACTAAACCATAGTTTTGTGGTGGCCTTTCTAGCCCAAGGAATGTTTTTTTGTGCAAAACAGATGCTTACAATGGATTCAGCACCATGAAAAAACCCTAGTTTGACCCCTCACATGCTATTTGAAGCAGATTTTTTATTTTATTTTTATTTTACTGTATAGAAAGTCAATGGGACCCCAACCCTATTTGTTTTTAATTGAGTGGCTAACTTGCTTTTCTGAACAAGTAGGTCCTTGGCATTGTTCATGCCAAATTTGGTGCTTGTATCACAAAGTGAACGATTCTATCAATAAATTGACTTGTAGCCGCTTGACAGTTTTGGAGGCAGACTGCGGCTCCTAGAAGAGACTAGATTTTTTTAGGGGGCATTGTTAGCCGTCTGAATATAATAAAAAAATAACATGAAAAGAAATAAGCAATTGCATGATTCCTGCTTATGTCAGCAGAAAACCGCTTATTTCTGCTTTAACTGGACACATGCTCTCACGCTCAAGATAAATGCATCAGCAATGGAGGCATTGTGTCGCTTTTGGAGCCGGAAACCTCCCATGTCCAAATATTGTGAAGCATCCCCAGAGCTTGTTTGCTATTTTTGAAAAGTATCTCAAATCTCAAGTGGAGTTGAAAGTGGTTAAGTCTTTCTTGGTTTTTTTATCACCCTGCCAGGCCACAATATCCACTGTGGGCTGCATTTACTCAAGTGGCAGAGGTGCTGCGGTTAGGGGAAGTTACGTCATGCAGTGCAAGTCTGTTTACATCCGCCAGCGAAACAAACCTAAATAGATTGTAGCTCTTAACTCATTCAGTCTTTATAGGTGTAACTTTGTCAGAATCCATGTTTTTGTTTGGATATTGTTTATTGAAAGCGCAATCGAAGGTTCGGGAGAAGTAGAACAGTTTTTTCGCCAGCGGGGAATACACCACACTGTGAAAAAACAATAACATCCAGTGAAATTATCCTGGCGAAAGTAGCACCGTTATATGCCGTATCAGCCTCACGGCGTAATGCTGTTGTGTTTCTGATGTGCTGTATTGTTATTATTGTTATTATTATTATTATTAAAGTGTGTGATGAGCTGTAATGAATGAATGTGTTGTTTCCAGGTTAAGGTCTATGGCCCAGGCCTGCAGAGTACTGGTCTGGTCGTTGGACCAACAGAGTTCACTGTCGATGCCAAGCAGGGAGGCAAAGCCTCTCTAAAGATCTGGGCTCAGGTGAGGGTGTTTGAGAAAGTTCTCATCTCTCCATGTTTCCAATAGTCCGAGCATTTCAGGCAAAAATCACTTTATGAAAGAAGCATGCAATTTGCCACACAGTTAGAACATGCCATATGGAACATTTTTGGCTATAGGGACATGGCAGATTTGTCTTGGGAAACTTGTGGGAGCCAATCAAAGCCCAAGGAATGTTTTTTCCAGCAAAACAAATGTTTGCATTGGATTCAGAATCCCGAAAAAAAAACTAGTTTGACCCCTCACATGCTACTTACAGCATATTTACTTTTTGTATTATTTTACTCTATAAAGTCTGTAAAGTCTATGAGAGCTCAACTTTGATTGGCTACAACAAGTTTCCCAAGACAAATCTGCGATGTCCCTATAGCCAAAAATGTTCCATATGGCATGTTCTAACTGTGTGCCAAATATCATGCATGCTTCTTTCATAAAGTGCACGATTCCATCAACATACTGCCCGAAACGCCTGGACTACAAGTATCCACCACCAGCTTCTGTTGTTCCTTTACCAACAGTAGTATAACCCCCCCCCCCCCCCCCCCAACCCCTGCTGTGTACCACAGGATGGTGAGGGAAGTCCAGTGGATGTCCAGGTGAAGGATAATGGCAACGGGACATTCACCTGTACCTACACCACTCACACACTAGTGAAGCACACTGTTATGGTCTCCTGGGGAGGAGTCAACACCCATGACAGCCCTTTTAGGGTAAGAAAGACACACACACACACAAACATGCACGCACGCACGCACGCATGCACGCACCGACACACTTCTGTATTGACCTAAACTGATAGTGGCACATAATTAATGATTCTTGTGAAGCTTGATTTCATGTCAAACACCATACAGAACTCCCTACTGGTCCAGGCGCATACCACTTAGACATTGCCACATAGGCATTGATGCCTGAAGGCGTCGCCGGTTCGATTCCTGATCTGGACGACCTTTGCCGTGTGTGTGTGTGTGTGTGTGTGTGTGTGTGTGTGTGTGTGTGTGTGTGTGTGTGTGTGTGTGTGTGTGTGTGTGTGTGCTCTGTAAAATATAATTTACTTAAAGGAGTAGTTCACCACTTTTCAACCAGTGTCTTCATATAATAGGTCCTCACTAATGTTCATGATAAAATATCACCATTTTTTTCTACTCGGTCCAAGTCTCCTAGGAGAGCTGTGGGAAGTTCAGAATCCATCGTCTTGTGACATCATCATTTTCCAAAAAAAAAAATGTAATCAATATTTTTTCAGGAATAGAAAGCCTGCAGTTTCTATAAGCTGGATTGGCAATCGATGATGTCACAAGACGATGGGTTTCTGACCTGCCCACAGCCCTACTCTGAGAAAAAAAAAAAAGAAAAGCTATTTTTGAGTGAGGACCAATTATGAACATAGGTTGAAAAGTGGTGGAGTGCCCCTTTAACTCATCTGGTGCCGATCCCGAACTAGTTCGGCTTTATTTCAATCCAATACAATCTTTTTTTTATTAATTCACTTACCCCGAGCTGCTTGTAGAGTCGTGGGTGGTCCTGGCTCGCTAGCCGCTAGCCAGCTAGCCGTTCTACTCTGTCCGACGATATATTCCATTAAAAATGGTTTAAAATACATTTTTGAGCTCCCCAATGTTCACCCGATGTTCGGCGCCGCTTCCGATGAGTACACGAGTGTGCCGATCCCGAAGTAGTTCGGCTTTATTTAATTAAATGAATGAAATGATAAGAGGCCTTCTGAAGCCTGGCTTGATTTTTGTAGCTACTAGCCGAAAGCTAACAACGTCCCGGCCGGCCGTAATTTGCGAACGCAATCGCCAATCTCCGCCTAATCCAATGGAAGACCGCATCTTTAAAGGCTTATATCTCTTTTTTGTGTTTTAGGAAAGCGGCGCGAGGTTTATTTACGGCGAAATCTCCCAAAAATGATCTTTTAGATGACAAAATGGGAATAGCCATTCTGTTAGCATCTTCATCCGGGACATTCCCATGCCGTGCATCAACGTGAGCACGTCAGGTCCTGGAAGCTGAAGTCCTGGAAGCTAAAGCGCTCGCCTATGAGAGATGCGCTGGCATTCTTTGGCCCCTAGAGGGCGCTGGCACGCAAAGAGTTAAATGTACTTAAAATGGATTGGTATTGTCCTATCATACTGACCCTCCCTGTATATTGTTGTGTAAGCAGATCGGGGCAGTCTGTGATCCCAAGAAGGTGAAGATGTCAGGACCAGGGGTGGCCAAGACGGGCCTGAAGGCCTTCCAGCCGACATACTTCACCATCGACTGTGCTGAGGCTGGTCAAGGTATAATTAATCAATTCTCTGTTTAAAGCAATGCTGCAAACTATTAACAAAAACACCTAACGTTTCTCTCTAACTTTTAACCTTGCTTTTTAGGTGACATCAGTGTAGGAATTAAGTGTGCCCCTGGCGTGTTGGGCCCGGCCGAGACAGACATCGACTTTGACATCCTCCGAAATGACAACGACACCTTCACCGTTAAATACACTCCCACTGGCGCAGGCAGCCACACGATTATGGTCCTGTTTGCTGAAAAGGTATGTGTGTGTGTCCTTCAGTCTCTTTGATCATACATAATTGTGTTTGTGTTGTCAATGCTGACTGAGTGTCCACAGAAAGAGATATGTTTTGAGTCGTGGCGTCATCTGGATATCATGCCCAGAGCGCTACTGTATACTCGCACTGAGGGAGATGCCTTAAATTTGTTCAGCATGAGCCTGTCTCGCCAACCGAGTGTTGGCTTATGCGTAGGGAAGTGACATTGAAGAGCAGCTCTTATCTCAAAAGTTGAACTAATGTTCTCCGTCCTGGGGACGGATTTCCGTCTTGAGGATTCCATAGGGGCTGTTTATGAGATCAGCGCAGATTCGCAAAAATGATAAGGGGGTAGGGTGGTGTGTACAGGGCCAGAGTGGGCCTGTCTGGGCCATAGGGACCCATACACCCTTCCAGGCCACCCTAACCAAACACTAGGCAACATGAAAACACATGAACGCACCTGCCACCCGCACTCACACACATGTGACAGCCTTACAGAGTTTCAGTTCTGTTTGGCTGAGATGTTTCTTGTAAAACAAAACACATAAAAAACTAATATACTAATATATATCACCCACTGTAGGCCTACAGAAGTAGTCACTACAACACTCGCTTCTGTGCAGACAGTGCAGTATGTCACAGGAGCAATCATATGAAGACAACAGTTACAGCATTTTTCCTTTCCACATGGGCTAAGTAATCACTGAAAATCATTATTCCATATATACCAACAGTCACACTAGAAAGTGTTCTATATCCAGTCCATATTATTTATATGGTATGCAATTAAATAAAAATATATTATTATTTTGTCAGCAAAGCATTTAGATGTCAGCTTACTATATCAATATTATATGCAAACGCCAATGTTCAATGTAAAACTGTACAATCTAGTACTGTACTGTATTATCACTGAGTAGAGCTCTGCATGCACCTCCCCAGAGGAAAAATCTGCTTCTCATTTAAAGCTTTTCAGTTGCTCATGAGACGTAAGGGAGCCACACTTTTGTTTCTCATGTGTGCTTCATTAGAAGATCAGATATTGCTCTCCTTGAAGCTCCTTGTAGATCCTAAAGGTGCTTTAGGATCTTTAAGGAGCTTCTCATTTGGAGCCATGTTTGAGAAGAATTTGAGTATCTTATTCTGAGATTACAGGGAGTGAGAGACGAGATGTAGGGGAGCACTCTCTATTGACTCATTAGTGTATCCTATATTACTCTCATATTGAGCCAAATATGAGAAATAATTGAGTAGCTTTATTTGAGATGATAGGAGCAATAAATGAGACATAGGTGAGAGCTCTCTGATGGCTCATTTAAGTCTCTTAACTGTGACCCAAGATTCTTACTTTGAGCCATTAATGAGCAATAATTGAGATTTAATTACCCAGAACCTTTTTTTCTCACTTGGAGCTGTAAATGAGATACAGTATACATGCAGATATTTTGATATAAAAACAATACAATAATTTCCTTCAATAAAACTTTATTTAATTTCCTTCAATAAAACTTTATTTTCTGTAAGGTGGCTGAAGATGAAGTGCTTTTAACAGTAGTCTTTTAAAAGACTACTTTGGAAAAGGTTTGGGTTGTGTATTTACCTTGCCATGATGTAACTCTAAGGTGGCCAAGAAAACAATACATTTTAGTTATACAACAACCCAAACTACGACCAAAGTGGTCTTTTATTCCAAATAAAATAAAAACAAACATCACAGTTCCTCCCCTTACTACTCATGAATGCAGTGCCAAACAAGAAAGTGACCCTAATCAAATCAATGTGACCAAAACAGTCACTGCTACTTAAGTCAAATACATGCAAAAAAAAACACATGCAATAATACTTAACTAATTAAATGCGCACAGCTTAAAAGTTCACTTAAGAGTGCAAAGTGCCCATTGGTCAGTGCAAAAAGCAGAAGTGACATGTACTCCCAGCAAAACCGGACAGGAACAAACAGTCAGTGATAACTATTCCAGTTATAAGTTACAGTTGTCCTTACCAAACGACCGTTGTGTTTCATTGTATAATGTGAGGACAACATTCACGAAGGACTGCCAGTCTCTCACGTCTCCGTCCTGGGTAGATGAATCTATCTGTTCCTCTGTCTCTTACTCCAGTATCCGAGGATCTCGGGTGGGAGTTCTTAAAGATTGTATTAAGTTTCCTGCACCCTGGCCAATTCCTCCACCCCTGCAAGGAGAACCCAACAACGGTGTCCGCCTTCCTCACCAGTCTGTTGAGGTTGAAGGTGTCACCCGCTCAGTTGTTCCTCCCCAGCACGTTATTCCAAAGAAAACTGCTCCACTTGCCATACCAGATTGGTAGAACATCTGTAGCATCCTGTTGCACACGCCAAACGATCCCGTCTTCTCAGGAAGAGCAGGCTGTTCTTACCCTTCCTGTGAATCGCCTCTGCGTTGTGCGACCAGTGTTTCCACGGACACCGCCTTCCATCCAGCTTCGGTGCCATACCGTAAGACATAGTCTGCAGACAGGGAAGATGAAATTAGCTATATAAGCACAGTCAACATGTTTTCCCCACGCCAGTGATGTCGTTCGAACCTTCTCTCAGTCAGTGGGGGAAAATAAAAGATACAATGTTACATTAAACCCTGAGACACAATCTCTTCCATTGAAATAACCAAAGAGTTAATGATCGTTTCGGCCTACACCTGCCACTGTTCAGCGACTGTTGCAGCGCAGCTATCTACAAGACTCTTATTAAGAAGGACCCAGAAGGGGCACTGTTTGATGTAAAGTCATCAACAAAACTTCCAGCTAAACCTTCAGTTTTAGAGGGGCCTTCAACAGGATAATCACAAGGTTTGTGTGCTTTATTAAGATAAAGTACCAAAGAAATTAGAACAACCAGGCTGACCGCATTTAAGACAAAGTGTCTTTCCTGAACAAAGTCTGTGGATTAACTTCAAGTGCGTTGTTAGTGAGTTGGCATTGGCCTGAGGGACTTTACAAATAAAACAAAACATCTCAGTATCAAATCAGTGCATCATCAGAGCACTCAGATAACAATATACTTTTCAGTATTCAAATTCAGTGCAGCATCAGAGCCCTCAAAATAAATCTTCTCAGTTTAGCATCAGAACCCTCAAAACCATCTCAAAAGTATCAGAAATCAGTGCAGAATCAAGAGCCGGGAGTCTCTGGTAGGGGACCCAACCGGTAGGAGACAATATAATCTCAAAAGTATTAAATAAATAAAAACAAAATAAAAATAATAATCAGTGCAGCATCCGAGCTCTCATTTATTTGACCCTGGGATTGACCTTGGTGGTAGCAGCATCTATCTGGTAAACAGCACTTTGCAAGAAGTGGTAGACATTAGCCAGATCCCGGTTGTACGAGGTAGCGAAGACGAAATGATTTTTAAAAAGCGTGTCGAAAGAGGCAAGGGAGTCTGGTGACTTACACGGGATTGCACGTTTGTCAATCACAATGAAGTATTTGTGTATGGTACACCTCTGGGTCCCCACAGCCAGTAGATAGGGTTGACGACTCTCGTGATGCTGTCCAGATGCCCCTCGACACTGGTCCCAGTCTGTGACAAGAGAACTTCATTAGTCATGTTATTACAATTAATATGTTTGCAGTTTAGAGCCCCAACTTTATGAGATAGCCACCAGAATCACTTCTTGCCACAAAATGCAACCAACAACATTCTGCCTTATCTTTATTCTGCTAAATGTAAAATAAATAAACATATTCATATCGGTGTATCTCAGGCTGATGGGGATAGATCTGTGGGGGGCGAAAGCAGACAATTATCACAGGGCAGTCGCTGATTACAGATGAGCATGGTTATCGCATGATTTCACAAAAGTATAGTTTTAAGGGTGACTATTAGGGACAGAACAGTGAGCCATCTTAAACTTTAATTGAACTATAACCTTACCTAGATGAACTTCACAAGGTGGTCAATGGCTTGTCGGGCTGAGAGCTTCCCTGGTCTCTTGTTGCGGCCTTGAGGTGAGGGTGGCATGAGGTGGATAAGGCAAGATGGAGGACATCTCACTGTCCCATCCTGAAAATACAAGGGAGAGAAAAAAAAACAGACATTTTTACTAAAATCTCTTCATTTTGGTTTCGAAACCAATTCCCTCTTCCATTAGTATTAGTCATTTAATTCCAGCATACCATTTTCCAGTTGTCCTGTTGGGATTCAGCTTTATGAAGCAGATCTTCAAGGTCGCCTGTCTGGGTGAGGCCATGGCTTTGTTCAAGGACTTTCTGCCTGTAGCGAGTAGGCCCCTTTTCCAGGAACTTGGAAAAGGGGCAGCGATGCAGCGATGTCATCACCAAACATCAGACTGAAATTCTGCTCCATCTGCAGACAAGATGGAATACAGACGACAACATGGCATACATTTTTAATAGGTTCACCTTATGACCAGGGCTGTGATCTGTTTAAAGTCATTTTTCATTTCAGTTCGACTTTAAGGCAATACATACCATTCCCGCAATGTCAAGAAATCTTGGAAAGGTGGTGAATATTTCAGAGGACTTCACTGGGTCATGAACCATTGCTTGGCGATGGGTGAAGGTGTGTTTCATCTTCTCCTCGACGATTGCTTCATCAGTTGTATGGTTCATCAGTGCGATGGCCTCACAACACTGAGTTTTGACAGGGGATTCTGACACTCTGTAATGATCCTCTCTCCTCCAGGTTTGGCCATCAGAATGTTTTCAATCATCTAAGTGGGAGGGGGGAAAAGGGGGGGACAGGGATTTGGTGGCCAAATATATTTACAGTAGCACAAATGTAAACCATGCCCCCCATACTTCTCCGCAATTGTACTTTGCCATTTACCCCCCTGCTGCCCCCTTTATCAGAATCACCATCTTGATCTCCATTTCAAACAGTCATCTGCAAATCTTACCTGAGCGAGATGAGTCAGGTCAGCTCTGTTCCTTTGGGCAGGACACGGCTGCAAAATGGTGGTGTCATCAGTCCCCATTGTCTGCACTGGAGCTGAGAAAGGCTAGTTTCAGTGAGCCTCACTGAATCTAGCATGTTGACATAACAGGAGTGATTATAATAACATGTGATTAGCAAGAGGGGATCATTTGTGTTAAGAGTAATGTAAAAGAGATATTATAAATAAATATTGCGTGCCGGATCAAACAACATGAAGTGCTTTTGCGCACTGCTGCCAGTAGCCTACTTATTTAGCGTCTGGTACTAACTCTGCTGTCACGTACTGCAGTTGTTCTCAAACTTTTCAGGCCGCAACCCCAAAAATAATCATATTTTAACTGGGGACCCCCCACCCTGACGAGCACTAAGAGTTGGGACAGTACATTTTGTATAACACTGTTCTATTGTGAAAGTCTAGCAGATCTACATGCTCACAACGCCTCGCATTGCGAGGCTTTGTGAGCATGTGGATCTTCTATTTTCACAATCTCTGAGTCTAATATTTGATCATTTGGCCCAATGTTTAGTCTGTCATTTTAGAGGTATTAAAAAGTCCTTAAATTGTCACTTGAAATGTGCAAATACCCTCTATACACTTAAAGTTTGTTGGTTTGTTTACTGTTGAGAAAACAATGATTAGCCAATCATCAGGGGACCCCCCAAAATAATTTAGGGACACCCCTGGGGGTCCCGACCCAAAGGTTGAGAACCACATTTCTAATACCTCAAAAGAACAGGGGAACAAAGGAAAGAAAAGACCGTTATAACATTAAAAGTAAACAAATTATATAAAAACTGGTCAAACGTTGCCCAAATTGTCAAATGATATAAGAGGCAACAATTGTGAAAATAACAGATCTACAAGCTCACTGCATTCCAAGTGCTTGTCAGGGTGGAGGGTCCCCAGTTCAAATATGACTATTTTGGGGGGTCCCCAGTTCAAATATGATTATTTGGGGGGCTTAAGTGGTTAACAGTCAACAGGATCACTGATTACATTAATTATGAGAAGCAGTGTTCTTGGTGACATCACCACCAACAAGTGCCACAGGATATAAATAACAACAAGTGGGCTTGAGACCAGTATATTATACCAAAACTTCATAGGATAGACCAAGGATATTCTCCTCAAAAATATAAAATAAATAAAAAATACCAACAGTACAAAGGCAGGGCCCTTAGCCAATGAGGCTAAGGGCACAGGGGTATATATTTGTGCCCATATGAGCCCACACTGTTTTGTATGAACAGTATTTCTAGTTAAGAACTGGTTCTCAAACTGTTTTTTTATTTAAAGGACCCCCTGTTTTTAGTATGCATATGGCCATGATCCCCCATCATCCATAACTCCCCTAGAACTGTACAAATGGAACCAGATGGACCTGTTAGGGTTAATTTGGTTCCATTTGTATACTCTACTACCATTGCTAGCTAACATTAGCCACAAATACCACACACACACACACACACACACACACACACACACACACACACACACACACACACACACACACACACACACACACACACACACACACACACACACACACACACACAGTATTGAACAGCTGCTAGCTAACTTTGGCTCTGTTAGCCACAATACCACACAACAGGCTGCAAGCTGTGCACAAATACACAGCAAAGCACCTTCTGTTAATACAAAATAAAAAAACGTCCACTTCTATCAAAAGGGAATCTTACACATTTTGAACATTCAGTTCCATTAGGATGTAGTCTACTGTAAAAACGTTAGCATCAGCTAGTGTTAGCATTAGCTAGCGTTAGCATTAGCTTAGTTGTACTGGTTGGATGAACCTTTCAGAAAAATACACACTTTGTACAAAAACACTGCAGACAACATTCTTAAGTAACATACAGTACATGTAGGTTACTTTATCCAGTGGCTATGTTGTTTCACCTACCTAAAAAGGATAAAGTCCATGAGCATATAACTCCTGGTTGTTCTTCTCTTCAGCACTGACTGACTGAGGTTCAAAATGGCAGCCAGCCCAGACTGGTTCAAACCAGTTCCAAGTCGTTCCAATAGCTCCTCTCTGTCTTGAGGAGCAATAGATGAGCAGCAAATGAGCAGCAAATGTTTCCTCTGAGAAAGTATAATAATAAGGATATGCCCCGCCTCCTACAGAGCTCTGTTTCCTGCTAGATCAAAGCAATATGTGATGTCTTATTTTAAGAAAGAAAAAAAAGAAAAAATATATATTTTAATAGCATTATTATTATAGCAGTATTGAATGCACAATGTGATTTTACACAATTTTATACATAAATATACAATATATGTTGTAGCCGGTCAGGGTACTAAAGTATCGTTAGATTTTCAATAGGAATTCAATTTTAAAAAATCATTTTTCTCTCAATTTTCTAATTTTCTAGCTCCCCATAAAATCAAATATTGGTTCATTTTTCCAATTTTCTAGCTTGCAAAAAAAATCAGGAAAATGCTTCAATTTTTTAAATGTGTGATTCATATTTGTCATTATTTGATTTGGAACCGACAAAGGAAAAACATCTTTAAAAAAGGTATTTTTCATTTTTTTACCACATTACGAATATCAAAAAATGGACCAATTTTTCAAATTTTCTAGCTTGCAAAAAAATCAGGAAAATGCTTCAATTTTTTAAATGTGTGATTCGTCTTTGTCATTATTTGATTTGGAACCGACAAAGGAAAAACATCTTTAAAAAGGTATTTCTTAATTTCTTACCCCATTACAACAATCAAAAAATGGGCCCATTTTTCCAATTTTCTAGCCCACAAAAAAATCAGGAAAATGCTTAAAATTTGCTCAATTTTTTGAATGTGTGATTCATATTTTGGCATTATTTGATTTGGAACCGACAAACAAAAAATAGGCCCATTATTCAATTTTCAAGTCCAGGAAAGAAATCGTCATCATGAATGTCACGTGACCACGTGTCAAGTCACATGGTACACAACTTCAAAATAAAAGCTGTAGGCTAGTCTAACATCCAAGTAATAGGATCAACATGCAGGCAGGCAGGGGGTCCATGAGGGGTTTACAAGGGGGTCCATGGCTGGTTCCCAAAGTGTGGTTTGGGGACCCCCAGGGTTTCTATGGCTGGTTCACAACAGCCTGGTACACGTACAGCCATGGCTGGTTCCCAAAGTGTGGTTCGGGGACCTCTGGAGGTCCATGACGGATTTCCAAGGGGGTCCATGGCTGGTTAGCAATAAGTGTGTTTAATTGCGACCGTAGTAGGTCGCAGTTACTTTTACACTCTCTACTATCCAAACCTCCACCAGCCGTCAGCCTGTCCTTCCCTCCGTCACGTCACTCGTCACACGTCACACGTCACACGTCACACTTTCCCCCTACTCATATCTCCGCCACCGTTGCCCCGATCCATGCCAAAATTTCCATACAAACTCCTTGCCTGCCAAACTACAACCTCGAAGGACCCCCGGAGCTCCAGGGACCCCCAGGTCCCTGGGGGACCCCCAGGTGTAAAGAATGACCAAATGTGCAAAAAAGACCACCCCGGGGCTGCTCACGGGGAATTCCCGGGGACCACCGACTCCTGGTGCTCCAGAACGGATGCAAAAGTGGTGGCGCCCCCAGTGGAGGACCCCCTCCACTGCAGCTCACATAAAATGCCTTAACTCGGGCTAGGAGCGACCGGGAGAGCCGGGGCCGGTACCTATTCGTCCGCCTCGGCGGCGCGGAGACCCCACCTCTCATTTCTCATATGGCCCTCTTCTAGCGCCACCATGAGGCCGATTCTGCAAAACACATTTTTGGACACTGCTCCTAAAATTTTTGCCCTAAAATCACACAAATCGGTACACAGTATGTCTACACTCATGTCATCAACTTGGATCTGTCCCATATAGCGCCACCTTCAGGCCGATCTTTTAAAACACATTTTTGGACACTGCTCCTACAATCTTTGCCCTAAAATCACGCAAATCGCTACACAGTATGTCTACACTCATCTCATCAACATGGATCTGTCCCATATAGCGCCACCTTCAGGCCGATTTTTTAAAACACATTTTTGGACACTGCTCCTACAGATTTTGCCCTAAAATCACGCAAATCGCTACACAGAGACACTGCTCCTACATATTTTGCCCTAAAATCACGCAAATCGGTACACAGTATGTCTACACTCATCTCATCAACATGGATCTGTCCCATTTAGCGCCACCTTCAGGCCGATTTTTTTAAACACATTTTTGGACACTGCTCCTACAGATTTTGCCCTAAAATCACACAAATCGCACAGTATCTCTACAGTCATGTAATCAAAACGCATCTGTCCCATCCAGCGCCACCATCAGGACGATTTTGGTAAAACAAACTTTTGGCCTTTTTGTGGAGATAAGCGACCAACGGTCGCTTATCTCCCGATTAGGGAGTCTTACTGGTAGTGTAATAGGTGAAATAGTGTAATAGTGCATTCTTATCAAAACCTCCACCAGCTGTCAGTCTGTCAGTCAGTCTGTCAGTCAGACTTTCAGTCACACTTTTGCCCTTCTCATAGTGGTTTTGGCTGCCAAACCACTACCCCATTTCTCCCTCTTCTAGCGCCACCATGAGTTCTTGCAAAACACATAATTTTTTGGACACTGCTCCTACAAATTCTGCCCTAAAATCACGTAAAGCGGTACACATTATGTCTACACTCATGTCATCAGCATGGATCTGTCCGAGATAGCGCCACCATCAGGGCATCCTAAAATCACGCTTTGCGTGATTTTACGGCAAAATCTGTAAAAGCAGAGTCCAAAAATGTGTTTGAAAAATCGCCCTGATGGTGGCGCTATCTTGGACAGTGTAGACATACTGTGTACCGCTTTGCGTGATTTTAGGGCAAAATTTGTAGGAGCAGTGTCCAAAAATGTGTTTTGCAAGAAGCGGTTGTGGTTTGGCAGGCAAGGAGTATGTGTGCAAAATTTGGCATGGATCTGGGCAACGGTTGCGGAGATATGAGCAGGGCAAAAGTGTGACGTGTGACAGACAGACAGACAGACAGACTGACTGACTGACGGACGGACGGACGGACGGACGGACTCACAGCTGGTCGAGGTTTTGATAGTAACTGCGACCTAACGGTCGCAATAACATTTATGCTATTTCAATATTACAAGTAATGCACTATTACACTATTTCACCTATTACACTACCAGTAAGACTCCCTAATCGGGAGATAAGCGACCGTAGGTCACATGTATACACAAAGAGGGCTGTAACTGCCATTGGTTCCTAGTTGTGTGGGCAATGTGTAGACATACTGTGTACCGATGTGCGTGATTTTAGGGCAAAATCTGTAGGAGCAGTGTCCAAAAATGTGTTTTGCAAGAATCGGCCTCATGGTGGCGCTAGAAGAGGGCCATGTGAGAAATGAGGGGTGGGGTCTCCGCGTTGCCTTGGCGGACGAATAGGTACCGGCCCCGGCTCTCCCGGACGCTCCTAGCCCGAGTTACGGCATTTTATGTGAGCTGCAGTGGAGGGGGTCCTCCACTGGGGGCGCCACCACTTTGGCATCCGTTCTGGAGCAGCAGGAGTCGGTGGTCCCCGGGAATTCCCCGTGAGCAGCCCCGTTGGGGTGGTCATTTGGTCATTTTTGCATATTTGGTCATTTTTTACATCTGGGGGTCCCCCAGGGACCTGGGGGTCCCTGGAGGTCCGGTTGCGGAGATATGAGCAGGGCAATAGTGTGACGTGTGAGGTGTGACAGACAGAGGGACAGACAGACAGACAGACGGACAGTTTGTGCAGGCTGTGATAGTACACTTATCACAATACCAGCCATGGACCCCTTTGGAAACCCCTCAGGGACCCCCAGAGGTCCCCGAACCACATTTATTGCTAACCAGCCATGGACCCCCTTGGAAATCCGTCATGGACCTCAAGAGGTCCCCGAACCACACTTTGGGAACCAGCCATGGCTGTATGTGTACCAGGCTGTTGTGAACCAGCCATAGAAACCCTGGGGGTCCGCAAACCACACTTTGGGAACCAGCCATGGACCCCCTTGTAAACCCCTCATGGACCCCCTGCCTGCCTGCATGTTGATCCTATTACTTGGATGTTAGACTAGCCTACAGCTTTTATTTTGAAGTTGTGTACCATGTGACTTGACACGTGGTCACGTGACATTCATGATGACGATTTCTTTCCTGGACTTGAAAATTGAATAATGGGCCTATTTTTTGTTTGTCGGTTCCAAATCAAATAATGGCAAAATATGAATCACACATTCAAAAAATTGAGCAAATTTTAAGCATTTTCCTGATTTTTTTTGTGGGCTAGAAAATTGGAAAAATGGGCCCATTTTTTGATTGTTGTAATGGGGTAAGAAATTAAGAAATACCTTTTTCAAGATGTTTTTCCTTTGTCGGTTCCAAATCAAATAATGACAAAGACGAATCACACATTTAAAAAATTGAAGCATTTTCCTGATTTTTTTGCAAGCTAGAAAATTTGAAAAATTGATCAATTTTTTGATATTCGTAATGTGGTAAAAAAATGAAAAATACCTTTTTTAAAGATGTTTTTCCTTTGTCGGTTCCAAATCAAATAATGACAAATATGAATCACACATTTAAAAAATTGAAGCATTTTCCTGATTTTTTTGCAAGCTAGAAAATTGGAAAAATGAACCAATATTTGATTTTATGGGGAGCTAGAAAATTAGAAAATTGAGAGAAAAATGATTTTTTAAAATTGAATTCCTATTGAAAATCTAACGATACTTTAGTACCCTGACCGTAGCCCCCTTCCCTACCCTACAAGGTATCTCAGTTATAACTATTATCTATCTATAAATGCGAGAAGTCTCTGCGTGCGTGTGTGTGTGTTTGTAATCCGCGTATCTCGAGAACCGTTCGTCCCACCGGCTTCAGATTCGGCACGCGCGTTCCCCGCCGCGGCACGGAGTGCAGTGCCGGGTCTCGACCCGACCCGACGCGCGGTTTTCCCAAACCGGCGCGAAACGTTCGGAATCTCCTTATGCGGGGTTGACCCATAAAAGGCTCTGACATCACGTACGCCACATGAGTCAACAAAAAATTTCAACAAAAATCTCAACAAAAAATGTCAACAAACGGGGTTGACCCATAAAAGGCTCTGACATCACGTATGCCACATGAGTCAACAAAAAATGTCAACAAAAAATCTCTGTGAGTGTGTAACAAATATGGGCATAAACCCGACGCGCGGTTTTCCCAAACCGGCGCGAAACGTTCGGAATCTCCTTATGCGGGGTTGACCCATAAAAGGCTCTGACATCACGTACGCCACATGAGTCAACAAAAAATTTCAACAAAAATCTCAACAAAAAATGTCAACAAACGGGGTTGACCCATAAAAGGCTCTGACATCACGTATGCCACATGAGTCAACAAAAAATGTCAACAAAAAATCTCTGTGAGTGTGTAACAAATATGGGCATAAACCCGACGCGCGGTTTTCCCAAACCGGCGCGAAACGTTCGGAATCTCCTTATGCGGGGTTGACCCATAAAAGGCTCTGACATCACGTACGCCACATGAGTCAACAAAAAATTTCAACAAAAATCTCAACAAAAAATGTCAACAAACGGGGTTGACCCATAAAAGGCTCTGACATCACGTATGCCACATGAGTCAACAAAAAATGTCAACAAAAAATCTCTGTGAGTGTGTAACAAATATGGGCATAAAATGAATGCCCCCATATACGACGCGCGGTTTTCCCAAACCGGCGCGAAACGTTCGGAATCTCCTTATGTGATTGTTGACATCAGGCTGTTCCGGAGGAAATCGGCGAAAGCTCTGACTCATTGTGACATCACTTCATAAAAGGCTCTGACATCACGTACGCCACATGAGTCAAGAAAAAATCTCTGTGAGTGTGTATGTATGTATGTAATCCACGTATCTCGAGAACCGTTCGTCCCACGGGCACGCGCGTTCTCCATATATGGGCGTTCGTCCCACGGGCACGCGCGTTCTCCATATATGGGCATAAAATGAATGCCCCCATATATGGGCATAAATGGATTGCAGACAGACAGATACAGATATCTCCATATATGGACATAAATGGACAGAGGCAAACAGATGGTCAAAGATCTCCATATATGGGCATAAAATGGACGCAGACAGACAGATACAGATATCTCCATATATGGGCATAAATGGACACAGGCAAACAGATGTTCAAAACGGGTCCTATGACAACAGGTATAATGAGGTTTGCATTAAAGGGGGAACCGGCACTGTGTCTGCAACACAGTTGGAGGCACAGACAGATACTCCATATATGGGCATAAAATGGACGCAGATAGACACATATCTCCATATATGGGCATAAAATGGACCCAGAACTATAACTGCAGTGATCTCCATATATGGACATAAAATGGACGCCGACAGACAGACAGACAGATACAGATATCTCCATATATGGGCATAAATGGACACAGGCAGATGGTCAAAACGGGTCCTATGAAAACAGGTATAATGGGGTTTGCATTAAAGGGCGGGGCATTCATTCCCTATTTACATTGTTCCGAGTTGGCCAGGTCGCCGACTAGACGCTGGGCCGCCCGAAGGGCGGCCCAGCTTCTAGTCTATCTATAAATGCGACAAATCTCTGTCTGTTTGTTTGTTTGTTTGTTTGTTTGTAATCCGCGTATCTCGAGAACCGTTCGTCCCACCGGCTTCAGATTTGGCACGCGCGTTCCCCGCCGCCGCGCGGAGTGCAGTGCCGGGCCTCGACCCGACCCGACTCGCGGTTTTCCGAAACCGGCGCGAAACGTTCGGAATCTCCTTATGCGGAGCTGATTGTTGACATCAGGCTGTTCCGGAGGAAATCGGCGCAAGCGCTGAGTCATTGTGACATCACTTCATAAAAGGCTCTGACATCACGTACGCCACATGAGTCAACACAAAATCTCTGTGAATGTGTATGTATGTATGTAATCCGCGTATCTCGAGAACCCTTCTTCCCACCGGCACGCGCGTTCTCCAGATATGGGCATAAAGTCTGACATCAGAGTTTTCCGCAACCGGTACTGTGTGTGCAGAGATCTTCATATATGGGCATAAGTGGACAAAGACAAACAGATGGTCAAAACGGGTCCTATGACAACAGGTATATTGGGGTTTGCATTAAAGGCTGGGGCATTCATGGGGTTTGCATTAAAGGGTGGGGCATTCATTCCCTATTTCAAATTCGGCACGTGCGTTCCCCACCGCAGCAGGTAGTGCAGTGCTCGGCCTCGACCCGACCCGATACACGATTTTCTGGAACCAGCACGAAAGGTTCGGATTCTGATGTCTGACATCAGGATTTTCTGGAACTGGCACTGTGTCTGCATAGATCTCCATATATGGGCATAAAATGGATGCAGACAGACAAATACAGATATCTCCATATATGGGCATAAATGGACACAGGCAAACAGATGGTCAAAGATCTCCATATATGGGCATAAAGTGGACGCAGACAGACAGATACAGATATCTCCATATATGGGCATAAATGGACACAGGCAAACAGATGGTCAAAACGGGTCCTATGACAACAGGTATAATGGGGTTTGCATTAAGTTTGTCTCCTCCTCCATCTGTTTGTCTGTGTCCCTTTATTCCCATTATGGAGATCTCTGTATCTGTGCCTCCGACTGTGTTGCAGACACAGTGCCGGTTCCCCCTTTAATGCAAACCCCATTATACCTGTTGTCATAGGACCCGTTTTGACCATCTGTTTGAAAAAGCGACAGAAATCTCATATATGGGCATAAAATGGACGCAGATAAACATATATCTCCATATATGGCATATATGGGCATACAATGGATGCAGAATCACAAAGATCTCCATATACGGGCATAAAAGGGACACAGACAGACAGATACAGAGATCTCCATATATGGGCATAAAATGGACGCAGATAGACAGATATCTCCATATATGGGCATATATGGGCATAAAATGGACCCAGAACTATAACTGCAGTGATCTCCATATATGGACATAAAATGGACACCGACAGACAGACAGATACAGATATCTCCATATATGGGCATAAATGGACACAGGCAGACAAATGGTCAAAACGGGTCCTATGAAAACAGGTATAATGGGGTTTGCATTAAAGGGCGGGGCATTCATTCCCTATTTACATTGTTCCGAGTTCGGGCGGCCCAGCTTCTAGTAATTATAATAAACATACTATAAAGTGTTAGGCCTATACATCATTGGAAAAAATACTATTTTTGTCAATACTGCATGTAGAAATACTCTGTAACAAATCATTCTAAATTTACTTAAAGTACAAAACTGTTGGTATGAAAATGTATTTAAAGTGCAAAAGTAGAAAGTACTCATTATGCAGAATCTTTGAAAAGAGCAGATCTACAAGCTTACAATGGCATTGGTGACATTTTTGAGAGGCCATTTTTGCGACCGTTAGGTCGCAGTTACTATCAAAACCTTCACTGGCAGTCTGTCTGCCTGTCCGTCTGTCCGTCTGTCCGTCCGTCCGTCTGTCCGTCCGTCCGTCCGTCCACATCACGGCACACCACACTTTTGCCCTTCTCCACAACCGTTGCCCCTATCCATGCCAAACTTTGCACACACACTCCTTGCCTGCCAATCCACAAGCTCCACCCCTCCAGAGACCCCTGGAGCTCCAGGGACCCCCAGGGACCCCCTGGCGCCACTGCCAAAAAGTCAAAAGTAGCCGATCATACATGTGCTTATCTCCTGGTTAGGGAGTCTTACTGGTATTGTTCTGCTCCAGGATTCTGGCTACCCCCCCTAAATCACATGCGCTGAGTCAGAATATGCAGGTTTTATTCCAATGCGCAAACAGGAAGTGTCTCAAAACTGCCACTTCCTGGTGTGTTTTGGGTATTACGAGTTGGTAGGTGCTCCGATATATTTTTTTCTCATGTCTGCATGTCATTTTAAGCCTCAGGTCGACATTCAGTAACCCTAATATCCTATCGTGATTTTATAGTAATTCAAAGGAGGCTAACCCTAGTTTAATCCTAGGAATGTCGCACAGAAATAAAACACACCTCCACGTGTTCGTCTCGGTGAGCTATTCAACATACTAAAAGATGTGCCCTTGACACATGATGGTTTCGGACTTATAACACGAAATAGCTAACCCTAGGGTCAGCTATTTCGCGTTATAAGTCAAAGACGATGCGACATCAGACCTTGGTTCCGAGATATGTTGTAGAGCTCTCCGAGACGAACGTGTGGATGTCTTGGTTATCCTCCTACGACCTTTCTTCCCTGGGATCTCCAATTTGACTAAGGGTCATAGAGTCTATAAACGTTAGAGCACATTGAATGCCAGGCCAGAGAAAGCTATCTCCTCACAGGAGTGTCTGTGTGGGATGAACCTTATACTGGCGTGTTCAGCTCGCAGAGACGAACATGTGTATGTGTGTGTGTGTGTGTGTGTGTGTGTGTGTGTGTGTAACTCCTCTATACGACACTCCTGTGCCGAGAGAACGGCCCCTAAAGTTAGAATTAGGGTTAGCCCTCTAGGGGTCATACATCAACGCGTTCGTCTCAGCGAGCTGATCAAGAATCTTTTTGCCATGTGTCTGTGCGTCCCCTAGAACCCGAGCTAGCTCTTTTAGAAGGGTTAGAAATCGACTAAAGCATTTTTACGTGACGGGATAAGACTAAGAAAGATCTAACTGATCAGTCTTGATCACATGACTAGCGATTTGTGTGAAATTTGAAGGAGTAATATAAGAAAATATGTATTACGTAAGTCGGCCTGCTGGTGGCGCTATAAAAGGCATGTGACAAATGTAGGGCAAAGTTGAAGTTTTAGTCATGCTGCATAAATTGTTGAAACTCATGTAGTAGTAATAATATCTTAAAATGTAACTAACTTATAATGGTTATCCCCCAAATTAGCATTCTATTGATGCAGACCCTTAGTTTTCATTAGATAACGTTTCTGTAAGTTCTATACTTTATCTTAATAAACTATCTGATACATTGCTTTTAACATTCTTAAATTGGCATGAGATTGGTTCTGTATGTGATAAAATTGAGACATAATTTATCTAATTGTTGGTATCATTCGAGAGCTTGTACTAGCTAGAATGATATATACTTAAGACATTTTCTGAATATGCTATAAATAAAGCAAGTGAATTAAAATGAGCATTAAACACAAATGCATGATCAAATGAGAATGATTGAAGACTGCATCGTTTATAGCTATATACTGGCCAATCTGAGTCTTTAATGTGACTTAAATGAGTTAATCTTGAGAGCTCTTTTACAGCTCAACAGTGGTCATTCTGAGACAGACCTGAGATGTAACAAAAAGCCTTAATTGAGCTTTAAATGAGATTATATTGAAAGCTATTTTTTATATCACTTGGAGCTAAGTTTGAGACGCAACAATCCAGATGAATTGAGCAATATTTGAGACATTATTGAGCTCTCCTGTATAGCTCATCAGAGCTTCCATCTGAGGCATGTTGCTCCCCAGAAATAGAGGAGAAACAGGAGCAATACCTGAGATCTCCTTTTTGTATCACCTTGATCTCATTTGTGGCTTGAGAAACAAAAGAGCAATAGATGAGGGCTCAATCATGGATTCTGCTTTTCTCCCCGGAATAATCTTATATTCAGTTAGAATCATCACTACCTGCTAGTAGTTCCATTCTGCTAGTAGTGCTATGGAACCTCCTATTCAGTTAGGAAGACATTGTGGAATAATTACTGGAACTAACAAGCACTGGCCTCCACCCTACAAACAACATACCACATAGCTAGCTTACATATTGTCTGTTTCAACAGCACAGCAGCTTCACATGTTTCTCTATCCCACAAAAACATCAATCAATCAGGTAGCCACATGTATCACAGTCAAGCTCAAACTTTATATAAAATGACAACAATAGTGTAGAATATGCCTGAAGATGGTGTATGAAACTCCAACTCAATGTACAATGTTTCCCATTTCTTAACTTCTGTCCATACATTAGCATAATCACTTAGTAGTGTGGTCTCAGGGATAGATAGCACCTTAACTCTGCAGCCACACAGAGGCGCTCCAACACAAAATTGCACCAGTTATTTTAGAGTTGTGCATAGTAACCCTAACCCTAACCCAGTATCCACCAAATGTTTCCTCCAAACCCTCAAGTGTAACTTGAGAGTCATTACAGACAGCAATTTGTGTTCATGCTATTAAAATGGTCTAACTTTGTTAGGGTACAAAATGGAACAAATTGTGTTCTTAATAATCCTAATAATGGCAACGGCGGCGGCCGTGGCGGCGGCGCAGTCCACCGGGAATCGTCCCCCTACTCCCTACTGTCAATCCGGGCCTGGGTGTGTATCCATGGCCGCCATGTGAATGACTGAGCTCGTCAAAATGTAGCATATCTCTGCTGTCGAGCCGAAACCTCCTAACTCCAAAATGTTAATTTTAGGGAAAATGAGCTCAAGTGGAGTTAGGAGGTTTTGACCGAAGGGCTTTTTACTACTTTTCATTGGTTCAATATTATTTTAATCAACACACAGACGTAAAGGGTGTCCAATAGCACATATTAATGAAAAAAATAAAGGGCCAATCGGGTGGAGTTAGCTGGTTTGGCAGAAAGTGTGGAGTTAGGTTTTGTCCCAAGCACTTTTTACTACTTTCCATTGGTTCAATATTATTTTAAACAACACTCAGATGTAAATGGTGTTCAATAGCCCTGATTTATGCCAAAAAAATCTAAAACCTCAAAAATGGAGTTAAGAGGTTTTGGCCAGTGACGATATAGAGCCTACTTGCTTGTCAGGTGATCTTGAAACTACAACGCATCAATCCCCCAGCCAAATAATTTACTTCCATCTATGTTTCTATGATAAGGATTCACTGCTCAGAGTGCTACAGGCTGTGGCTGTTGCAGCTCTCAGCATGCAGGAGACACTGATGTAACCCAGTAAACACAGTAAATAGCACATCTGCAAGCTCACAAAAAGCATCACAAATTGACACGTTGTGAGTCTGTATATTCTTCTATTCACGGCATGCACAGTCATGGCTGTGAGAATGCCATGACTTAAGGGCTTTGCACAGAGACGCTGCGGCAGTGCGTTTTTCCCCCGATCGAATCCAGTTCGATTTGTGCGTCTTGTCGCATGTGTTAAAAACTCAGTGACTCCTTTTATGACTCCTTTTTGGATCCGCAGCGCGGATTCTGCACAGCAATGCACACCAAATCCAATGTGTTTCAATCATGCAGCAAACGGGAAAAAAAACAATTGTTGGAAATCGCGCCTGTGTGCAAAGCCCTTTAGCTGCTGGAATTACAGTACAGAGGCTGTGGTATAGAGTTTAACCAGACATTTATTGACCAAAACCAATGAATAAACGTTCAATCATTGCCAGTTGTACAGTGGTGTATAACTTTCCACCCCTCAGTTCCCCAATGTGCACTGGCAGCAGCCTTTTATAGCCAGGTGAGCTGATGAGCCTGGACTGATCCATTCTGACTGAGGGGTGTAGTCTAACTCTAAACATTATAAATACATACACCAATATTTATAATTTAAACTCAAATATATCACAGAACTCCTAAAAGGAGGGTAAAATGAGTCACCAGAAATAAATCTATCATGGTTAAAATGAAGTTTGAAGTTACAATGGGTGTGTGTGTGTGGAGAAAAGCCCATAAGCTGTTTCCCTGTCTAAAGTGGAATATCCCTTTAGACTCAACAATAAAATATACTACTGCAATTCTGTCACTAAACATTACACTCAACATTGCATTTACATTAAAGTGCTAATGTGCTGTGCAAATATGTAAAGTGTCCATGCTGTGCAAATAGTCAATAAGGGTTAAGGCCCATTCCCACTGGGCCAGATAACAGATACCTGGAGATATTTCTCCAGATATTTCTCCATGCAAAGTGGATGGTAGATACAGATACAAAAATGTTTTGCCACAGATAAAAGTATCTGTGGCAAATATCTGTGGTAGATATTTTTTTATCTGTATCTACCATCCACTTTGAATGGAAAAATATCTGGAGAAATATCTCCAGATATCTGTTATCTGGCCCAGTGGGAATGGGCCTTTAGGCCTATGTGCAACTATCAGTAACAGAGGACCCCTCTATGTTACAGTGGCAGTAGCCTAATTGACAATAAACGCATGCCTACGTTATTTTGCATTAAAATAAGCAGCAATTGCTATGTTTGCCAGTCGGAGATTTGCAAGGATTCTATTGTCACTCATACAGCTGCCAATGCAAATACTTTGGTCCGGTGTTTCATTATTTGGGGGCTCAAGCCCCTGCCCTTTTACCCATCTGTATGGCCTCTCCAGACCATGAATCACAGTGCGACGCGTTGTGAACTTGGAGGTTTGCTATTTTCAATATTTCCACCAAAGGCCCTTTCAGAAATTTCAGCCCCTGCCTCTCTCTGCCTCTCTCTGCACGTCCCTGGTACTGTATATAATGTGTGTGACTGTGTGTGTGTTTACTCTGCTTCTCGTACCCAGGCCATTCCATTAACTCCATGCAGGATTGAGGTGGATCCGTCAAATGATGCCCGCAAAGAAAAGGCAGAGGCACCAGCAGTCAAAGTGAAGGCAGAGGGACCAGCACTCAGCTGCAATGGTAAGATGAACACACACATTCTGTGGAAGGCTGTTTAACAAAATAGCTGCCATTGTTGTACTATTTATTCAATTACTATAACAAAGCAGGCTTAAGGGACTAAATAGATTGTATATAAAGTATACTGTATAGGACTATGACTATGTTCTGACGGTCAGACAATGTATGTTAGGTGTTTTTAATGTAATTACTCCTAATTATTATGCAAATTAGAGGCCACCATTACAGACAAAAGTTCTCAAAGGGGTCCAGACGCATCCCCCTTATTTTCTTTTATGTTCTACTTACTGTATCTGTATTTGTGGCATCTAAAATACAGGTTTAGATTAACCCATGTAAAAATCCTGGTAAAAACATACATTTGGTTCCTGATGACCAAAAATATCTATGGATATTCTGGCGGATTTGAATTTGACAAAAAAGTGGCTTCGAAGCGGTCTGTAGAAACCAATGGGGCTCCCTTTGTTCATCATTTTGATTACAGTGATTATCCGGATGAAGATTAGCTTGTAAAGTTTTCAGTAGGGGCCCATTTTGAACAAAATGCTTAAAATCATGAACGTAATATCCGATTGCCATGAAACTTTGTACACACATTTCCACTGGGTCGAAGTTTTCCTTCGTGTTGCATTTTCGTTGCATAACAGTTTTTGTTGCTAGTGTTACTCCTAACAATTTTGTCCAAACTTCACCCACATTTGTACACATTATCCCTGGAGTCATGTTATCAAGATTCATCTGAAAGTAAATCGTAGGAATTAGAAAAGCTGACAAAGTGTTCAGGAGGGGCCACGTTTGCACAGAATGCCACAAGCATTGCTGGACCCAGAGGTGAGAAAGTGTGAACGCTCCCAGTAGGCCAAGGAAGAACCTCCATTCAAAAGTATTCACATTGTCCATGAGGTCAGTTTTAGCTACCTGGCATAGTTTTATACTCAGTTCATACTAATACATTTATCTTTGTTTTGTTTGCTAGATACTAACATCCAGCACCCTGGTGTGGGTTGTGACGGCTGTGGGATGAAGCCGGTTGTGGGGACCAGGTACAAGTGTACCGTGTGTCCTAACTATGACCTGTGTTCTGCCTGTCAGTCCACTGGGCTTCATAAGGAACACCGTCTGAGGTCCCTCCAGCTCCCTGGTGCGCAATGTGACGGCTGTCAGATGAAGCCTATCGTGGGGACCCATTTTAAGTGTACAGTGTGTCCATATGACATGTGCTCTGCCTGTCAGTCCACTGGGCTTCATAAGGAACACGGTCTGAGGTCCTTCCAGTCCCCACTCCAGGTCAGAATATAATCATTGCTGTTGTCAGAACCCTCATAATTCCATAATTATGTCAATTCTTGTCCCCCCGAAATGCATAGAAAACTGCATTCTGGCAGTTATACCGTATACTGTATAACACAATGCAAACACAACAGGTCTTACACCTGCAAGGATGGATACGGTGATGACATTTGTCTGTGCCTACAGTATGTACAGCAGCATCAACAAAGAAAGAAATACTGATAGTCAATTCACTCTCTTTTGTCATTAAGGAAGCAAACACGTATGCAAGACCCCAGAAGGGAGGTGAAGGTATGTATCTTGACTATCATTAGGGTCTGAGCCCTGCACCAATTAAAAATTGCAAAGAAATAGTGCAAAGTCGGCAGGCATTTTGTTATGCAAATTAGAAGGTTAAAAACAAAACAAAAATGCTTGGGTACCATGTTTTTCTGATTCAGCACCCTTGAATTATGTAAAATGGCCTATTACCCCACCTTTACCCCCAAATGCCTAACAATTACATTTTTCAGAAATCCCTCCCCAAACTCTGGAGAGAGTTAGAACCTTATTGCAGTGAATACAAATACAATTGTAAAACATGATAAGAAAATAAATGATTAATTGAGGATATTAAAATGTCTGTTTCATCTACACTTATGTTCTATTTATATGTTCTATAAAAGAGGCATCACTGGGTGTGACACAAACAAACACCATCAAAGAGAGCCAGAGTCAACCCCAGAAACTGACCCAGGACCAGCAGGACCAGAGCAACCAAGAGAGAGAGAGAGAACCACTGGAGGACCTGGCCCAGGAACAAAAAGACCAAGCAGAGAAGCTCACAGTTCTAATGAAAGAAAGAGAAAACACCATCAAAGAGGAGGACAGTAAGAAAGAGCAAAAACTGACCCAGGACCAGCAGGACCAGAGCGACCAAGTAGAGCAACTCACAGCTCTACTGAAGGAGAGAGAGAGAGAACTGCAGAAGACCATCACAGCCATGGAGGACAGCAAGAGAGAGCAACACAAACTGACCCAGGAACAGAGGGACCAAGCAAAGAAGCTCAAAGTCCAAATGAAAGAGAAAGAAGCCACCATCAAAGAGATGGAGGACAGTAAGAGCCAGGAACAGAAACTGATCCAGGAACAGCAGAGCCTGAGCAACCAAGTGCAGAAGCTCACAGTTCAAATGAAAGAAAAAGAAGACACCATCAAAGAGATGGAGGACAGCAAGAGCCGTGAACAACAGGACCAGAGAGACCACACAGAGAAGCTTGCAGTTCAAATGAAAGAAAAAGAAGACACCATCAAAGAGATGGAGGACAGCAAGAGAAAACAACAAAAACTGATCCAGGAACAGAGGGATCAAGCGGAGAAGCTCACAGTTCAAATGAAAGAAAAAGAAGACACCATCAAAGAGATGGAGGACAGCAAGAGAGAGCTACAGAAACTGACCCAGGAACAGAAGGACCAAGCAGAGAAGCTCACGGTTCAAATGAAAGAAAAAGAAGACACCAGCAAAGAGATGGAGGACATGAAGAGCCGCGAACAGAAACTGATCCAGGAACAGCAGGACCAGAGAGACCACGCGGAGAAGCTTGCAGTTCAAATGACAGAAATGAAAAGTGTACTGGAGAAAATCAGCCAGAA
Source organism: Nannobrachium achirus (assembly GCF_963921795.1). Taxonomy (NCBI): domain Eukaryota; kingdom Metazoa; phylum Chordata; class Actinopteri; order Myctophiformes; family Myctophidae; genus Nannobrachium; species Nannobrachium achirus. The sequence continues at coordinate 6,093,651 of NC_137827.1, forward strand.
ACAGATGGAGGCAGACCAGCAACGTGAGTGAAATTATGTTACTCTTTTATACATGTGATCACAATGCTGCATCGCATTCAGTTTCATTTCATTACTTTATATTATATTTTGTTAAAAAACAAATAAAGCTTATACTTCTATTGACAAGAATTAGCACTTGGTGTAAACTAAGGTGTCATTTACTTAACAATGAACATAGATTACTGTACAACTCAGAACTCTGATGGAAGGAGGCTACCAGGCAGAAACATTAGAGCCTTTGGTACCAAAGTATCATTGTGCTTTAATCTATTATATTGGTTATTTTATAATTACACCACTAATGATGAAACAAATCCCCTTTCAAGGTGATGCTGAAACTCCGAAAAATCCGACCCAGATCATCGCAGGAGCAGAGGAAAAGCTGTTGTCTGAGGAAGAAGTTCATTAAAAGAGTCTCGGATCCCGTCCTGAATGAACTACTGGACGAACTTCTGGATGAGAAGATCATCACTTATGAAGAAATGGGTACCGCCATGGGTGAAAAGCTCACACAAAACAAAGCACGGAGCGTTATCGACATAGTGTGCAAAAAGGGAAAAAAGGCCAGTTCATTCATGATTGGCATGATCAATCAGCTGGATTGTAACCTTAGTGAAGAGCTGCAGCTGAATCTGCCATCAACGGTTTAGCCTTACATGCTAACCCGACGGTTTAGCCTGACATGCTAACCCTGACATGCTAATCCTACGGTTTAGCCTTACATGCTAACCGTGTGGAAACAATGATGTTTCCAGAGCTTATAGTTTCAGGGAAATGAGGAGAGAGCAGAGAAGGTTAAATAGACCACGAAAGACAGATAGACAACACTGTTGTAAGCCTGTAAGAATACAGAAATATTAGTTAAACAACAAATCAACAGTGAAGTAAAGCGTTTGAATGATATGTAACATGAAAATATTGTGAAAGCTAAACTTAATGTCCTATCAGGGATTTGAACCCAGGTCTGCAAGAGCAGATTAATATTGTTTTTTTTTTACTACAGAGCCAAGAGCCTGCTAGAGCTGCTTGCTCAGGGGAGTCAGAGTTATTCTCGTAAGGGTCCATTTGGAACCCACCCCCTTTGATAACCACTGCCCTACACTCTTAGAATCAGGAACACAGATCATTGTTCATGATGATTCTCTTCATGGATTCACTCTGTTTGACACCATGAAACTCAGGGGTTTGTTTTTATTTTTTGTAGATCTTTTATTCTTCAGTGGTTGTTTGTTAAATAGTAAATGCTGTTCTGCAGTGATGTGATGCTGTTGTCTATAAAGCTTTGAATGGTTTAAATACTACTTGTTTTGGACATGGGTTCCAGACAACCTCCCTGATGATGGCAGACAGAACCAAGACTGCTGTGAAATGGTTCTTGGTGTGTTGATGACTTTGTGAGCTCACAGAATGTTTTAGCACCTGAGACTCGGTGGCATTTCAGACTGTCTTATCACCTTTTTCTTTCACTCTTTTGTGTGTAAGCTTATTCTAAATAAAAAAACATTTACTATAAAGTCGTTCTTTATTGTCGTTTTTGTATCTTTCAAATGCACACTGACATCACTTACTAAATAGTGTCGCCACCATGGTAACAATGCCCAACTGACACCAACAAAGACCAACTGACATCACTACAGTGCCCAAATTTGGAGATGACATCAGGAACACCATATATGGGCATAAAAGAGTGTCTGTCAGCCAGCCAGACAGACGGGTATTGCACAACTGGACATCAATGGTGACTGTTCTGCCCAACACTGGTCTGGATTCTAAAACATTACTTCTGAGACTCCTACATTCAATCCCTCATCGCACAGAACTAGTATTATATATTTTCATACCATGGATTAATATAGCTATCAGTGGCCATTTTGTGGTGCCACAGATATAAAACCCATTCATTTTTCCCATATAGAGATTTCTGAAAAATATTTATAATAAATCATTGTAATCCTGGAACCAAGACATCCAGACTCATGGGGAATCATGAGCACAAAACATTTGATTCTGTGTCAAAACATCATTGGAATATTAAACGAAAATAGCAGATCAGTGAGCTTGTAGCCGAGGGACGGCTGTGAGTGCTTGTGCATCTCACCAGTGGTGGAAAAAGTACTCACATATTTTACTTATTTAAAAATATCAATACTGCAATATAGAAATACTCTTACAAGTAAAAGTCCGGAATTCAAAATGTACTTGAGTAAAAGTTTGAAAGTGTTGGCATCAAAATGTACTTAAAGTACCAAAAGTAAAAGAACATTTTGTTTTTGGAAAATAGCAGATCTACAAGCTCACAACGCGTCGAGATGCGGTGTGAGCTTGTAGATCGGCCAAGGTAAATAGGGCTAAAGTGGCGATCCATTTTTAACTAGACCATAAATGTAACTGTTACCGAACCCCGTTTTTTTTCTGCCTGTAAGTAAATCAAATGAAGCTTGGGTTAAGGGGGTTAAAGAAGCCTGTGGAGATGATGTCTTAACAAAAGGGAAGTGGAGCACTCGTCTTGGGTGCACGGTTCAGGTAAACAATGAACTTCACAACAAGGACACCAGCACTCACTTTAGAATGAATACTTTATTTCAGGTTTCCCCCAGCAGCAGCAAACAGACAGACGTTTCGGCCACACAGGGCCTTCCTCAGCGTGTATCCTGAAGTTAAACATTAAGTGTCACTTATAAAGGGGACCTGGGGTGCCACGCACAAAACGAAATGAAGAATTGTTGTTGGGATGTTTATTGTGATTTATATTTATTTTTATCTTAGTATTGTTGTTTAATAACTTTTGGGTCGTAGAACGACAAGAAAACAGAGCCTCTCTTTGTATGTAGTGTTATTTATTTTAATAACACTATGGTGTTTCATGAATATTTTTAAATGCTCTACTTTTTTGTAATACTTTGAAAAGAGTCTGTCTTTATAGAGGGGTCTTGTACCCGCACAGATATATGCGCTACTTTCTGTTTTTTTATGATCTTGGTATGTGAAAAATGTATAAACAGGGGTGCACATAACTTTTTGGGGCTGGTAGCTACTCAGGGGAGCACCATATGTTGCTTGGTGGCACCCTATTCTTTTCTTTTTTTAATATTTTTTTAATAGACCTGTCCTACATGACTATAGGGCTCTGTCATGACCAAATAAATAGAACACTACAATGCAAGCGTTTCAGTGCTGCACGTTAAATAGTTATCCTATTCAACAGTGCCATTTTAATGTTTTGTTTTTGTTGGCGCATTTAAAAGCAATGAATAGATGGAGAACTTTGATGGCAGATGTTCATGTAAAATAGATATGCTGCAAATCCAGTAGTCGCTCGTGCAAGTGCAAGACAACAAACTCCAGCAAATGTGTTCTTGCAAAAGTGTGGCTTTACTGGTCGTTTCTGTGAAAAGACATATCAACTTCAAGGGAGAAAACCGCTTCACATGTTCACTGTTTCGTGCTCTCTGGTCTAATGAGCACACAGGGAGAACAAGGTGTTTTGGCTAAGTGATAATTAAAGCAAGAGAATCAATACAAAAGGTGTCCACTAGGGGGTCAGTAATCTTTAACCTGAACTGGTGCCAGAACACTAAACCTTTTTGCCATTTCTTAACTATTAAAAAAAGAATAATAATAATTTGCAGCTCTCTCCTCAGTTGGCAAAGCATTGACCTTTAAATCACAATGTGCTCTACTCTGGGCACACTGCCAGCTCAGTCAGTGTAGGATTATATGATTGATTGATTGAAGACTTTATTAGAAGTTTGCACAGGAAAAGGTACAGTTTCATGACAGTACAGTTCACTTGTACAAGGTCAACTAAAAGGAGATCATAGTAAGCTTTTTGGCTTATTTGCACAGGAAACCTTTATTCAGAAACACCCCCACGAAAGGCCCATTCCCACTGGGCCAGATAACAGATTAAAAAAAATCTCTTTCTACAGATATTTTTCCATTCAAGTGGATGGTAGATACAGATAAAAACAATATCTGTCACAGATAAAAGAAAAATCTGTGACAGATATCTTGTCTGCTCTTTTCAACTTTTCAGGTGAAGAGCAAAGGATTGGCACCAAGTTCATTTCATGTCAGCTATTGAATATGTGGAATACAACAGGGCTAATTTATGTTTATATTGTCATATTGTGTATTTGTATTACTGTGAATTAATCTCATCCTCACAGAGTATTTGTTAAGTAGGCCAACCGAGGGGTCTCTCTCCGCCTCTTTGCATTTTCAGGTGGGTTACAAATGTCATTCAATCAGCCCAGCAATAAATAAAACTGCTTTACAGAAAATATTAGGTTCTATTCAACAGTTGGGCTAGTAAAAAAATAAATAACCAGATGTGTTTGTTTTTAACAGTACACCAAAATAGCAGATCTACAAGCTCACTGATCTGCTTTTTTCGTTTAATATTCAAATGATGTTTTGACACAGAATCAAATGTTATGTGCTCATGATTCACCAGGGGTCTAGATGTCTTGGTTCCAGGATTACAATTATTTATTATAAATATTTTTCAGAAATCTCTATATGGGAACAATGAATGGGTTTTATATCTGTGGCACCACAACATGTCCGCTGATGGATATATTAATCCATGGTATGAAAATATATAATACTAGTCCTGTGCCCGGGGGTGTGCGATGAGGGATTGAATGTAGGAGTCTCAGAAGTGATGTTGGAGAACCAGGGCTGGATTAACCATTGGGCATGTGGGGCCGTTGCCAGGGGCCCTTGGCTCTCAGGGGCCCTTGGGGGAACTGGGCCGCGTGGTCTTGACAATTTACTAAAATTAAATGTATACGTTAATTAAAAATCAAATGTGTAGGCCCCTCCTCTGTTGTCTACAGGTGCTTTCTTGGCCTACAGATGATCATCATAGCTTAAAATCCGAGCTGAATAGTGCGTGTCGGGAGGGAGTAGGGGTTATGGTGGAGGGTGGGGGGGCCCTAAACAATTATCGTCCAGGGGCCCTCGTGGGGGTTAATCCGTCCATGTGGAGAACCCAGACCGGTGCCCGTTGGGCAGAACAGTCATCATCCATGTCCAGTTGTGCAATACCCGTTGTAAACGTCTGTCTGGCTGGAACTCTTTTATGCCCATATATGGTGTTCTGTGTCCAGGCCAGTCTGTGATGTCATCTCAAAATTTGGGCACTGTAGTGATGTCAGTCAGTGATGTCAGTTGGGCATTGTTACCATGGTGGTGACACTGTTTAGTATCAGTGATGTCAGCATGCAGACAGACGGCGGACGGACAGACATTCAATAAATTAATAGTTAGATGTTAACCCATAAAAACAACAATACAACGACTTTATAGTAAATGTTTTTTTTATTTAGAATAAGCTTACACAAAAGAGGGAAAGAAAAAGGCGATGAGACAGACTGAAATGCCAACGAGTCTCAGGTGCTAAAACATTCTCTGAGCTCACAAAGTCAGCAGTCCATAATATCAAGGTTGTCATCCACACACCAAGAACCATTTCACACCACATGGAGGTTGTCTTGGTTCTGTCTGGCATCGTGTCTTCATCAGGGACCCCATGTCCAAAACAAGTAGTATTTAAACCATTCAACGCTTTATAGACCTACACATACGCATCACATCACTGCAGTGCAGCATTTACTATTTAAAAAAAAAAAAACAACTGGAGAATAAAAGATCTACAGAAATGAAAAAATCAACAAAAATAAAATCAAACTCCCTGAGTTTCATGGTGTCAAACAGAATGAATCCATGAAGAGAATCATCATGAACAATGATCTGTGTTCCTGATTCTCAAAGTGAGGTCCAGGGACCTTCGGGGGGTCCCTGAGGGGGTTCCAAATGGACCCTTACGGGAGTAACTCAGAGGACTCCCCTGAGAAAGCAGCTCTGGCAGGCTCTATTGGCTCAGTGGTAAAAACAATCATAATAATATAAATCATAATAATAATAACAATATTAATCTGCACTTGTGCAGGTAGACCTGGGTTCAAATCCCTGATAGGACATTAAGGTTACATAGTTTAGCTTTCAAATATTTTCATGTTACATATCATTCAAACACTTAACTTCACTGTTGGTTTGTTGTTCAACTCCTATTCCTGTATTCTTACAGGTCTTACAACAGTGTTGTCTATCTGTCTTCCATGGTCTATTTAACCTTTTCTGCTCTCTCTTCATTTCCCTGAAACTAAGCTCTGGACACATCTTTGTTTCCACACGGTTAGCATCTAAGGATTAGCATGTCAGGCTAAGCTGTAGGATTAGCATGTAAGGCTAAACCGTAGGATTACCACGTCAGGCTAAGCAGTCAGGTTAGCATGTAAGGCTAAACCATCGGGTTAGCATGTAAGGCTAAACCGTAGGTGGCAGATTCAGCTGCAGCTCTTCACTAAGGTTACTATCCAGCTGATTGATCATGCCAATCATGAATGAACTGGCCTTTTTTCCCTTTTTGCACACCATGTCGATAACGCTCCGTGCTTTGTTTTGTGTGAGCTTTTCACCCATGGCAGTACCCATTTCTTCATAAGTGATGATCTTCTCATCCAGAAGTTCGTCCAGCAGTTCATTCAGGACGGGATCCGAGACTCTTTTAATGAACTTCTTCCTCACAGACAACAGCTTTTCCTCTGCTCCTGCGATGATCTGGGTCGGATTTTTCAGAGTTTCAGCAGTACCTTGAAGGGGATTTGTTTTATCATTAGTGGTGTAATTATAAAATAACCAAGATAATAGATTAAAGCACAATGATACTTTGGTACCAAAGGCTCTAATGTTTCTGCCTAGTAGCCTCCTTCATCAGAGCTCTGGTTGTACAGTAATCTGTGTTCATTGTTGTGTAAACGGCACCTTAGTTTACACCAAGTGGAGTTCTTGTCAATAGAAGCATAAGCTTTATTTGGTTTTTAACAAAATGTAATATAAAGTAATGACATGAAACTGAATGTGTCATCAGAATGAATAGAAGTAGCATCGTGATCACACGTTTAAAAGAATAACATAGTTTCACTCACGTTGCTGGTCTGCCTCCATCTGTCTCTGGATCTTCTCCAGTACACTATTCATTTCTTTCACTTGAACTGCGAGCTTCTCTGCATGGTCTCTCTGGTCCTGCTGTTCCTGGATCAGTTTCTGTTCACGGCTCTTCATGTCCTCCATCTCTTTGCTGGTGTCTTCTTTTTCTTTCATTTGAACTGTGAGCTTCTCTGCCTGGTCCCTCTGTTCCTGGGTCAGTTTCTGTAGCTCTCTCTTGCTGTCCTCCATCTCTTTGATGGTGTCTTCCTTTTTTTTCATTTGAACTGTGAGCTTCTGCACTTGGTTGCTCAGGCTCTGCTGTTCCTGGATCAGTTTCTGTTCCTGGCTCTTACTGTCCTCCATCTCTTTGATGGTGGCTTCTTTCTCTTTCATTTGAACTTTGAGCTTCTCTGCTTGGTCCCTCTGTTCCTGGGTCAGTTTGCGTTGCTCTCTCTTGCTGTCCTCCATGGCTGTGATGGTGTTCTGCAGTTCTCTCTCTCTCTCCTTCAGTAGAGCTGTGAGTTTCTCTACTTGGTCGCTCTGGTCCTGCTGGTCCTGGGTCAGTTTCTGGGGTTGACTCTGGCCCTTTTTGATGTTCTTTGTCACACCCAGTGATGCCGCTTTTATAGAACATATAAATAGAACATGTACGTAAGTTTAGACGAACCATAGACATTTTAATATCCTCAACCAATCATGTCTTTTCTCCTATCGCTGTCAATTGTATTCACTGCAATATTGTAATATTGTATTGTCTATTGTCTTGAAGGAAATATAATAGAATTGTTCTCTCTAAAGAGCTGTTATTCTTCTTGTCTCTCGTTATTCTGTCTGGCAAAGTCATTTGAGGGTTAACTTAATGTATTTAATTGATAGAGATCATCTTCTGAATTAAATGATGTATTATAATGATGTCGATCTGTACATTCTCAACCACAAACAGTGTTTAAATCATTAATCTGATAACCTTCATTATTATTGTTGTTTAATTACAGTATATTAAACTAAGTTAAATACGCAGCTGTGTGAACATTCACTCCAAATGGCTTTTATTATTTTCATATAAACTTAAGTCTTAATTTACACAAAGTTGAATTATCTTCAATAGAACCAGTATAAGAGTAACCAAATGCATCATCAGAATGAATGCATGTAAAATCATGGTCACACATTTGAAAATGATTGAACGAGTAACATGGTTTCACTCATGTTTGGGGATTTTCTTTAGGTAAAAAGATATATTTGATGTTTTATTTTGAAAAACCATGACAGGGTTTAATTTTTGGAAACCATTCTTAAACTTAAACCAATCAGGAAAAGGGGCAGGGATAAGTAACGCCAATGAAGAACAAGGACTCTAAACTGAATGCAATACACTCACAAGTAACTACGAGAAGCAGGTCAAATATTATGGCTAAAGGGGTGGAGCCAAGTTAAACCAATGAAGGACAAAGACTCTGTCATACAGACTTTTGGTTGATATCATCAGACTCAGATCAATCAGCTCAAAGGTTAGATAGAAAAAAAGGAAAAACTTCAGCTATTCTCAATTTCTGTTTTGCGGTGAAACATGGAAGTTTAACGCTTCGCCACGGTCACGCCGTTTTCTGAAAATGCATGTTTATTTTAATTTATTATTATTATTTTTTTATTTTTTCGTTTTTTGTGAAACTTTTCATGGTTATGGTCTTTTATGTAAGCTGTGAGTGAGTGAGTTTGAGGTTGATCTGACCATCCTTAGGAGGTTGTTAAAGTACAGCCTGTGAAAATGGCTTGAAATAAACTAAAGCCCCACAAAGACATAAAAAGATTCTGACTTCCTGTTGCGTTTCGGTCATGGCTCCAGGAGACTTTTTTGGTAAGCTGGGACATGATACAGGTGACTACTATTTCCTTTTTTATACGGTGAAACTGTATTGTGGGTCTTCAACTTTGATATTTTGTAGGGAACACTAATGAGACATTAGACTACACCTATTTTTTTCACCAATTAAAATACATAATTTTCCCATATGGAGGAGCAGTTTGTACAAGTATAACCATTAACCACAATAACCTAAAGAAACCAGAACTGTAGGTGGTGTTATTGTTAAGGTTGTTGGGGTCTAGTTGGTTTCTATGGTAAAACTGATGCTAGGGTCTAATAGTCGGTAGCTATGGCAGTTGCTAGGATAAATAGACTTTTTGGTTACCACCACGCTCTGACTCGACTGCTGCGGTGTCCCTTTAGATCAACATGTATTCATTGGAGAATGGATCGCACACAGTGGCAAGAGTTGTTTTTTCTTTCTTTATTATTTACATGGGTGAGAAACAAACGTTTCGGCTATCAGCCTTCTTCAGAGATACACTGAAGAAGGCTGATAGCCGAAACGTTTGTTTCTCACCCATGTAATAATAACTGCCACTGTGTGAGTTGCTAGGATAAAGCCCTCACCTGGGACAGATGAAGCTGCTTCTTTGGATTGTCCTGGAAGAAATACAAGTTTTAAAAATAAATCAAAACACAAGCTAATATGCCCTAATAGAGTTGGATTCACAGAGCAATCATCCTGGTAGGCTTTGGGATCAGAAAACTAAAACCTTTGGGATAGAATTTTGGATTAGAAATAGGCTATGCAGCTGCTGAATCTGGATTATTTCAAACCTAAAGGGCTAGTTTGTTCATTCATTCTTAATATATGTATGTATATGTATGTATATTGTGGAGTCACACTCGGGGGACACCCCCGGTCAGTATGAGGTATTGTTACAGAGCCAGTGTACACAGGGAAGCTTGCCGTCAGCACCATGGAGAGCTACTGGCCTTAGGCAGAGTGATCGAGGGGAGGTATGTTCCCACGCTAATTCTCAAGTTTTGACTGTTGAATAATAATAATAATAATATATACAGTTAATAATACAGCTTCTTACAGGCTCTGTGCATTGACTTGGTCTCACATTTTCCACAATATAATAATACAGCACTCACCTGGGACACATGAGACCGTTTCTTTGCGTTGTGCTGTAGAAAATAAAACAACATTCAAATTCAATTGAAATTAATTGAAATTATGTGAGCTAATATGGAAACAAAAGTAACTGTAATCAATTAACACTATGTCAAACAGGCAGTTGCAGTCATAGCTGCAACTAGCTGCACATAGCTGCGAGGGGCCTTGAGAAAGACTCTGAACCTCTAGTTGCTCCCAGTGAGCAGGTTGGTGCCTTGCATGGTTTCCACCGCCATCGGTGTATAAGTGTGTGTGTGTGTGTGTGTGTGTGTGTGTGTGTGTGTGTGTGTGTGTGTGTGTGTGTGTGTGTGTGTGTGTCCAGGGAAGTGTCGGTATTAGAGATGGCCTGCACCTTTGACCCTAGCCTAGAGGAAGCTTTCATGACCAAGGTCATTAAATACCAACCTCTCCTACATACGATCTCAGAGCTGGGGTACAGGTGCAAACTAGAAAAGAAAATTTCCAAGAAATTTTAAGTGTGCCTGCAGCTCGCTAAGTCTGTGCAACCTTGTGTAGCGGTTGGTGTTAGCATTAGCGTTACATTTTTTAACATTAGCATTAGCATAGTGGCGTTTTGGCGCATTTTGGCCGTTATCACAGGTCGCACTTTAACGACAGTTTTTTGAGAAAAAATTGTTTTGTGAGAAAAGTGTTTTGAAAAGTGTTTTGAGAAAAAAAAAAATTTGAGAAAAAAAAAATTTGAGAAAAAAAAATTGAGAAAAAAAAATTTGAGAAAAAAAAAAATTTGAGAAAAAAAGTGTTTTGAGAAAAAAAAAAATTTGAGAAAAAAAAAATTGAGAAAAAAAAATTTGAGAAAAAAAAAATGGAGAAAAATATTTTTTTGAGAAAAACATTTTTTGGAGAAAAAAAAAATTGAGAAAAAAAATGTTTTGAGAAAAAAAAAATTGAGAAAAAAAAATTTTTGAGAAAAAAATTTGAGAAAAAAAAATTTGAGAAAAAAAAATTTGAGAAAAAAAAATTGAGAAAAAAAAAATTGAGAAAAAAAAAATTTGAGAAAAAAAATGAGAAAAAAGAATTTGAGAAAAAAAAAATTTTTGAGAAAAAAACATTTTGAGAAAAAAAAAATGTTGAGAAAAAAAAAAATTATGACACCAGCCGCGAGTCTGTACGACAAACGGTTCATGAGTTATAGAGGCACTTCCTGTTGACACTTCCTGTTACAGAGGGGGCGGGGCTTAATCAATTACAGCTCATCCCTATTGGCCGGAAAAAGACCAAAGTTGTGTGTGCATTTTAAAGTTTAAATCACGTTGCTAGGCAAAATTATGGCAGAGTTATGTGGCGCCAAAGTTTCTGGGTTTTTTTCGGAGTCCCCCATTCTAAGACAATGGGGTTTTTGGGCGTCGTTTTTTGCGAATTACATCGCAATCGTATCGCGGATCGGAAAGAAAAGTAATAGCACACCATTCCCGGCCGAGCCGCACATTTTGATGTGTATATTGCGGGGGTGGCGTAAATCGTGCGGCAGTTATTACGTGCCGAAATTTCCCCCATTCTAAGTGAATGGGGTTTTTTGGCGTCGTTTTTTGCGAATTACGTCGCAATGGTAACGCGGATCGGAAAGAAAAGTAATAGCACACCATTCCCGGCCGAGCCGCACGTTTTGATGTATATATTGCGGTGGTGGTGTAAATTGTGCGGCACTTATTACGAGCAGAAATTTGCAAGAACATGACTTACTTACTTACCGACCGACCGACTTAAGTATGGCGGATTACAATAAGTGTTCTGCTATTGCATAGCAGGCACACTTAACTATATGTTTTTATATTTGGCAGCCTAGGACATACCCACAGGTTGGTTGTTAGAGGGTTACAACAACTTGGGATGCCTAAAAAAGAGGCAAAAAGGCTGGCAAAGTATTGTTCTGTCTCCGCTATAATCGGCAGCCGCCACATATGGCGGAGACGCTGTTACTTATACCCGTAGAGTACCAAGTGCCTTGCTATTGTATCATGAGGACCTATGACATGATTTTGTAAATGTAACTCTACTGCACCTATAATATTTGTGTCCTTGTATGCATCTCCTTTGTTTGGACATAAATAAATGGTTAAAATGTGTGTGTGTGTGTGTGTGTGTGTGTGTGTCATGTAATGTGCAATCTATGTAAAGTGCCTTGGATAAAAGTGCTATATAAATGCACCATTTACCATTTATAGCTAAATGCATTAATAATTATGTTTGGCCTGAAATAAAACTATAACATGCATAAACAAAATGTTACAAGATATCTAGTTTATTACTGCCAAATTTAAACCCAATTCAAGTTGTTTGATTTCCTTAGCCAAATTGCTCATTTACTGCCCCTACCCGAGAAAATGCTGCTGTTTCTCTCCGCCAGGCCCGGGAAACCGAGAATTTAATATGCTTTAATCGCTATAAAACAAAAAAAAAGTATATGATCGCCGTTTATCGCAGTTTGGTTGCTAATCACCTCCAAAAAAGTGTTTCCGGTCCCATTTCCAGTCCCCTGCCATTTCCATTTCCGGCGGTGTCTCTATCAACTGGGCCGTGAGCTAGCTCGGCGATGGATGGTTCATTTTTCAATCCGATTATTTTGTTTGAAAGCTGTGAGCGGTGCGCGGTGCACGATCGGTGCACAATCGCGCACGATGGCCATGCATGCGCCCACGTTAAAAGGTAAGGACGTTGTGGCAGAGAAGGATGACTTTTTAATAGCAATAATTGAGTTAAAGGACAATTCCAGACTAAATAACATTTAGGCAACTATTACTGTCCGTGGGGTCTTTTAGGCAGAAATGCCCCTTTCTCATATAACACGCAAATGATGATTTTTTTTTTGCATTATTCTATTGTTAACTACAGTAGTAAAGGAAAATACATGATCAATTAAAGGCTCTAGCGTAGCCCTTCTAAATCCATTCTGCTCTTCTACTAAATGTTTATTTTCTTCTAAGTGATTTGTGAGTTAAGAATTGAAGTAGGCCTATACAAGACTAATGCCTCGATTGTTTAAGAGTATTCTAGGGTCGTTTTGTGGGGATTTCTGTAAGTGAAGGAATAGTTAATATTTAACGAGAGGCTTTGCCCTCCTTCAGGGCAGCAATAGCCCCTTTCAACTATAATGACCTCACATTTCCATGATTAATTGAGGTGAGGTGATTGGTTTTCTTACTTTGACTCAAGTTCTGGAGTTGAGTACTTTGTCTGCTACCACTCACAGATACAACAGCTAGTTTAAAGGTTAGTTTAAAAAGGTATTTCAGTACATAGAGTCGACGACTTTAAACTGCACTCACCTGGGACAGATGCTGTCACTGCTTTGGGTTTTGCTGTAAGAAATAAAACCACATTCAAATGAAAATAAACGTGAATAGGTGAGCTAATAATGATCTACACAAGTTCAAACTGTTAAGTTGTTAACGCAGTGTCAAACACGCAGTGTAGGGCACGCAGCCTACTTTATTAAGTGTGCCTGCTATGCAATAGCAGAACACTTATTGTAATCCGCCATACTTAAGTCAGTCAGTCAGTCAGTCAGCATACTTAAGTCAGTCAGTCAGTCAGTCAGTCAGTCAGTAAGTAATGTTCTTGCAAATTTCTGCTCGTAATAACTGCCGCACAATTTACGCCACCGCCGCAATATATACATCAAAACGTGCGGCTCGGCCGGGAATGGTGTGCTATTACTTTTCTTTCCGATCCGCGTTACCATTGCGACGTAATTCGCAAAAAACGACGCCAAAAAACCCCATTCACTTAGAATGGGGGAAATTTCGGCACGTAATAACTGCCGCACGATTTACGCCACCCCCGCAATATACACATCAAAACGTGCGGCTCGGCCGGGAATGGTGTGCTATTACTTTTCTTTCCGATCCGCGATACGATTGCGATGTAATTCGCAAAAAACGACGCCCAAAAACCCCATTGACTTAGAATGGGGGACTCCGAAAAAAAACCAGAAACTTTGGCGCCACATAACTCTGCCATACTTTTGCCTAGTAACGTGATTTAAACTTTAAAATGCACACACAACTTTGGTCTTTTTCCGGCCAATAGGGATGAGCTGTAATTGATTAAGCCCCGCCCCCTCTGTAACAGGAAGTGCCTCTATAACTCATGAACCGTTTGTCGTACAGACTCGCGGCTGGTGTCATAATTTTTTTTTTCTCAAAATTTTTTTTTCTCAAAATTTTTTTTTCTCAAAATTTTTTTTTTCTCAAAAATGTTTTTTTCTCAAAAAAATTTTTTTCTCAAATTTTTTTTTTCTCAAATTTTTTTTTTCTCAAAAATTTTTTTTTCTCAAAAATGTTTTTTTCTCAAAAAATTTTTTTTCTCAAAATTTTTTTTTTCTCAAAATTTTTTTTCTCAAAACATTTTTTTTCTCAATTTTTTTTTTTCTCAATTTTTTTTTTCTCACATTTTTTTTTTCTCACATTTTTTTTTTCTCAAATTTTTTTTTTCCTCAAAAAAATGTTTTTTTCTCAAAAAACTTTTTTTTTTCTCAAAAAACTTTTTTTTTCTCACAAAACTGTCGTTAAAGTGCGACCCGTGATAACGGCCAAAAATGCGCCAAAACGCCACTAATTAGTCGAAATGGCTGACTTCCTGTTTGGTTTCTGATTGGCTGCTGGCCTTGTGACGTGGGTAGAGCTGCGAGGGCCCGGTCATCGCTGCTTGCAGCTTTAATTCATTAATCGTCCATGACCTTAATTGGGGCCTATTTCGCCAAACAGGAAGTGCCCCTCACCAAACAGGAAGTGACCCTTGATCTCGTGAACCGTTTGTCATACAGACACGCGGGTTGCGTCAAATGACAAGATTAAGAGTCCTTAAACTTAATTGGGGCCTATTTCGCCAAACAGGAAGTGCCCCTCACCAAACAGGAAGTGACCCGTTTTCTCGTGAACCGTTTGTCGTACAGACATGTGGGTGGTGTCATATGAAGAACAATAATGTTAACGTTTATGCAAAAAAATGCTAATGTTAATAACGCTAATGCTAACACCAACCGCTACACAAGGTTGCACAGACTTAGCGAGCTGCAGGCACACTTAAAATTTCTTAGAAATTTTATTTTCTAGTTATATCTTTCACTCCACTACATTTTAAAGACAAATATTTAACTTGTGACTCCTCTACATTTCTAGGAAGTGCATTATGAATTACCCACTTCAGCCAAATATAGTGAAAATAGAAGATCTACTGTACAAGCAACACGACATGTATGATGTGTTATGTTCTTGTGCATCTGCTATTTTCACCGGGGAGAACAAATTTGGCATAGAAACGTTCACTTGTATTTAAGTAATATTGGAGTAGGAGTATAGGTGTATTTACTTTGACTCAAGTATTGGAGTTGAGTACTTTGTCAGCTACCGCTCACAGATGCAACAGCTAGTTTAAAGGTGTTTTAAAAAAAGGTTTTTCAGCACATAGAGTCGACAACTTTAAACGGCACTCACCTGGGATAGATGGTTTCAATGCTTTGGGTTTTGCTGTAAAACATTAATCAATCACAAACAATATTAGCTAGACAAGATTTCTTGTGTCCTTGTGCTATTTTCACTATTTTTGAAGATTTCTGGAAAATCTTTGACTTTTTCGGGGAGTACAAATTCGACAGAGCAACTTTCACTTGTAGTTAAGTAATATTTGAGTAGGAGTATATTTACTTTGACTCAAGTTCTGGAGTTGAGGTCTGCTACCGCTCACAGATACAACAGCTAGTTTATTATTTATTTTGTATTTATTTTTTTAAATATCCCACTATTTTGTAAACCAATCTTCACCCAATTTCAATTATCTAATGTAATACTGGGCACTACACTCTCTCTGCCTGACCTCATGCTTCCTTCAATGCATGTGGAGTCCAAGTTGCTTCTTTTCCTTGGTTGGACTTATAGCTTGTGGAAGGAACACGTTATTCCAACCAGTTCCTTTCCACTCCATCAGGCTGGCAAGGTGGAGGCATTAGGCCTATAGACCTTATTCACACCGCGGCCATCTTTGATCACATGACCACATCGGGTGGCATTCTGCATTACAAACCATTGTAAACAATGGAGCGATGGTCCCAAAATATGACTTCTGTTCAACCAATTCCTTCTGACCAAATTGTCAAATGGTCAGATAACAACATCAACATCCCCAAAATTATTAAATAGAAGGGCTACAGTAACTGGATTGATTACATCCACGGTAACAATATTCAAAGTAACTTTAGTTGCAACCTTACTGTTTACAAAGACGTGTTATCTGTGCAGTGCTTGCTCCACCATCATATTAACTATTTGTTGTTAGATTGTTCCTGATATACAAAAATCATGATACAGTAATATTAACTATATGATGGCACCCCCAGCGTCCACAGCGTCGCCAGCGGGAATCGAACCCAAGACCTTCTAGCTGTGTGAGGTGACAGCACTACTGACTGCGCCTCCATGCCCCTAAGTTTAAAGGTTTGTTTAAAACATGTATTTCAGTACATACTGTAGAGTCGACAGACTTTAAACTGCACTCACCTGGGACAGATGGTTTCAATGCTTTGGGTTTTGCTGTAAAAATAAATAAAATAAAACACATTCAAGATGGGTACATTCTGAGCTCACATGTTTTATACCCTGGGTTATGAAACTAGCTCACTTTAATCCAGGGTAGGGCTATAGTTTGGTATATTTTGGGCTGTTACACTTGCGGTTATTGTGTGCATGGGTGAAATTAGTCTAATCAAGCGCTGTGCATTCCATGGCTCAGAAGAGCAGGGATAAGACAACAGCTCAAAACGGCAGCTGCCTATTTGATCTTTGATCTGGCTTGTTTTTCGAGGTGAGACTTGGCTTATTTCTCTTGCAAGAGTTTGCTTGTTTGTGGAGGTGTGTTGGCTTATTTCTCTCATAAATTTGGCAAACCTTTTTTTTTTTTTTTTTTTTTTTTCCAGCTGTCAGCTGAGCAACCAACCAACATGCTAGCAGATGCGGGCTGTGATTGACTATAGTCTCAAAATGCAAGCTACTGCTATCTTGTTTATATTTTTACACTATTTAATAGTATTGATGCTATCCTTAACATGTCCTAAACTGTGATCGAGAACTGAGCAAACTCCCCGGAGATTAAGCAGCGAGCAACAACACTTATCTAAAAAGGTAAGCTAATTGCTATAGTTAGCTACGATCTTTACAGTTTTCGGAATATTCTTGTTACTAGTGAAAGTCATTTTCACTTATGACAACACAACATGGATTATAATTGAAATAAAAGCTCTTCGCTTTTGTACATCTGTGAATGTTGAAGGTTTCAAATGTTGTACTGTATGTAGGCTATAATGTGTTACTGAGATGATAAGGAATGTTCCCAATAATGATGCTTTGAATGAAGGAATATTAAAGCAATAAGCCACAAGAGGCGAGTGGTTACCGGGGTAGTATACACCGGCTGAGAGGCATTGGGAAACACGAGGCGCAACCCTCTCAGCCGGTGTATACTACCCCGTAGAGGTCTTCACCCAAAGGGACCCGGGGAAAATGGAGTCGGACCCATTTGGCCCCGTCTATAATTTGGAAATTCAGAACCGTTACCCGTGCAGCCCCGAAGCGTGACGGACCCGGTCCGACGGCCCCGTACTGTTATTAGGCAAATTAGATCCGATACCCGCGCAGAACGAGAGGTCCGAGACCCGAACCTGGCCCCGAAATGAAAGAATGCCAACGTTATTAAGAGTTGCATGAGACGTCTTTCTTTTTATTTTATTTTTTATAATTTTTATCCCACAATTTTGTAACCCATTTTTTCACCCAGTGCTAATTGCCTATGTAATCCTGGGCTCTGCTCTCCCTCTGCCGCGCCAAGGGAGACAACGGACTGACCTCATGCTTCCTTCTATGCATGAGGAGTCCAAGTTGCTTCTTTTCACCTGACAGTGGAGATTTCCCTGGTTTGGACGTAGCGCGTGGAAGGAACACGTTATTCCAACCAGTCCTTTCCCCTCCATCAGGCGCCCCGGCTGGCCAGGGGGAGGCATTATTGAGACCAGGATTACGTGCATGTTTTTGTGAGGGTATCAACCCTAGGAGACACGGGGAGAACATGCAAACTCCACACAGAAAGGCCCTATCGCCAACCCCACCTAGGGTGTGGGCGCTGATGACGCGGAGGAGGAACACGCCGCCAGCGCCCACAGCGTCCCTCGGCGGGAATCGAACCCAGGACCTTCTAGCTGTGAGGCGAAGCACTAACCACTGCGCCACCGTGCCTCCGAGACGTCTTTCTTACCTAACAACGTCGCCATGGTTGCAGCTGTGCTTTTGTTGTCAGCGGCGCTGCGCCTCTCGTCACAAAATGATCTTTTCCCAGACCAGTCAAGTCAATGTGGACAGTTTGTAAATACAAATAAATCCTTGTTTTTCTTTATTCCTTCTTCTTTGGCTAGCTAATGCTATCATTTTCTGTCGCATGTGTTGTTTATTATATCTGTCTGCTTTGAGTTTCCATTATGCTTTGCAGAGCATGACAACACGCAATGACAACTCCATTGTAAACCATTAACCAAAACGTTACATTAATATCAACAATCTTTGATAATAATAACAATCCAGCTGCCCACATACATACTGTGTCGTGACTCGGTGACTGTGAGTGAGTTCTAAACAACTTCTCACGACCAATGCATCAGATTACATGTTGCATCTTTAGTGCCATCTTGTGTCATGATCTTTTGGTGCGTTCTCTTTCATTCAATCTCGGCTGACTCTGTGACTCGGCTCCACTTGGGTAACAGGAACCGGCGATTTCACTATCAGATACCCGGGAACCGGGGCAGACGGCCCCGGCCCCAGCCCCGGCCCCGGCCCCGGCCCGCCCCGCCCCTGCTCGGAAATGGCCCGTTACCCGGCTCGGGGCGGGTCGGATCCCGGGTAATTTTGGATCTCGGGCAGGTCCGAAGACCTCTACTACCCCGGTAACCACAAGCCTCGCATGGCTTATTGCTTTTCTAAAATGGTCACAATATATGGCTACATGAAAAATCATAGACATGTACCAATTAAAACTGTTCTATTTCACTAATAATACACAATAAGGTCTGCTCTGCAAGAACGTATTTCCCGGCCAGGCTGCAGAAACAACTCAGGTGCAGATAATTGGTGCACTGTGGAACACTGTGGAAAGAAATAACGCACCTGGGTTTCATATACACTGATTCAAGGTGTGGGTTATAGTCTCATATACCACAGCAACCAGCCAATCAGAATCAAGGAATGGAACTAGCCGTTTTAGAAAATGCTTTTAAACACACTTGTCATTTTCAATTAATCCCATTTATATTTGTAGCTAGTAGAGCCAAATGTATTAATTGTTTTGAAAGGATATTTGTTATTGCTTTGATTAGGATTAAATCGATGATTTACAATGATATAGTGAAGTAATAATGAATACAGCATATAACTGACAGAGGGATAGCATAGCTGTAGTAAGGGGAACATAAGACAATCTGCGAAGTAAATCGCTACCATGAAATTTCTTCACCAATGTGTTTTTAAAGGTGTGTAATAATATGTAGTAAAAGGTTGAAATTCAACTCCTGGGGGAAACCTCATAAAAAAACTGATTTGTGTTTGTGTCCCATTAATTTACTATACAGGGAAAAAAATACACAAAATACATTCTGTGGGCTACAAATGGCCCCTACAAAATGGTGAAAAGTGATGATTCATCACTAAACCATCGTTTAGCCCAAGGAATGTTTTTCATGCAAAACAAATGCTTGCAATGGATTCAGCATCATGAAAAACCCCTAGTTTGCTACTTAAAGCATGTTTATTGTTTGTATTTTTTTAAATAAATGAAATTAATGAAACAAACACAAATCAGTTTTTTTATGAGGTTTCCCCCGGGGGTTGAATTTCAACCTTTTAGTACATATTATTACACACCTTTAGAAACACATTGGTGAAGACATTTCTTGGTAACGATTTATTTCTTATAAAATCCCCTTACTACTGGGATAATGTTAAGCATGTATTGTATTCTGGCAGTTCTGGACTGGGTTGAGTTGTTGACATGTTGGCTTATTTGTAAAACGTGCTCATGACCAGTGTTGGGCAGTAACGAATTACTAATAATATATTACTGTAATATTATTACTTTATCCAGTAACGAGTAGTGTAAGGTATTACTCTGTCAAAAACGGTAATATATAACGCTTTACTCCGCCAAAAAAACACCTCGTTACTCGTTATTCGTGCCTCGCTGGCAGGAGAGGAGAGCACTCAGAGCAGCGCATGCAGCTGCTTAATTGACGGTCGTTAACTTCTTTTGATGTTCTCTGAGAGCCTAGGTCAACTTGACACAGAGTTGCGCAGCGAGTCGTAGATTGCGTCGCAACACACACACACACACACACACACACACACACACACACACTGAAGAGAGAGAGAGAGAGAGAGAGAGAGAGAGAGAGAGAGAGAGAGAGAGTGTGTGTGAGAGAGAGAGAGAGAGACGGTCAGTGAGCCCCTCCTCTTCTCATTTACACACGACGACACACAGGGAGAAGTAGTTTCTCTTCATCTCCGTGGTGCTGGATTGTTTTTGAACTTACAGATACTCCTTATAAAGTAGGCTGCTTTCTGATTAGGCCTATATCCTTTATTCTGAGTTAAAGACCATACAGAGCCTAGGGTCAAAATTACTGACTTTTTTAAATGTCTGGTAAATGCACTGATCACAGCTGTCAAATAAAGCTTGTTTGGCTGATTGGAGACTTATTTTTCCAATAAATTGGATTCTGTTCTAAAAGGAGCTGGCTAAAAGAGTGTGTCATTGTACCCTACATCTCTTTTCTTTTGCCGGGTAAAAAAAAAAAAAGTAATATAACTTAATATATTATATATTACTCTTGATTCCAAGTAATAAGTAATATAATATTATTAAGTTTTCCAAGGAGTAATAAGTAATATGTAACGATTACTCTCCTAAGTAATATTGCCCAACACTGCTCATGACATCGCCGATACAGTGGAGAATGGAGAAGATGACATTTGACATGAACCAGCATCCAGATATGGAATTGGAAGGGGAAAAGGTTTGCTAGCAGTCGCTTCCATTTAATACTGATTCGGTTGGTTCAACGCTTGCCTTCAAATACACCAATCTGTTTATTTGTATATCAGTACAAAACCAATGTTATACTTGTTGCCGTGGAGAAACTGGTAAACATTGCGGCTATAGTTTCCATTGTGTTACCATAGCCGTCATAAGTATAAATGTCTACATATCATTTGTACTGAGCTGTATTTATTAGAAGTTTGTATAGAAAAAAAAGGTACAGTTTCATGACGGTAAGTTCACTGGTAAAAGGTCAACTAAAAGCATACGCCCAAGAAAGCCCATGGCTTGTTTCAATTGAGATCCTTTTCTCTCTCCAACTGATAGATAGAACGGAAGTGTATATCGTCACAACTCTGTAATCTATCATCTGAGGGGATGAGTGTTGCCATTTCAGTTACATTGTTAACGTCAGTTACAAAGTAAAACAATCCCGTCTGATCAGTTAAGACAAGAATCAGATCAGATGAACGTAAACAGGAAATCTCATATATAATAAAGCCCAAATAAGGTTTCCGTTCGGAAGTACGGGGTGTGGCCAGGAATGCTGCCTTTATAACATATCTCTTAGCAAATGCACCCCTGCATGTCCCAATGAAGCCAGTCGATTTGACATATGGCCCATAAAACACCAAGAAAAGGAACATGTTAATGTCATGGTGTAGCATCTCCTTAATGAAAAGCCCAGACATCTTGTCAGTCTTACCTGTCTTATCTGCTGCAGCATCACTGGGCTCTTTGTCTTCTCCAGATGCCTTCAGTTCTTTCACAAAGTTGGAAGGGAAAAGACCCTCCTTGCCATTCAAGCTGCCGAACCACCAGCCCTCTTCAACCTGAAGGCACAAGACATAATTAAGGCATTGTTTTTCCACCTGTTCTCCCAGTTAGTCTTTAGGAGTGACAAGGATTGACAGGATCAGACATAACTAGAGGATCAGCCCAGGTTAGAAGGTTTGGGGATAAAACAAGAGAGGCGAGGTTGAGACACTACACTACTGGTCACCCCTCCCTGTGTCCTACATCTGAGTAGCAGATCTTCCAGCCAGGCTTTCTAAGCAGCTAAAGTATAGAGCAGTAGAGCATTACCAGTATACCAGTACCAGTACATATACAGACCAGTAGCACCATTACCAGTATACCAGTACCAGTACAGACAGACCAGTAGCATTGCCATCATGTATACCAGTACCAGTACATACGCCATGACTTCAATGACCAGCTCTCCTAACTCCACATTACAGGGTGGGAAACAGCATGCAGGGGAATGGTTGAGATTTAATAACAATGACATAACATAAAATGCTATTATGATTCTGCCCTTTTCTTTCATCTCAAGAATTAGTATGTATTCTATCTTGGAGTTATTTAATACAGTAACTATCTTCCTGTAGCTTAGTGTATTAGCCTGGTGAGGTTAATAAATGTACCTCTTCAATGAGGTCAATGATGTCTCCCTTTTTGAGCTCCAGTTCATCCTCATTCGGTCGCTGGTAGTTAAACAATGCCCGACACTGCCTCTTGTTCAGCTCTGAAATGACAAACACAGGACACAATATAGCAGTTAGACCACTAGACCACTAGCGTGAAACAGGCGACCAGCGTCGGCACTGATAGCGCCACAATCACGTGCTCACGCACACGCAAGCCTACATGCCCACACACAAGTGGCACCGTGCACGATTCTGAATCGATTCAGCAACGTGACAATCGATTATTATATAGACGTTTTATACAGGGGTTGACATGGCTGACAAACAACACAAGTGAGCGGCCAACGCGCTCTGTCCCTCTTCTGTCTGCTCCCACTCACTCACTCACACACTCTCTCTCTCTCTCTCTCTCTCTCTCTCTCTCACACACACACACACACACACACACACACACACACACAACGCCCCATCGTGCATTGCGCAGACGTTGCACCGAGCTTCCGGCGCCGCAGCCGAGTGTGATTTACAAGCTCACAAAGGGTGATCTGCGCGCGACGTGAGCTTGTATGTCTGCTGTTAAACTGGAAGTGTGGTCCAAATAATCTCCAGTAAACTCCCGCGGAAAGAGGTGGATAGACCGTCAAAAATATGGAGGGTGGGAGCCGTCACGTGACCCATTGGTTTCTATCAGAGCGAAAATGAAGCTTTTTCTGCCATCATATGGGTGTCCGCTATCATTGTTTTAATTTGGTAGGCTACCATTAATTAGGGATGTCCCCTCTTTTGAAATCGGCTTTAAACTAGCGACAGGAACCATAAAGTATTTATGACAATGTTTATTAAGGTACGAAATTAAAATGTTCGTGGGAAATGAAAGGAATCCTATGGAGAACATGTTGCTTTTGGTACCAGAGCAGCGTCAACTAGCGGCCAATCATAGGAACTTTTAGTTCTGTGTTTGCTTCAAGTTAAATCCGGACAACTGGCCTCCTGACTCATACTCACAGTCAACGTGCAGTGGCTCTTATGAGCTCCAGAGAAACTACATGCTCACAAAGTGTTGTTTCAACTTCCGCTCATTCTTTCCAAGTCGAAAGAACGTTGTGACTATTTAAAGTTATACTATGTAACTTTTTTTATAAAACATATCTTAAAATTGTCCTAACTATTAAATCGCTAAAGTTTTAGAACCCCCACTCCGTTAATTTCAGCCCCAAAAGCCTTTTCTTTATATGTTTTCTACTTAGCCTTGACAGGGGCGGGATTTCGCGGCAAAATGACGTAATCTGCATCATCTGTATACGTTGTGTATACGTTGGCCAATCACATCGCAGATCATACACACATGATACATTACCGGCCAATTACAGTGCATCTTGCGTCTTTTCAGGAAATAGCTTGCTTCAACAGCTTTGTTTACGCTGGTCTAGAAGTCTAGCATGTAACTCCCCAACCGCTGCTCGTAGAGGCACACGAGAGACCTCGATGGATGAGTCTCGGCGAGGCGAGGCGGACGCGGTGGTCTGACGGCCCGGTCCGCGGCGAAAAACGGCCGAAAAAAGCAGACACGACCGCGGTTTGCTATACTGCTACAGAACACTAGTTGAGCAACTTACACAGTATAGCTTTAACTTCCATTTGTGTGCAATCCACTCCTCACACGGTCTCCGAGCCTGTGCAGCTGCATGCATCACACTGCGTGAGCTGCGTGTCAGCATAATGCGTGTCAGTCGGACCAACGTAAACCCTTGATGTCTGGTCGGAGGACTTCAAAATAAGAGCTTTGTCGAGTTAAGGGAAAGTAAGTCTTGTCTGTGGAACGTGAAATTACAGCACTGTTGGCCTATAATGTTTTGTTTTGACTGTTATAAAAAATAACAAGTGTTTATCCATAAAGTCATTGCTATTTAGATATTTGGCATAAATATTGTATTACGTATAGGCCTATCTGCATGTCTGCTTGTAATGACAATGAGGAAAATGTGCTATTGTAGGCTCTGGGGTGTTGCGTTGGTCACTCACCAACAAGCTCAGCTCTTTGGCTGACAGGTTAGCGTACGCGCCCTGTTAAGTAGCGGCCCAGGTTCGCCTCCCGGTTGTTGCCTCGTGGTCATGCTACAGTGGTGGCAGTGGTCTAACGGTAAAAAGGGCAGTCGCGAGTGGGGATCGACAGCGCGTTACTTGCTTGGTTGCGTTCGCACACCCCGATTTCAAAGTCGAGCTTCGCTCCTGGCCAGCGCGCGTGGTCGCGCTTCCAGGTAGGGGGGACGACTGTAGGCTCCCAGGGTGCTACGTTACTCTCTGCCATTGAGCTCAGCTCTTTGGTTGACTGGTAACATACTCGCCTTTTTATAATGCGGCCCTGGTTCGCCTCCCGACCGGATCACGCTACACTATGTTGTGCAATAATATAGACACACACACACACACACACACACACGCGCACGCACGCACGCACGCACGCACGCACGCACGCACGCACGCACGCACGCACGCACGCACGCACGCACGCACGCACGCACGCACACACACACACACACACACACACACACACACCTACCTCTGCCTCTGTCCTGTATCTTTAGATACAGTATACCTTTCACTCCATTACATTAGCCTACTAGGAAGTAAAAAGGTACAATATGAATAACCAACTTAAGCCACATGCAAATACAGTGAAAATAGCTGATCTAAAAGCTTGCAGATGTGCAGCTATTTTCACTCTTTTGAAAGCAAAGGCCTGCTGTGATTGGCTATCCTCTCCCCTGTGACGTCACATGGGACATCAAATGAGATGGCCTGTTCAGAGACTCATTTTCAGATATTCCCTAGATTTAAGTTCAGATTTTTATGTATTGTTATTATTTAATATACACTACTTATTTTTTGGGGGTTGGAAGGACGCCACAGAGCTCATACAACTACTTTAATGGAATGCCCAGTTATCTTGTCAGTCTTACCTGTCTTATCTGCTGCAGCATCACTGGGATCTTTGTCTTCTCCAGATGCCTCCAGTTCAACTAGTTCTTGGACAAAGTTGTCAGGGAAAACCCCCACCTTGCCATTCAAGCTGCCTTTCCACCAGCCATCTTCATCCTGAAGGCACAAGACATAAGGCATTGTTTAGACAGACAGACAGACAGACAGACAGACAGACAGACAGACAGACAGACAGACAGACAGACAGACAGACAGACAGACAGACAGACAGACAGACAGACAAGCAGTGCAGTGCAGGTAGGCAGGTAGATTGATTGATTGATTGAGTTGTTTGGACATGTGAATAGGAGGGATGAGGGTACATTGGGATTAGGGGTACATTGGGATTAGGGGTACATTGGTATGAGGGTTACATTGGGATGAGGGGTACATTGGTATGAGGGGTACATTGGGATGAGGGGTACATTGGGATGAGGGGTACATTGGGATGAGGGGTACATTGGGATGAGGGGTACATTGGGATGAGGGGTACATTGGGATGAGGGGTACATTGGGATGAGGGGTACATTGGGAAAGGATGCTGAAGATGGAACTGACGGGTATTGCAATGCCACATATATAGTATCATTTCGGAGTGATCCAATCATAATGGAGTGATTCAATCGCGCTACAGAACCAACACCAGTACCATTACATACAGTATAGACCAGTAGCCTTTTTTTTTGTCAAAATAATTAGTATGTTTTCTAGCTTGAAGTTATTTAATACAGTAACTACCTTCCTGTAGCTTAGCGTGTTAATAAATGTACCTTAACGTCTTCAATGAAGTCAATGATGTCTCCCACTTTAAGGTCCAGTTCATCCTCATGCAGTGACAGGTAGTCAGCCACTACCTTACACTGCCTCTTGTTCAGCTCTGCAATGACAAACACAGGACACAATATAGCCGTATAGCAGTAAGATTAGAGACAGCACTGTGTGTGTGTGTGTGTGTGTGTGTGTGTGTGTGTGTGTGTGTGTGTGTGTGTGTGTGTGTGTGTGTGTGTGTGTGTGTGTGTGTGTGTGTGTGTGTGTGTGTGTGGACGGACAGACAGACAGGGAATTACTACTTTGTGGGGACCTCATGTCCCCACAAATTAGTTTATCAGTCAGAAATACCCCCAAAGATCTGCTTTAAGTAGCATGTGAGGGCCTGAGGGTTCAAACTAGGGGTTTATAATTATTCTGAATCCATTGCAAGCATTGGTTTGGCATGAAATTGATTGATTGATTGAAGACTTTATTAGAAGTTTGCATAGGAAAAGGTACATTTTAATGATGGTACAATTCACTGGTACAAGGTCTACTAAAAGGAGATCCATGAAAAGACTAAGCTTATT
Source organism: Nannobrachium achirus (assembly GCF_963921795.1). Taxonomy (NCBI): domain Eukaryota; kingdom Metazoa; phylum Chordata; class Actinopteri; order Myctophiformes; family Myctophidae; genus Nannobrachium; species Nannobrachium achirus. Next base: position 6,120,498 of record NC_137827.1, read on the forward strand.
TCCACAGGAAACCATTAAAGTATCTCATATAACATTGAATGACAGACGAATAGAACACAGTACTATGCAGTAGATATGTAAATAAAATAAAATGAAAACAACAAAAGAAAAAGAAAACAGTAAGTCTAAACAAACAGAAAGTATATACAAAGAAGGGGCAGGGGAGGGTAGGGCTGGGCTAGGTTTGTTTTTTTACCAGTTGCGAACGGCTGCTGCCTGTAAGTGGTTTTTCAGGGCAATTTTAAAGGATGCTAGTGAGCCACCCCACTCTTAACTGGTGAGTAGCCGTGAGGTGAGTCTGATAGGGAAGGTTAAGCAGGACCCTAATTAGTTTATTTTGGGCTGTTTGGAGTTTAGTTTTAAGGGCTTGTGGGGCGTTTAGATACCATACGTGGACACCGTAGTCAAAGAGGGGCTGGATTATTGCACCAGCTATGGTCTACAGTGTGTTGAAGTTGACCATTGGGGCGATCCTCTGTAGGAAACGAGTCCGTTGGTTGATTTTATGTATTACTTTAGAAGTCATCTTTTCGCTGGAAAGATTAGCTTCAAGGATACAACCTAAGTAAGAGATTTCGTTTTTTTCCTCTCCATGGCTGCTGAGCTCGAGTGTGTAAGAACAGACAAACAAAAATATGGTTTAGTGATGAGTCATCACTTTTCACAATTGTGTGGGGGGCTTTTTAAGCCCAAGGAAAGTTTTTCATGCAAAACAAATGCTAGCAATGGATTCAGAATAATTATAAACCCCTAGTTTGACCCCGCACATGCTACTTAAAGCAGATTTTTTCCTTTATTGTATAGTGTATAGTAAGTGAATGGGACAAACTTTTACCCCCTATAAAAAACATTGCTCAATGCTGACAGGCCGTCAGCAGGTGGTTTCATGAACGTATATATATATACAACAACATTTTAGGCCAATAAAAAAAACTATATACCAAATATCATACCTATGAATAGATGCTAAGTAAATGCTAAGTTGGCAGCCGGACTATACCACCAACATGTGAAACACCCTCCCGCACGCCTTAAAGGAGTGCAAATCCCTAGCCTCCTTCAGAATAGGTCTGAAAAGTCACCTTCAGACGGCTGCTACTAGTGACTTGTAAATAGACTAAGCCCCCATCTATTTAGTAGGGCAGGAGAGAGGGGTCTACCAGCACCCCAATGACATGTTTTCGAAACCTGTTTTTTTAGGACCGTTATGATGTCTAGTTATGATTTCTGCTTGTTGCCGTGGTCAACTAATGTCCCATGGGGTTCATTTTTAACCTTTTCTCACAACTATTCCCAATCTGAACCATACAATGGTCATAACAGAAAATGCCATAACTCTTGATGTAAACAACCTACAGGGACAAATTAACACACTTTTCTATATGATTTTGACCCAGGGAATTCATTAAAGTGGTTATTTTTAATATTTAAGCACATCTTGACCCTATTTCAGGACAGAAACGGTGAAAAATAAACCAAAAATGTTCAAATCACGTCTATACTTCTCTTTGTACAGATAAATTAAGGTGTATTCTTTTTATACCACAGGTTTTTTAGGACCCTTATGATGTCTAGTTATGATTTCTGCTTGTTGCCGTGGTCAACTAATGTCCCATGGGGTTCATTTTTAACCTTTTCTCACAACTATCCCCAATCTCAACCATACAATGGACATAACAGAAAATGCCATCACTCTTGATGTAAACAACCTACAGGGACAAATGAACACACTTTTCTATATGATTTCTACCCAGGGAATTCATTAAAGTGGTTATGTTTAACATTTAAGCACACCTTGTCCCTGTTTCAGGACAGAAAGAGCGAAAAACAACCAGAAATGTTCAAAACACATCTACATTTCTCTTTGTACAAATACATTAACGTGTATTCTTTTTATACCACATGTTTTTTAGGACCCTTATGGTGTCTAGTTATGATGTCTTTTTGTTGCCGTGGTCAACTAATGTCCCATGGGGTTAATTTTTTACCTTTTTACATCTATCCCCAATCTGGACCATACAATGGACATAACATAAAATGCCATAACTCTTGAAGTAAACAACCTACAGGGACAAATGAACACATTTTTCTATATGATTTTGAGATGAGGAATTCATTTACGTCATGTTGTTTAACATTCAAGCACATCTTGACCCTATTTCAGGACAGAAACAGCGAAAAACTACCAGAAAATGTTCAAACACACAACTCCATATTTCTCTTTGTACAAATAAACTAAGGTGTATTCTTTTTATACCACATGCTTTTTGAACCCTAATGGTGTCTAGTCAATATTTCTTCTTGTTGCCGTGGTCAATCAATGTCGCTTGGGGTTCATTTTAACCCTTTCTTACACCTATCCCCAAAACAAAACATAAGATGGAGATAATAGAAGATACCATAACCCTTGAAGTAAACAACATACAGAGACAAATCAACACATTTTCCCACATCATTTTCACCCAAGGAACTCATTAACGTGGTTATTATTAAGATTCAAGCACATTTTGACACTACTTCATGGCAGAAACTGCAAAAGAATTGCAGAAAATATTCAAATCACATCTATATTTACAACATTTCTAAGGTCACACCACATGTTTCTTAGTATCCTAATGGTGTCTAGTGTCAAGATTTAGTATTGTTGCCCAACTCATGTCCCATGGGGTTCATGTTTTTTTCCCCCAGATATGTTTTTGGACTTTTATGCCTTTATTGACAGGACAGTAGACTGACAGGAAACGGGGAGAGAGATGGGGAGTGACACACAGCAAATCTGAACCAGCGACCCACTGCAGGCTACACAAAGCCTACTGTATGTGGGATGCGCCCAGACCATTTTGAATCGATGTCCGTAAGTTATCAAAGAACAATTTCACTGGTCAGTGTCCTCCATCTCATCAGACTCCACCTCATCCTCTTCCTTATCATCATCATTATCATCACTGAGGACAGCCAACAGATCAATGAGAGATTGGGGAAGAATTGGCCCACAAGACAGGCTCCAAAGTCCCTCCTTCCATCTTCTGCCACCCCTGACCTTCGTCATAGGTTTAGGCCTCCACAAGATTGGCTCAGCTGCTCGCTTGTAACAGGCCACTCACTCTATAGTTCACCCGCTGGAAGTGGGGGATGAGCATATTGGCAGAGGGGCAGGCGGGCAAAATGCACTCTAGACCTACTGGCTGCGGGGGGGTCTCGTCTTCTCCCATTTCTTCAGCATCTTGCTCCTAGCCTGTTCGACTGATGTCTTGCGTGCTTGATTTTACATCACACACGTGAAGGCTTCCAGCTGCTCCTGCACTTCCGGCTTAAACTTACACTCATCGCCAAGCATTTCTCTCAAAATGTTGCATTATGTATAATGCAACATTTTGAGAGACAGAATTTAGCTATAATCGTAACAATCATTCTACAGCCAGCTGGGCAATGAGTGAAAGTTGAAGCCGGAAGTTCAGGAGCAGCTGGAAGCCTTCACGTGTGTGATGTAAAATCAAGCACGCGAGACATCAGTTGACTAGGCTAGGAGCAAGATGCTGAAGAAAATGGCGGGAGAAGACGAGACCCCCCCGCAGCCAGTAGGTCTAGAGTGCATTTTGCCCGCCTGCCCCTCTGCCAATATGCTCATCCCCCACATCCAGCGGGTGAACTATAGACTGAGTGGCCTGTTACAAGCGAGCAGCTGAGCCAATCTTGTGGAGGCCTAAACCTATGACGAAGGTCAGGGGTGGCAGAAGATGGAAGGAGGGACTTTGGAGCCTGTCTGGTCTTGTGGGCCAATTCTTCCCCAATCTCTCATTGATCTGTTGGCTGTCCTTAGTGATGATAATGATGATGATAAGGAAGAGGATGAGGTGGAGTTTGATGAGATGGAAGACACTGACCAGTGAAATTGTTCTTTGATAACTTACGGACATCGATTCAAAATGGTCTGGGTGCATCCCACATACAGTAGGCTTTGTGTAGCCTGCAGTGGGTCGCTGGTTCAGATTTGCTGTGTGTCACTCCCCATCTCTCTCCCCGTTTCCTGTCAGTCTACTGTCCTGTCAATAAAGGCATAAAAGTCCAAAAACATATCTGGGGGGGAAAAAACATGAACCCCATGGGACATGAGTTGGGCAACAATACTAAATCTTGACACTAGACACCATTAGGATACTAAGAAACATGTGGTGTGACCTTAGAAATGTTGTAAATATAGATGTGATTTGAATATTTTCTGCAATTCTTTTGCAGTTTCTGCCATTAAGTAGTGTCAAAATGTGCTTGAATCTTAATAATAACCACGTTAATGAGTTCCTTGGGTGAAAATTATGTGGGAAAATGTGTTGATTTGTCTCTGTATGTTGTTTACTTCAAGGGTTATGGTATTTTCTATTATCTCCATCTTATGTTTTGTTTTGGGGATAGGTGTAAGAAAGGGTTAAAATGAACCCCAAGCGACATTGATTGACCACGGCAACAAGAAGAAATATTGACTAGACACCATTAGGGTTCAAAAAGCATGTGGTATAAAAAGAATACACCTTAGTTTATTTGTACAAAGAGAAATATAGAGTTGTGTGTTTGAACATTTTATGGTAGTTTTTCGCTGTTTCTGTCCTGAAATAGGGTCAAGATGTGCTTGAATGTTAAACATTATGACGTAAATGAATTTCTCATCTCAAAATCATATAGAGAAATGTGTTCATTTGTCCCTGTAGGTTGTTTACTTCAAGAGTTATGGCATTTTATGTTATGTCCATTGTATGGTCCAGATTGGGGATAGATGTAAAAAGGTAAAAAATTAACCCCATGGGACATTAGTTGACCACGGCAACAAGAAGACATCATAACTAGACACCATAAGGGTCCTAAAAAACATGTGGTATAAAAAGAATACACGTTAATGTATTTGTACAAAGAGAAATGTAGATGTGTTTTGAACATTTCTGGTTGTTTTTCGCTGTTTCTGTCCTGAAACAGGGTCAAGGTGTGCTTAAATGTTAAAAATAACCACTTTAATGAATTCCCTGGGTAACACTCATATAGAAAAGTGTGTTCATTTGTCCCTGTAGGTTGTTTACATCAAGAGTGATGGCATTTTCTGTTATGTCCATTGTATGGTTGAGATTGAGGATAGTTGTGAGAAAAGGTTAAAAATGAACCCCATGGGACATTAGTTGACCACGGCAACAAGCAGAAATCATAACTAGACATCATAAGGGTCCTAAAAAACCTGTGGTATAAAAAGAATACACCTTAATTCATCTGTACAAAGAGAAGTATAGACGTGTTTTGAAAATTTTTGGGTTCTTTTTCGCCGTTTCTGTCCTGAAATAGGGTCAAGATGTGCTTAAATGTTAAAAATAACCACTTTAATGAATTCCCTGGGTCAAAATCATATAGAAAAGTGTGTTCATTTGTCCCTGTAGGTTGTTTACATCAAGAGTTATGGCATTTTCTGTTATGACCATTGTATGGTTCAGATTGGGAATAGTTGTGAGAAAAGGTTAAAAATGAACCCCATGGGACATTAGTTGACCACGGCAACAAGCAGAAATCATAACTAGACATCATAACGGTCCTAAAAAAACAGGTTTCGAAAACATGTCATTGGGGTGCTGGTAGACCCCTCTCTCCTGCCCTACTAATTGTTTTTATCACCCTGTTTTTTATTATTTTCTTTTCTGCTTTTGTAATTGATGTTATTCTATGCAAAGTACTGTGTTCTATCCGTCTTTCAATGTTATATGAGATAAATAAAGTGGTTCTTGTGTAAATAAGCCGTAAAGCTTACTAGGATCTCCTTTTAGTTGACCTTGTACCAGTGATTTGTCGTGAAACTGTTCTATTGCAAACTGCTAATAAACTCTTCAATCAATCAATCAAACCGTATTTTTGATTTCTTTTTTTTTATTAATTCCATCTTTTCTTTTAAGTAGTTTCCTTTAATTATGTTTTCATATAAATTATTATTGAGTGGTGGATGGGTGTATTTGATTGGTTAGTGGTCAGTGTGTATCTATGAGAACAGGTAACACTTAGACAGGTATCCTTACCAACCACAGCTCTGTAATTTAACTAGATTTAAATATCATTTAGAACATGTCAGTCTTAACCCTGATGTGTCCCTGAAATGGGTTACACCCTGCCATACCGACTCCCTGCCATTCCGACCATTGACTTCTATGGGTCGAAATGGCGGGGTGCTCCCTCTTTTCTATGTACATCGCCTTTCCGACCTAAAACATCTCGATTTAGAAACAACGCCATTTCGAATAAACCTGTCGGAATGGCGGGGTGTCCCCGTTTTGCTATAGACATCACCATTCCGACCCTAGGAAAGCCTTTCTATTTTTGTAAAAGCAATGCGCGGCCGCTGCTTCTATATAAGCGAACGATTCAACTGTGCGTAGAGCGGCAGTTCATAAGGGTGAAAAAAAAAGAAAAGGAATGAGTTTATGTGCGCATCTTCCCCCATCTCTCTCTCTTTCTTTCTTTCTCTCTCTCCCTCTCTTTCTCTCTCTCTCTCTCTCTCTTTCTCTTTCTCTCTCTCTCTCTCTCTCTCTCAACGCAATCTTGTAACGGGCTAGCATTATTTCTGTACTTCAAGCTTGATGGTTTGATGGAGGGACAATTAAAACATTTATATACACTGAATGAATATAGACACTTCACAGATATACAGTACTTAAAATTAGAAAAATCTGTTGAGAATTGACCGAGCAATAAGGCTTTGTGACACCCAGGCAGCCCGGGGGTCCCCGGGCCCCGCGGACCACCGCCTGTCCCCCCGCCGTTCAGTGGGCACCTGGGCCAGGCCCACCGGAGCCCCGGGCAGCCCCCTACGCCCTATTGGAGCCTCCAGGTCCACTGACAGCAACGACGGTCATTCCCCATTAATGATTGAATAATATTCTACAGAACAGATGGAATCACGTAGCTGTAATGTAGGCTATATTGCTGGCTTATTTTTTTAATTATTAGGAGCAATAAATATAGTCTATACGCCTACTTATATGCTCAGCTCTCCGACAGTGTGGACGTGTCGCTGCTTGCTCCCGCTTACGCTCGCTTATGCTTACATTCTTCTGCTGATACTGATGTTTTATTTTTTCTTTGAGAAACTACAAATGGATCTTGGATACTTTATAAAACCTCCGGGATTGTTTTTTGCTGTACTGCAATATACTATTTTTTGCCACTTGGTGACTGGATACGTAGCATCTAGCTAACTAGCAAGATGGCCGGCCCTACCATTTCAACAGGGGTTTATCAGAAACTGCTTCAGAGGATTGCAGTGCTTGAAACGGAAATATTCCAATTAAAACAAACCCGAAGACTGGATAAACCACTCGCCTGGAATTCCCTTGGTGAAAAGCCAAAGATGAAAGAACGGACGACAGGCAGGACACCCTCCCAAAGTCGCCTTATCACCGACGAATGGCCGGCATTACCCCGGCACAGCGCTGCTTCGACCCCCCTTCATAAATGGACTACTGCCAAGGGGAAAAACACTGCTAAACAGACAAACACAGCCCAATGTCCACACACACCGAGTGTGCAGCTGGCAAACAGATACATGCCACTGGCCGAGGATGACAGGGGTAGCATCTCCCCAAGCTGGCTAACAGAACAGCTGCTAGAAGCCCCCCGAAGTCCCCCTGTTGACAGAGAGAACGTCCCACCCAGCAGGGTAAGAACCACCTCAGTGACTGATCCTGACATTTTGATTGTGGGCGATGCTGCTTTAAAAGGTGTCAAAAGCATAAGCAAGAAGAAGGCAAAAATTATGTGTTTTCCCAAAGACACAGTCTCTGACATGAAAGACAGAATTCTGGATCTTGTCAACAAACACCAAACGGTGAAAACCCTGATTCTACACACTGGCACGTGACACAGAAGAAAAACTGTCAGAAATCTTAAAGGAGAATTTCAGGGCTCTATTCAACACATTGAGCTCCCTGAACAGCGACATAGAGCTATGCATCAGCGGTCCCCTACCGCCTATCAGAGGCACAGACGAGAATTTCAGCAGACTGTTCTCTCTGAGCAAATGGCTTTTAGCTGCATGCACCGACAAAAATGTGCATTTTATTGACAACTTCAGTTTTTTCTTCGACAGAAGACACCTCTTTGCTGAACGGCAACTAAATAAGCTAGGTGCGAAGCTGTTTTTGCAGAATGTTTTCCATGCTCTGGCCTTGGCCAGAACACAACAATCCAAAACAACAGATTGTGATGAACAACTCTTATCTGCTACCCACGAAGAATCCATAACAAGAGATGGTGTTATGGTTACTGAAGAGCCCCCCCCCGGCCGAGGGGGGAACGGCCTTGGCGAACGGAGGAGATTCAAAAACAACAGTTACCGTTGTCCCTGCCCTCTCTGACGAGGAACTGATTATGGACGCCATCTCTGCCAAAGTGAATGCAGAGATGGGGTTACTCAGGGAAATGTTTGAAGAGGAGAGTAATGAAGAAGAGTTTTATGGATTCTCTGCTTCAGCCGTGGGTGGCCCGAACCATGAGCAGAGTGAAATGGCAAATGGCCCGAACCATGAGCAGAGTGAAATGGCAAATGACAACGGAGAGTTGACAGAAGAAGAGGAGGGGGCTGGCACAACCGAACAGAGTGAACTGGCAACAGACAATGGAGAGTCTACAGCCATGGACTCAGCCATGGCTGGCCCGAACCATGAGTCAACCAATAATAATAATAATAATAATAACTTGCATTTATATAGCGCCTTTCATAAACCCAAGGCGCTTTACAAAACTCTATACAAACAACAAAACAAAACTAAGTGCCATAAGCCTGAGTGAATAGGTGTCTTTTCAATGCAGCCTTAAAAGAGTCCAGTGTTGGAGCATGGCGAATCTCCAATGGTAGAGTGTTCCACAGGGTGGGGGCTGCCACACTGAAGGCTCTGTCGCCTAAGGTTCGCTTCTTTGTATTGGGAACAGAGAGGAGGTCCAAGTCTGCAGACCGCAGAGTCCGTGATAGAGTAGGTTTATCATGGAGGAGGTCTGAGAGATATTGTGGAGCCAGGGCGTTTTGACACTTGTAGGTGAGAAGGATGAGGAAGAGCAGGCACCATCACCCCAATCCTCCTCTTTCTCCCTATCTCCAATGCCTCTTCTAGAATTCACGAATGGAATGAATGAACTTATAAACACTGCGATTAAAATGACCCCGGCCAGACGCCCGGTCAAAGGCCCGGCACCACAACCACCACCGGCCAAACGCCCGGCTCCACAACCACCATCCTTGAAAACGCCTGAAATTGACCCCGCCGTGCCCCAGAAATCTGTGGCCTGGGTGCTTTCGCCCCCACCCATCCCTCCACGAGCACAGGGTCCGATATTATTCCCAGCAACTAACGTATCTGGACCCGATGCTCCTCTAGGCGCTTTTATTAAGCAGGCTCACAACATTTCTACTGTAATTTCAAATAGAGTGTCCAGGACAAGCAGTGGCTCTGCTAATTTAGCTAACCTAACTTACATTCCCTGTCTGTAGGGGCTATAGTACAGTAAAATGTCATAAAATAAACCTGGCACTTTTTAACATCAGGTCACTTTTAAACAAGCCCTCCTCTGTAAATGATATAATCTGTGAGGAGAAATTAGATATATTTTTTTTAACCGAGACATGGCTGGGCACAGATGGAGCTGTTGCACTTGGCATCGCCTGTCCACCAAACTATCATTTTATTCAATCAGTGCGCGAAGGAAAAAGAGGCGGAGGCTTGGCATACATTTTCTCTGACATTTTTAAATTTAAGTCCCTGACCTTTGGAAGTTTTTCATCCTTTGAATATCAAGCTAACTTATTTGAGAGTCAATCCTCTGTTCTAATGATTACGATATATCGCCCACCAAAATGTAGCAAAGCCTTATTTCTTACAGAAATATCAGAACTTCTATCTATCTGTTCCACGGACTATGAGAGAACCCTTATTGCTGGTGATACTAACTTGCATGTAGACACTGTTACAGATCTTACAGCTATGAGTTTCTTACAGTTACTGCATTCCCTTGATTTTGTTCAGCATGTCACTGGGCCAACCCACAATCAAGGCCACACCCTTGATCTCGTGATCTCTAAAGGGCTACATATTTCTATGGACAGGATTATCGCTAAGCCTGATTTATCGGACCACTATTTACTGTGTTTTAATATGAATGTCTCTGATCTAGAAAAAAACAATAGAGAATATACTATAAAAAATAGATTTTTCGGCTCTTCGGCAGCAGAAGAGTTTGCTAGCCTTCTTGCATGTGCACCCCCCCCCTTCCTGATATTCCCTCAGTAAATGATATGGTTCAACGTTTTAATCTTAAATTAGAGTCAGCTCTGGATATAGTGGCTCCTATGAAAACTAAAAAGAAATATAATTCCAAATTAACACCCTGGATAAACGATCATATACGTTCACTCAAAAAACAATGCCGCAGAGCAGAGCGAGCTTGGAGAAAAAATAAATTAACTATCCACCTAGAGATATTTAAGTCGTCAACAGCCACCTATAATAAAACCATGCGTCTGGCTAGGCAGGCCTATTTTTCCGGAATTATTAATGAGAATAAGAACAATGCTAGGGTCTTATTCTCTACCATTGAACGCCTTTTAACCCCCCCCCCCCCCCCAGTCCTACAAGCAGTCACTCCCTGCTTCTAAAGCAAAGTGTAATGAGTTTGCAACCTTCTTTGACAACAAAATTGTTAACATTCGAGCTGGTATTATGAATAATGCTGTCACAAATGCAAATGCGGTTAATGGTGCCATGTGTAAAAGCGTCGATAAATCTAGGGGGAGCCTAGTATCATTTGACATGACATCGTCTTCTTGCTCGCTGGATGCAATACCCACGCCGTTTCTTAAAGAGGTTTTAGACTGTGTTATTGAAGATATCCTGAAAACGGCCGTAGTTAAGCCCTTACTCAAAAAACCCAACCTTGACCCGTCCGTGCTGGATAATTATAGACCCATCTCTAATTTGCCTTTTCTGGGCAAGGTCCTAGAAAAAATTATCTTTCATCAATTGGATGTGTTTCTGCGGAACAATAAGGTGCACAACAAATTCCAATCCGGCTTCAGGAAAGGACACAGCACAGAAACTGCACTTTTACAAGTTATTAATGATCTTAGGGTGGCTGCTGACAACAAAGATGTGTCCGTTCTCCTACTGCTGGACCTAACGGCGGCTTTTGACACAATTGACCATACAATTCTAATACAACGTCTCGAACACTGGGTAGGACTGTCAGGGACAGCTCTGTCCTGGTTTTGCTCTTACCTAACAGGCAGAAGCTACTCTGTTAATCTAGCTGACTTCGAGTCAAACAAACACAACATCTGCTCTGGTATTCCACAGGGCTCGATTCTTGGTCCTTTATTATTCTCCCTCTATATACTGCCGCTGGGAGAACTTATTTCCGCTCACGGTGTGAATTTCCATTTCTATGCTGATGACACCCAGTTGTACCTTTCGGTGGCTCCGGATGACCCCTGTGCTCTAGACCCATTGCTGACGTGTGTGTCTAGCATAAAATGCTGGATGAGTGAGAACTTTCTCAAGCTAAATGAGGACAAGACAGAAGTTCTCATAATAGGTTCTACTGCCCAGAGAGAATCAATAATAAATAGACTTGGTAACCTGGCTAAAGAAAGTAACACGTCTGTAAAGAATCTGGGGGTGATCATTGATGCTGAATTAAATTTTAATACACACATTAATCATGTCACGAAGATTGCCTTCTTTCACCTTAGAAATATTGAGCCTATCTGTCGCTGAACGATGCAAAAACGCTGATCCACGCTTTTGTTTTCTCTCGGCTTGATTACTGCAACGCACTTCTCTCTGGTCTGCCAAAGAAAACAACTGACAGATTACAACTTGTTCAAAATGCAGCAGCCAGAGTTTTAACAAAAACTAAGATAAGAGAACATATTACTCCAGTTTTAGCGTCGCTACACTGGCTCCCGGTTGTTTTTAGGATTAATTTTAAAATTATTTTACTTGTTTATAAAGCTCTTAATGGTCTGGCACCTTCGTACCTCTATGACTGCCTGCATAGATATGTTCCAACCCGCCCACTCAGGTCCTCTAGTGCAGACCTACTTGAGGCGCCAACAATGACATGTAAAAAATATGGTGAAGCAGCTTTCTGCTTCTATGGACCGACAGCTTGGAATAAACTCCCACTACATCTAAGACAGGCAGCCTCGGTGGATAGCTTTAAAGCACAGCTCAAGACCTATTTCTTTACTCTTGCTTTTAGCTGAAGATTTTTTTTTAATCCCTGTGCTGCTATTGACGTCCGCACTGCTCTGAAATTGTTCTTCAATGTTCTATGCTTTTATTTTTTCTTGCTTTATTGTAATCATTTTAATTATTAATTTTTTATGTATTTTTTTATTTTTATTTTACATTTTCTCACTCACTGAATGCCACCCTTTATTAAAAATCTACAAAACTGGTGCCATCCATTTTGTTTAATTGTACCTTTTTATGGGGGCCAAAATCATATTTTGTACTTAAATTACATATATAAATCTATGCTTCTATCGAAAGCCACACTACCCCTCTTACAAAGGAAAAAAATGTATATTTATATATATATATCCTATCATTAGATTTGGGCTTCAATAGAACATGTGTAAGATGTCTTGATCATCATCATATGTATATGCTGTCGTTGGGCCTGTGTGTGTTCTGGAGTGCAATGGCCTTTGAAAACCACCAGGTGGTGGTCTCCTACTATCTGATCAACAAGCAGAAGAAGGAAGACAGACGTCCATTTTGTTTTTGGTCTTGGCCTAGTTGTTTACATTTTGGCCAGGCCTGTTTGCTAGCATGCTACACACTTCAGAGCCCTGGCGATCGCTATCAAGGGCTCCGATTGCCAAATAGATGGCATCGACAGAACGGGGGCATTTTTCTGAGTTTTTTGAGTACCTATCCACAATTTTCCCCGGGGGTTTACTGGAGACTATCAGGACCAAACTTCCGGGTTTAACAGCAGACATACAAGCTCACGTCGCGTCGCAGATGCAACCCGTTGTGAGCTTGTAAATCGGCGGCGGAAGATCGGTGCAAACGTCTGCGCAATGCACTATGGGGCGTAGGAAAATCGTGGATACTTCGTCTGGGAAGCACGGGGTGTGTATAAACGAACGTGTATAGCTAACGCTAGTATAGACGGGAACCAATGTTAGGTAACCAATGTTTCCCGTCGGACGGTGTTCACCGGTGTTACAGTCAAATCGGCCGTGTCACTCCGGTCACGGAGGCTCACGGCTAACTTCTAGAGCGATTTTTTTTAAATTAAAATTATGTCATGAAAGATAAAACTTTTGATTAATTAAAAAGACGTAAAGTGCGTTTATGGCACTCAGGAACAAAGACGTACGTTTCCGGCGTTGGGTGAGTTAAGCACTTGTGCTTCATTTTATGCTCTGTAAAGCACTTTGAGCTGCATTTCATGTCATGAAAGGTGCTATACAAATAAAGTTTTATTATTATTATTATTATTACTTGATTTAACAATAAATAGGCTCAAGAAAGTTGCCAAATTACAACATGGGTCACTGTGACATGGCTTATTTAATCAAATCTAATCAAAGCTTTATAGTATGCCTTTGGGTAGCTCACCAGATCTGCAAACTCGCAAGCATGCATGTTGTGTAGTCTGTAGACACACCTCGTTGTGAGCATGTAGATCGGCAATTTTTCGCAGTTTGGCTGGGGTCTGTCTTGTTATCAAATGATATCGTCGGCCCAAAACTGATGGACATGGAATATATAGCTGAAGACTTTATTAGAAGTTTGCATAGGAAAAGCTACTGACAAGGCGCACAGTTGTGCACAACGCTGTCTGTCTGTCTGTCTGTCTGTCTGTCTGTCTGTCTGTCTGTCTGTCTGTCCGTCTGTCTTTATTTAGATCAGATTGGTCATGTAAATGCACCTATTGTCGCGCTGTTGCATTAGGCCTATATCATTATCATCATCACATAAACAATCCATATTTGCGCGCCTGACGGCCCATAGGCCAATAAGATAGCCTAATAGGCTCCAATCGCTCCATGTACAAGTGCATTAAACGAACAAAAAGGCTTAAATACTTCTAAAATTGACAATTTCTTATATCCCTTTACCCCAGTCCCCTTAATTTATCTGATGAAGGATATAGGATATTTTGCTGATGGTTTCGTTATTCGTAGGCTATTTATGATCGCAAGCCAAGAAGACAATTAAGGTGGCGTTTCCAAAACGTTTCTGGACACACACGCACACACACACACGCACGCACGCACACGCACACATTTGCGCTCTTAAGTTATGAGCTTTATGCATATGCACACTGGCTGGGAGTGGATCAATCGCTCTCTCCCTCTCTCTTTTTCTGTCATTTGTTTATGTTCCTAAATAAATAAGCAGCAGCAGTTAATGGCTGCATGGCGCTGTCAACTAAATGATCAGGTCGCTTTTGGCTGTATCCTCTATATATGAACCTCTCCCTCTCGATGAGTCGTTACTGGTAGTCTGGTAACTGTCGTTTCCATTCTGTGTAGAACGACAAGCGCTGGCCGTCTGTCGCGCTGCCTGCCTGTCTGTCTGTCTGTCTGTCGCGCGCGCTCTGGATGGATAGATAAATAGCGAGGGGGGAGGGGTGGGGGGGGGGGGGGGGGGGGGGGGGGGGCGCTCCGTGCCAGCTATACCGTGCCAGCTATACCGGGGGGGGGGGGGGGGGGGGGGGCTCCGTGCCAGCTATACCGTCAATTAATTTTACGCTTACAGTTAACGGGTGGGTCCATTTGGTTTCATTTTAGTTACAGATATAAGGTGGTCCACAACTCTTTAGCTGGGGACCACCTGGGATCCCTCAAGGACCACTGGTTGAAAAGCAGCCATAAAGAAATGTGTCCTCCGCTTAAGGCTGTGTCCGTACTAACAGTCCATTGATGCCATTAATCCTTCCCTATACCCGTTTAATTAATTCATTGCATATTAAATAGGCCTAAGCAAAATAGGCAGTAATAAGCACTGGTGCAAAATGCATGTATGATTGAATAAAGCAAATAGCCTACTCCAAGAAAAGGACAATGCGTTACTGTTATGGCCAGCTCAATAACAGACCTACCCAGGGAGTGGGTGGTAGGCTGCTGTGGTTGGTACAGTATAGGTCAAAGACGCACAGGAAAGTAGCCTATAGACAGGAGGGTCCGGGGCTACCTGGGTGTCGGCGCCTCGGTGGACGCACAAAGCCTTATTGCTCGGTCAATTCTCAAGGGATTTTTCTAATTTTAAGTACTGTATATCTGTGAAGTGTCTGTATTCATTCAATGTATATAAATCATGTTTTAATTGTCTGGAGAGAGAGAAGAGGGAGAGAGAGATGGAGAGAGAGTATGAGAGCAGAATTAGTCATTAGTAGCCTATTACGCACCAGGTATGGACAAAACCTGCGCCATAATAATAATTATAATAATAGTTATAATAATAGCAATAATAAAGAGAGAGAGAGAGAGAGAGAGAGAGAGAGAGAGAGAGAGAGAGAGAGGGAGGGAGATGGAGAGAGAGAAGAGGGAGAGAGAGATGGAGATGGAGAGAGAGAATGAGAGAGAGACTGCGGGATCCATGGAGGTCACTCGCACACCCCAAGTCGGAGTGGTGGGGTGGGGGCGGCGCGGTCGAAATGGGGGGGGGGGGGGGTCGAAGTGGGGGGTGGGGCGCGGTCGAAATGGGGGGGGGGTCGAAGTGGGGGGGGGGGTCGAAGAGGGGGGGGGGGTCGAAATGGAAATCTGTCCCCCCTGAAATGTCACAAATGTCCACTGTAAATGTGTTTGGATTTGTGTTATGGTAATCATTAATTAAAACGTCATGCTTTGTCTGTATAGGCTACTTGCTAGTAAGTGTTTTAATGACAGATGTAAATAATTACATACCCATCCGTGACTTGATGCTCTCTTGTTCTTTCTTCACCTCCATCTGTTGTTGCGTTGCTCCCTCGTCCTGTGTTTTCTTCTCAGTCCCCTCTAACGTTTTACTGGGGCCTGGAAATACAAGAGCAATAATCATAAATCATCTCAAATTCATTTCAAATTCTAAATATTCAAGAAAATATTATCATATCAATCATTGACATGTTAAACTGAAGATGAGGCCATCTCTGCACGTTCACTGCTCATCTATTCTTTTCTCTTCTTCCACACCTTGTTCATCTCTGTCATGTGACCAGAAAAAAAGAAGGTTATAACAGATTGAACGGACTGTAACCAGTCCTTATCGGGAGATAAGCGACCGTCAGGTCACATACACAAACTTTAGAAGGCAATGGTAGCCAATCAGGAGGGAATATGGGAAATGGGACAAATCCTTGTTGATGACATGATTGTAGACATAGTGTGTATACCGCTTTGCGCGATTTTAGGGCAAAATCTGTAGGAGCAGTGTCCAAAAATGTGTTTTGCAAGAATCGGCCTCATGGTGGTGCTAGAAGAGGGGCATGTGAGAGGTTGTTGTTTGGCAGCCAAGGAGTGTGTGTGCAAAGTTTGCCATGGATCGGGGCAACGGTGGCGGAGATATGAGATGGGGAAAAGTGTGACGTGACAGACAGACAGACTGACTGACTGACTGACTGACTGACTGACAGAAGGTGGAGGTTTGAGAGTAACTGCGACCTGACGGTCACAATCAAACATCGAAACACATGTATGTTTACTTACTTTACTATGGCTCAGAGTCGAATGTGAGGTAAATTAAATCTGAATGGGATTGGTATTTAACATAGTCAGAGGAGCAGTGCCCTCATATCATACCTGACTAGTGTTTAATATTTTCCCGCATTTAGCTCATTTTAAAAACCGGGATTTTTCGGCGCTTCTTCCGGGCTCCCCGGTATTTCCCGTCAATAATAATAATAATAATTAAAATTGTTTAATAACCATGGAACTGCATTTAGGTGACAGTACCCCTTTAACCAACCAGGGGGCGACATTGCGTAGCCTATCGACTGAATTTCCACGTGTCACTGAAAATAGATGATCTGCAAGCTCACAAAAAGTCGTAGATTAGACGCTATGTGAGCTTGCAGATCGGCTATGTTCAGCATGACACTCGCCGGACAAACTTTATAATCAAGCTAATGGCCATTGGACACGCAGTCGCGCACAGCTCTTCACAACGCAACGCTTCAATGTTCCTCAATGGCTCATTATAAAGCATTGCATTACACAATTGGATATATTTGGGGGGATAACGCTTGCGAGATCATTCTTCATATTTCACCCCAAGAAAGCAAGGTAGACCACAAATGTATTACTTACAGTACAGCAGTTGGATTATGCAACGTGGATTCTATTCTTCAAGGGACGATTGCCAACAACAGACTTGTTTTCCATCATTTTCTATTATTTGCTGCTGGAAAACATCACGTTATAAATAGGCTAAGCATACAGGTGGTCTCTCTGTAATGGTAAAGGGACTGTTGGAAGTGGAACGCAGTATAATATCGGTGCCACGCCACGTTAGATTTAATCAATTACGTTTATTTAGTAGGCCTATTGTATGGGACGTGGCTTTTTAGAATTCCACGGTATCTCCGCCTCCCGTGATATCAACAGCCAAACTAAATGTCCATACAAGTTTTAGTCAAGTATATTTATTATGTCCCAAACTGGGCAATTCATCATGTTACAGCAAATAAAGAAGCCCACCCCGGACCCCCCACCTGCTGCTTGTCGTTGCAAGAGCTGCGCCTGGCTCGTTCTCGAGATTGTGCGCTGCGCAGCGGCTGCGCTCATCAAAGAGGCAGTGCAAATCAGAGAGATTAATTTGTGGTTGGATTATTGTAGGCATATTGACGTTCTGATTCATTCTGATATATATATTTTTTCCTGTTAAAAAAGGAGGCGAGGATATGTGGCAAGCAGCCTAATTGCCCACGCACTGTAGTAGGCCTTTCTAGTAATAGCCTACTTAGCCTAATTTATATAAGAAAAAGACAATCTCCGGGATGACGGTTCCCGAAGCCAATAACCGGGAGGGAAATTAGGTGCGCTCAGGCCGGGAGTCCCGGGATCCCGGTTCCCGGCATTAAACACTATACTTGACTAAGTAGCGGCTACTTAGTAGCCTCCAGTGTCCACTGGAACAGCTCTACCAGGGAGTATGGGTTCCTCTCCCTTGCCCCCTGGTCTGAAGCAAGTGGCGGAGATGATTTCCCTGACCTCCCCCCCATGGAACGATGGGGGGTTAGCGACACCAAGAAAGGTCCTTGGTGCCGCGCTCTTAAAGGTCCTCCTTGAGGACCTTTATTACGATTCCCCCCCGGACATGGAGAGACTTGCCAACAAGGATGACCCACCCCCGCTCCACCAGCTCAAGGACACACTCACCTACAAAGCCCTGATGAAGCAGGTAATGGAGCACTCGAAGCACTTCAGATGGGTCAAAGGGTGCACATTTGGGCGTGCCCTCAACATCGTAAGAGGAGCCGGTCACAATCCATCTACGCTGCTGGTTTTGGCCTTGGAGCAGTCAGGGTTGGGTGTGGTTCCCCAAAGTTTGCTATTGGGGCGAACGCACCAGCTATGACGCATATCGGGTTTTTTGCTTACATTTACCACACACCCTATTTGAGACATGGGGAATCTGATAAAAGTAATGATTTTTAATATAATTAGTGATAAAGCACTTAATTTTGGCTGTAAATCTTGATTTCAGGGTTAGCTTAGCTTGGTTTGTTCTGGAAATTCTGTCTCAGTCCGTCTCTCTCGCTCTCTCTCTCTGCCTGCCTGTCTGTGACGCGACGTCTGCTCACGTCATGCCGTGCACCACACACATGATGTACACACAGCGTGCACGCTCACTGCAACTCCGCAAAAAAACTAAAACAAATTGCAGACATGAAGCGGTCTATAGTTGATTTCTTCAAGAAGAAAAATGTGGCAGAGGAGAAAAATGACTCTGCTGGTGACGGAGATGGCTTAGGAGATGAGGAAGGTGGAGAGGAGCTGACAAGAGTTGATTCTGAGAGTGAAGAAGAGGACACTGACCGGTCCGTGAAAGAAAGTGGGGGAAAAAAGAAAAAATACACTTTTCAGCAACAATGGCTGGTGCAGTTCCCGTGGTTGAGATATGAGGGGCAAGCCATGGTGTGTGCTTACTGCAAGAAATGTGGCCCGTCCGTGGCAGGCAGAACACAGTTCGTTAACGGGTCAACTCAGTTTAAACTGCAGTCACTAAAGCTGCATAACGATAGTAATAAGCACAGGACGTGCAGGGATCGATGCATCACTCTGTCCGCCCAGCCCCTCCCCACCTCCTTTAATAGGGTAGAAGAGAGCAACCGCTCGGCGGAGACTGCCGAAATGATTATAAAGTTCAACACTGCCTACAATATAGCTAAGGAG
Organism: Nannobrachium achirus; assembly: GCF_963921795.1. NCBI lineage: Eukaryota > Metazoa > Chordata > Actinopteri > Myctophiformes > Myctophidae > Nannobrachium > Nannobrachium achirus. The sequence continues at coordinate 6,139,903 of NC_137827.1, forward strand.
GAACTCCCGTTCACAAAATTCAAGTCGGAGATTATCCTGATGAGAAAGAACGGTCTGAACGTGAACCCGACCTTCTCCAATGACACTGCCTGTGCTCAGTTTGTGGGTGTGATAGGAGACACACTGCGGGACAAGACCGCTGACAAAATAGCCTCTGCCCCTTACATCTCCTTTATGATAGACGGTTCCACAGATAGATCAACCAAAGAGTGCGAAATCATCTATGCCCGGATAATTGAGGATGGAAAACCTAGCAGCGTCCTTGTTGGCATTGTTGAAGTCGAACACGCTCGTGCAGAAGGTAAGTGGTGTCTCATGTGTCTTGTGTGTGTGTGTGTGTGTGTGTGTGTGTGTGTGTGTGTGTGTGTGTGTGTGTGTGTGTGTGTGTGCGCGCGCGCGTGTGCGTGTGCGTGTGTGTGTGTGTGTGTGTGTGTGTGTGTGTGTGTGTTTGTGTGTCTCATTGGAAAAAGTACTAAAATGTTTTACTGAAGTAAAAGTATCAATAGGCCTACTGCAGAGATATTGTTACAAGTGAAAATCCAGAATTCAAAATGTACTTGAGTAAAAAGTATGAAAGTATTGGCATCAAAATGTACTTAAAGTACAGAAAGTAAAAGTAAGAAATGTTTTAAAATAGCCTAAGTATAAAATAGGGCTAAAGTGGTTTATGTATGTTTTATTAGTGCAAAGTAACTAGTAAGGGTGCCCTCACACCAAAATACCTATGAGAGGGGAATCCGCGTTCCCCCAATGCACTTCAATGAGAAGGGAGCGTTTTTTGCAGAAATCCTCTGCTGCCATGAAACCGCCCCCTTCTCATTGAAATGCATTGGCGGCACGCGGATTCCACTCTCGTAGGCATTTTGGTCTGAGGGCAGCCTAACTAAAGTTTTCAAATAAATGTAGTGGAGTAAAAGTACAATATTTGGATCGGTGTGTGTGTGTGTGTGTGTGTGTGTGTGTGTGTGTGTGTGTGTGTGTGTGTGTGTGTGTGTGTGTGATACGGTAGATACAAATACCAGTAAGACTCCCTAATCGGGAGATAAGCGACCGTAGGTCACTTATCTCCACAAATAGGGCAAAAATGTGTTTTTCCTAAATCTTCCTGATCCATGTTGATGACATGAGTGTAGACATGCTGTGTAGTGATTTTCGTGATTTTAGGGCAAAATCTGTAGGAGTTACGGCATTTTATGTGAGCTGCAGTGGAGGGGGTCCTCCACTGGGGGCACCACCACTTTTGCATCCGTTCTGGAGCACCAGGAGTGGGTGGTCCCCAGGAATTCCCCGTGAGCAGGCCCGTTGGGGTGGTCATTTGGTCATTTTTGCACATTTGTTCATTTTTTACATCTGGGGGTCCCCCAGGGAGCTGGGGGTCCCTGGAGCTCCGGGGGTCCTTGGAGGTTGTAGTTTGGCAGGTAAGGAGTGTGTGTGCAAAATGTGGCATGGATGGGGGCAACGGTTGTGCAGATAGGAGCAGGGCAAAATTAGACCTGGGGGTCCCCCAGGGACCTGGGGGTCCCTGGAGCTGCGGGGGTCCTTGGAGGTAGTAGTTTGGCAGGTCAGGAGTGTGTGTGCAAGATTTGGCGTGGATGGGGGCAACGGTTGTGGAGATATGAGCAGGGCAAAAGTGTGACGTGTGACTGACTGACTGACGGACTGACGCACGGACAGCCGGTGGAGGTTTTGATAGTAAATGCGACCTACGGTCGCAATAATAAATATGCCAATACAAATATAATAAATATGGCAATTCAATTCATTTAATATGCCAATTCAATTAATGTAATAAATATGCCAAATTCAATTCATTTCATAAATATGCCAATTCAATTCATTTCAAAGAAGCTTTATTGGCATGAGAAAACATATGTTTACATTGCCAAAGCAAGTGTCACAACATTCCATGTTTTGTGCTTAATTTAAGGAGTTTATGCTGCAGCCCAGAAAGCATTTGCTAGCCTTGGTCCAAAATGTGGGAACTGGAAGGAGAAATCGTAACCATGGGGGCAGACGGCGCAGCTGTCAATCTGGAACACAAAGGAGGAGTGATAGCACTCCTCCAAGCAGAGATTGGGTCCTTCATTGTCCCATTCCACTGTATGCCACACAGGTACCGTAGGTTTCTGTTTATCATATCTGGCATATACATATTCATTCTCCAAAATGTAATTATATTTTACCAATTAATTTTATATTCTGTTCTAAAGATTGGAGCTGGGGATGTTAAGTGTACAGAGAGATGTGTCGATGATTGGGCAGGTGTATGACCTGCTCCATCTCATATGGAAGACCTATCACTTAAGCCCCAAATCCATGAGGGAACTGAAATCCCTGGGCGCTGAACTTGGTGTCACAGTCAATACACCAAGTGGCGTGAAAGGGACCAGGTGGCTGCCCCATGCGTCTCGCAGTTTAGCCACCTTCCTCAAACCAGGGAAGGATGGCATTGGCAATCCCCAGAGCTCTGGCCAGTTTACAGCTGTCTATGTGCACATGGACCACCTGGCAGGTGCCTCTACCACTGCAGACATTGCTGGCAGAGCAAAGAAGGTTAGTATTCTTATCTCAGTGTTTTGTGTTGAACAGTATTAATGAAATGAAAACATTTTAACTTTGGTGTTGTATGATAATGAGTTGAGAATGAGAACTACACTGATATATTTGCAGATCAAAGTCAGCATGGAGGATGGGACATTTGTGGCATTCTGCCACTTCCTATCAGATCTTTTCAGCCAGCAAATTCAGCCTGCTTCTCCAGAGGAACGATGTCATTCTACCTCAGGTAAAGAAGAGAGAAAAAGGGGGCCAACTGGGGATTACTTTCATCTTCCCCTTAACATGTTTCTTATATTAAGAATACAACTGTCTTCCCAGGCTGTTAGTGGCATCGAATCTCTACTCGCTACCATAGAAGTTATGGCAGCTAGACCCAAACCTGATGGTAAGCGGTCTGAGTTCCTGGCAGCCATGAAGGAGAAGCACCAACAGGAAGGAGGAGAACCTGGGACTGGGAGGTTCATGTATCAGGTACATACACCACATTATATATACTGTATATAAAAGCTATGTTTATTCCATGTTAATAAGATGTACTTAGCATTTTAACTTTGCATGCTTCACAGGGAGTCACCCTTTCTAAAGGTGAAGCTGCAGAGCTGGCAGAAGGTCAACCCATCAGCCAGTGTGCTCCCAGACTGCAAAGAGCCATTCAGCTGACCTGTGAGTCCACAGTGAAACACCTGAAGAACAGATTTAGCAGCCTAGTTGGTGAGTTGTTGTATTTTTGCATTATATTCTAAGCACAATGGCATGTTTAGAGCACTCTTGAGAGAGAGGCCTAACCTTTTTTCTTCCTCTGTCTTTTGCTGATAGAAGAGAACACACAGGATATACCAACAGCCAAGGCAGTTAAGTGTTTCAGTGTCTTCAAGCATGACTCTTGGCCAGATAACAGGCTGGAGCTCCTGAACCATGGTGTAGAAGAGGTGAACTTCCTCCTAAAACACTTCTCCACTGTCCTGGACAGGTGAGTTCTTTGTGTTTATGTTTCATATTTATGTTGACATCCTGTTGATACAGACCTTCTGATCCTTGCCATTCATCCATCTCATGCCAGGAATGGGTGCAGCAAAGAACAGGCCAAAGAGGAGTTCCAAGGGATGAAAATGACGATAAACACATCATTCAAAGACAAAAGCTATCTGGGACTGTGGCAAGTCATGACGACAAAAGAGCCCTACTGCTTAGACTATTCGGTAGGCTCTGTTATCTGTAGTATTAAAAACTGGAGGACTATGATGCCAGGCAGGATGTTAAGCAGTGGTTCTCAGGCCTAACTATCAAAGCTGGCCTCTCGAATGAGATGAATTTCAGGGAAATGAATGCTGCACTTACTTTATGTTCATTTGAATTACTATGTGAATTAATGCTGCAGTTGAATGATGCTGCAACTTGTTTAGTGTCTGTGCCAGCATTAAAGTGTTAAAAAGAGAAGGCAATTAGATACATTTATTATGCAGTATGTTGTAGCACTGGTTCTCCCAGGGAAAGAGAACCAGGAGGAGTCCTCACTTAGCCGCCTATAAGAGCTGGCCCCTCGAATTAGATACATTCTCAGGGAGTAAATGAATGCCGCCATTACTTTAAGTTCATTTGAATTATTATAGTGTGATTGTGTGAATATTGCTGCTGTCACTTTAAGTTAAGTTAAATGATGCACCTTCTAAGTTGAGAATGTTGTCTGTGCTGTGCAGCAGTAAAAAGTGATAAAAGGAGAAGGCAAATGCATTTATGTAAAGTAATGACATTGTCATTACATGATGTAAAAACAACATAGGCCTACTATGCTCAAGCAGAGAAACCTAAAGTTCAGATTAAAATATATTTTGCAAATATCAAGTTTGGGTCATTGTCAATCTTTACATCAAGGCAAAACTATGGTATGGAAATTAACACAACTATCATCAGCATGATAAGGTTATGTATTAATACCACAACGCTATACAAAGAATTCCACGCTATACAAAGAAAAAATGGTGCTACCTAATTAAAAGTTAGGTAGCACCAGTGCTACCTATGAAAAGGTTAGTCTGGAGCCCTGTGGACAGTGCCATCGCCATGTCTGGCGAGTCAGGACAACGGCACTGTCACTGTTTCTGAAGTGCCCGCTGGCCTTTGTATTGGACCGTGGTACCAGGGCTCAGTGCAGCTGCCACCCTCCACCTGGGTACGCGAGAGTGTCTCGCAGCACCTCAGGGGAAAATCTGCGAAGGGGCAGGTGCTTTTTTAAAGCATGCCACTTTGGCTGGTACCCCCCCAACACCACCTCTGGCACAAAAAGGTAATTAACCCGGGCCTTGATGGAGGACAGCTTGGGGAGCTCCACCACCACCCCGTCTATGTCCAGGGAGATTTCTAAATGTTCAGAAATCTCCCCGAAAGTCATGCAGACGGGGTGGATGGCTGGAGCATGCCCCGTCCTCCTCAAAAAACCCTGGATGTCTTGCCCAAATGGTTGCAAGATTTCCATGAGGTTTATTCCATTCTGTGTTGCCACATCAATGAAATGCCTCAAATACTCCACCAATGGCATTTCCTCTGGGTCCTCCATTGGCATCTCTGGCTCTGGCAGAGGGGCAGGAGTTGCTGGACTGCCTGGCCCTTCAACAGGGCCAGGTGAGGAGGGAGAAGGGCAGGGTGAGGAGGGGGTAGAGCCAGACCCTGGCTCATCCACCTGTGCTGGCTCTGGCTCAGGCACATGGACAGGTGAGACCGGGGGGGTAGAGCCAGGCCCTGGCTCTTGCACCCTGACTCTTTTTGGACGTGGTTCGGGTGACTCAGAACCCTAACCCAGAGGAAGACGACCGATGATTAAGCCCATTTGAACCCATTTTCTGGACCTGGGTTACACTAACCTGAAACAGTACATCTATCAGGAGCATGCAAGGGGAGGTACTTTACATAATTTCCCATAGAAAGTGCTTTGTATTGAGCGGTGGAGCCGCTCCTCTGAGTGGGTATGTCCGTACGTGGCTATGTGGCTGGCTATGTCTGTGTGACGGAGAGAGTCGCAGCCCCAGCCTTGAAGCCTCAAAAGTCTAGTATCTCCCCCGGACCAAAGAGATGTCTCTTTGGTCTAGTGGGAGACCCGGGTACGAAACCGGGTGGGGAGGTTCGGATCACCTCCGTTACATCTGTATCATGGCAATGCCTCTGCTGACCCCACACACACACACACACACACACACACACACACACATCACATGTGAGATTTTATGTGCTAAACAGTGTGGCTTTTGCTGCATGTCACTCCCAATCTCTCGCCCATTTCCTGTCAGACTACTATCCTGTCAATAAAGGCATAAAAGCCAAAATAAAAATAAAATATACCTGCAAGCAGCGATAAAGAGACCAAGCCAGAAATAAAGTAGGAAAGCAAAAAAGCAGCAAGGGGGGAAAAAAAGCAGGAAAAGAAAGAAACGTGCATGGGAAAAGAAATCAAAGAAAAACTAGAAATACTGTTCCTTCGAAACAGTGTGGGCTCGCTTCCACCCAAAAAATAATAGTAAAAGGTGTCAAGGTCCCAGGCAATACTCTCTTTCATTTTATTGACGGCCCCGGTCCGACCTGGTCGAAGTGGAGCGGTGAATCTGAGCAGCTATACCCTGTGTATGTACTGTACTGTACTGTACTGTACTGTACTGCACTGTACTGTACTGTACTGTACTGTACTGTACCTTACTGTACTGTACCTTACTGTACCTTACTGTACTGTACCTTACTGTACTGTACCTTACTTTGCTGTGCTGTACTGTACCTTACTGTGCTGTACTGTACCCTACCTTACTGTATATTACCTTACTGTACTGTACCTTACTGTGCTGTACAGTACTGTACCTTACTGTACCTTACTGTACTGTACTTTGCTGTACTCTACTGTACCTTACTGTTCTGTACTTGACTGTACACTACTGTACCTTACTGTACTGTACCTTACTGTACTGTACTCTACTGCACTTTACTGTACTTTACTGTACACTACTGTACCTTACTGTACTGTACTTTACTGTACCTTACTGTACTGTACTTTACTGTACCTTACTGTACTGTACTTTACTTTACTCTGCTGTACCTTACTGTTCTGTACTCTGCTGTACCGTACTGTACTGTATGGTACTTTACTGTAGCTTACTGTACTGTACTTTAATGTACTCTACTGTACCTTACTATACATTACTGTACTGTACTTTAATGTACTCTACTGTACTGTACTTTACTTAACCTTACTGTACTGTACTTTAATGTACTATACTGTACCTTACTATACCTTACTGTACTGTACTCTACTGTACCTGACTACCTTACTGTACCTTACTGTACTGTACCTTACTATACCTTACTCTACTGTACTCTACTGTACCTGACTGTACCTCATTGAAAAGCCTGTCAACTGATCTCCCTGACAACCAACAACAACCAACACAATGGCTGACTGTCCCCTCAGGCCACTGGGACCTACAGTAAAATCCTTAAATTCTATAGCCTGAAGGGACAGTCCGCCATTCCACTGGTTGCCGCCGGTTGCCAGGGACATATCACAACCAATCAGGATCCTAAAACTTTCTTCTTTTCTAGGTTAAATCTCTCTAAAACTACAAAACATTTCAAAAAGAAAAGTACAAGCACACGTGTCCACATTAAGCTGAACAGATAACTTTTTGAATGGTGTTGAAAGGTGTAAGTATGTAGGAGTAGATAGGTGCCAAAGTTTTGAGGAGATACTGACTGACTGACTATAAATGAATAAATAAACTAGAAAAGCAGTTCCTGCAGAAACTGCGTGGGCTCGCTCAAAACTGTTATGAAGTAATAGTAGAAAATGCATTTAAGCGTAAGGGTGTAAAGTACACAAGTCTGTGTCTATAGTATAAAGTAGTTATGTATAAATAGTATGACAAGTTCAAATGGAAATGTACTTAGAGTATCAAAAGCAAAAGTACTCTTTAAGAATTGAAAATGACTCATTATGAGTAAAAGTACTCAAAATAACAAGAGTACAAGTATTGTTAAAGTATCGAAAGTAAAAGTACAAAAGTACTCAAATTACAAGAGTAAAAGTACTCATAATGCAAAAGAGTAAAAATAAGTATACAAAGTAAAAGTACTCATTTTGAATGAAGTATACTAATTATTAAAGTAAAAGTAAAAATATATTTGAGTAAAGTACTCAAATCACCAAAGGGCACAAAGTATCAATAAAGTATCAAAAGTAAAAGTACTAGTTAAGAATTGAAAAGTGCTCATTATGAAGTAAAACCTATTTGAGTAAAAGTACTCAAAATACCAAAGAGTAAAAGTATTGTTAAAGTATTGAAAGTAAAAGTATTTTAAAATTTTAGCATTAGCATTTTTGTAATTAACATTAGCATTAGCATTTTTAGCATTAGCATTATTAGAATTAGCTATTTTAGCATTATAATGTGTAGCATTAGCATTAGCATTTTTAGCATTAGAATTAGCATTTTTAGCATTAGCATTTTAGCATTAGCATTTTTAGCATTAGCGTTATCATTTTTAGCATTAGCATTTTTAGCATTAGCATTAGCATTTTAGCATTAGCATTAGCATTTTAAGCTTTAGCATTACCATTTTTAACATTATAATTAGCATTAGCATTTTTAGCATTAGCATTTTTAGAATTAGCATTAGCATTAGCATTTTAGCATTAGCATTTTTAGCATTAGCATTAGCATTAGCATTTTTAGCATTAGCATTTTTAGCATTAGCATTAACATTTTTATCATTAGCATTAGCATTTTTAGCATTAGCATTTTTAGCATTAGCATTCAAATGACTCCACCCACACGTCTGTACGACAAACGGTTGACGAGATAACCCCAAATAAAATGTAGGCCAATCAGAAGAGGGGGCAGGGCTAAGTTAAACCAATTAAGCTGAAAGACTCTGAAACAAGTCAAATGACTCCAGCAATAAGTCTGTACGACAAACGGTTGACGAGATAAACCCAAATAAAGTTTCGGCCTATCAGAAGAGGGGGCGGGGCTAAGTTAAGCCAATTAAGCTGAAGGACTCTGAAACAAGTCAAATGACTCCACCCACAAGTATGTACGACAAACGGTTGTTGAGTAAAGTCAAATAAAGTGTCGGCCAATCAGAGGAGGGGGCGGGGCTAATTTAAACCAATTAAGGTGAAGGACTCTTACTCAAGTCAATTGATATCAACCACGACTTTGTGCGAGAAACAGTTGATGAATAAAGCCAAATAAAGTTTCGGCCAATCAGAGGAGGGGGCGGAGCTAAGTTAAACCAATTAAGGTGAAGAACGAATAGAAAGACTGTGTGTGTGTGTGTGTGTGGGTGCGCGCACACGTGCATGTGACTATGCGTGTGTGTGTGTGTGTGTGTACAAATCTTGTGGATGTGACTGGTTTTAGAATTAGATCTACAAATCATGTGGATGTGACAGGTGATAGATTTAGAGCTACAAATTATGGTATGGAACTGCCGATGGAATTAGTTCTACAAATCATGGGGATGGGACTGGTTTTAGAATTAGATCTACAAATCATGTGGATGTGACTGGTTTTAGAATTAGATCTACAAATTATGTGGATGTGACAGGTGATAGATTTAGAGCTACACATTATGGTATGGAACTGCCGATAGAATTAATTCTACAAATCATGGGGATGGGACTGGTTATAGAATTAGATCTACAAATCATGATGGGACTGGTTTTAGAATTTGATCTACAAATCATGTGGATGTGACTGGTTTTAGAATTAGATCTGCAAATCATGTGGATGAGACAGGTGATGGATTTAGAGTTACAAATTATGGCATGGAACTGCCGATGGAATTAGATCTACAAATCATGGGGATGTGACTGGTTTTAGAATTAGATCTACAAATCATGTGGATGTGACTGGTTTTAGAATTAGATCTACAAACTAGAAATACTGTTCCTTTGAAACAGTGTGGGCTCGCTTCCACCCAAAAAATTATAGTAAAAGGTGTCAAGGTCCCAGGCAATGCTCTCTTTCATTTTACTGACGGGCCCAGGCAATGCTCTCTTTCATTTTACTGACGGGCCCAGTCCGGCCTGTTCGAAGTGGAGCGGTGAATCTGAGCAGCTATACCCTGTGTATGTATGTACAGTACTGTACCTTACTGTACCTTACTGTACTGTACTTCGCTGTACTCTACTGTACCTTACTGTACTGTACTTGACTGTACACTACTGTACCTTACTGTACTGTAACTTACTGTACTGTACTCTACTGCACTTTACTGTACCTTACTGTACTGTACTGTACTGTACTGTACTGTACTGTACTATACTTTACTTTACTGTACCTTACTGTACTGTACTTTACTGTACCTTACTGTACTGTACTCTGCTGTACCTTACTGTACTGTACTCTGCTGTACCGTACTGTACTGTATTGTACTTTACTGTACCTTACTGTACTGTACTTTAATGTACTCTACTGTACCTTACTATACCTTACTGTACTGTACTTTAATGTACTCTACTGTACCGTACTGTACTTTAATGTACACTACTGTACCTTACTGTACCTTACTGTACTGTACTCTGCTGTACCGTACTGTACTGTATTGAACTTTACTGTACCTTACTGTACTGTACTTTAATGTACTCTACTGTACCTTACTATACCTTACTGTACTTTAATGTACTCTACTGTACCTTACTGTACTGTACTTTAATGTACTCTACTGTACCTTACTGTACTGTACTCTGCTGTACCGTACTGTACTGTATTGTACTTTACTGTACCTTACTGTACTGTACTTTAATGTACTCTACTGTACCTTACTGTACTGTACTTTAATGTACTCTACTGTACCTTACTATACCTTACTGTACTGTACTCTACTGTACCTGACTACCTTACTGTACCTTACTGTACTGTACTTTTATGTACTCTACTGTACCTTATTGAAAAGCCTGTCAACTGATCTCCCTGACAACCAACAACAACCAACACAATGGCTGACTGTCCCCTCAGGCCACTGGGACCTACAGTAAAATCCTTAAATTCTATAGCCTGAAGGGACAGTCCGCCATTCCACTGGTTGCCGCCGGTTGCCAGGGACATATCACAACCAATCAGGATCCTAAAACTTTCTTCTTTTCTAGGTTAAATCTCTCTAAAACTACAAAACATTTCAAAAAGAAAAGTACAAGCACACGTGTCCACATTAAGCTGAACAGATAACTTTTTGAATGGTGTTGAAAGGTGTAAGTATGTAGGAGTAGATAGGTGCCAAAGTTTTGAGGAGATACTGACTGACTGACTATAAATGAATAAATAAACTAGAAAAGCAGTTCCTGCAGAAACTGCGTGGGCTCGCTCAAAACTGTTATGAAGTAATAGTAGAAAATGCATTTAAGCGTAAGGGTGTAAAGTACACAAGTCTGTGTCTATAGTATAAAGTAGTTATGTATAAATAGTATGACAAGTTCAAATGGAAATGTACTTAGAGTATCAAAAGCAAAAGTACTCTTTAAGAATTGAAAATGACTCATTATGAGTAAAAGTACTCAAAATAACAAGAGTACAAGTATTGTTAAAGTATCGAAAGTAAAAGTACAAAAGTACTCAAATTACAAGAGTAAAAGTACTCATAATGCAAAAGAGTAAAAATAAGTATACAAAGTAAAAGTACTCATTTTGAATGAAGTATACTAATTATTAAAGTAAAAGTAAAAATATATTTGAGTAAAGTACTCAAATCACCAAAGGGCACAAAGTATCAATAAAGTATCAAAAGTAAAAGTACTAGTTAAGAATTGAAAAGTGCTCATTATGAAGTAAAACCTATTTGAGTAAAAGTACTCAAAATACCAAAGAGTAAAAGTATTGTTAAAGTATTGAAAGTAAAAGTATTTTAAAATTTTAGCATTAGCATTTTTGTAATTAACATTAGCATTAGCATTTTTAGCATTAGCATTATTAGAATTAGCTATTTTAGCATTATAATGTGTAGCATTAGCATTAGCATTTTTAGCATTAGAATTAGCATTTTTAGCATTAGCATTTTAGCATTAGCATTTTTAGCATTAGCGTTATCATTTTTAGCATTAGCATTTTTAGCATTAGCATTAGCATTTTAGCATTAGCATTAGCATTTTAAGCTTTAGCATTACCATTTTTAACATTATAATTAGCATTAGCATTTTTAGCATTAGCATTTTTAGAATTAGCATTAGCATTAGCATTTTAGCATTAGCATTTTTAGCATTAGCATTAGCATTAGCATTTTTAGCATTAGCATTTTTAGCATTAGCATTAACATTTTTATCATTAGCATTAGCATTTTTAGCATTAGCATTTTTAGCATTAGCATTCAAATGACTCCACCCACACGTCTGTACGACAAACGGTTGACGAGATAACCCCAAATAAAATGTAGGCCAATCAGAAGAGGGGGCAGGGCTAAGTTAAACCAATTAAGCTGAAAGACTCTGAAACAAGTCAAATGACTCCAGCAATAAGTCTGTACGACAAACGGTTGACGAGATAAACCCAAATAAAGTTTCGGCCTATCAGAAGAGGGGGCGGGGCTAAGTTAAGCCAATTAAGCTGAAGGACTCTGAAACAAGTCAAATGACTCCACCCACAAGTATGTACGACAAACGGTTGTTGAGTAAAGTCAAATAAAGTGTCGGCCAATCAGAGGAGGGGGCGGGGCTAATTTAAACCAATTAAGGTGAAGGACTCTTACTCAAGTCAATTGATATCAACCACGACTTTGTGCGACAAACAGTTGATGAATAAAGCCAAATAAAGTTTCGGCCAATCAGAGGAGGGGGCGGAGCTAAGTTAAACCAATTAAGGTGAAGAACGAATAGAAAGACTGTGTGTGTGTGTGTGTGTGGGTGCGCGCACACGTGCATGTGACTATGCGTGTGTGTGTGTGTGTGTGTACAAATCTTGTGGATGTGACTGGTTTTAGAATTAGATCTACAAATCATGTGGATGTGACAGGTGATAGATTTAGAGCTACAAATTATGGTATGGAACTGCCGATGGAATTAGTTCTACAAATCATGGGGATGGGACTGGTTTTAGAATTAGATCTACAAATCATGTGGATGTGACTGGTTTTAGAATTAGATCTACAAATTATGTGGATGTGACAGGTGATAGATTTAGAGCTACACATTATGGTATGGAACTGCCGATAGAATTAATTCTACAAATCATGGGGATGGGACTGGTTATAGAATTAGATCTACAAATCATGATGGGACTGGTTTTAGAATTTGATCTACAAATCATGTGGATGTGACTGGTTTTAGAATTAGATCTGCAAATCATGTGGATGAGACAGGTGATGGATTTAGAGTTACAAATTATGGCATGGAACTGCCGATGGAATTAGATCTACAAATCATGGGGATGTGACTGGTTTTAGAATTAGATCTACAAATCATGTGGATGTGACTGGTTTTAGAATTAGATCTACAAACTAGAAATACTGTTCCTTTGAAACAGTGTGGGCTCGCTTCCACCCAAAAAATTATAGTAAAAGGTGTCAAGGTCCCAGGCAATGCTCTCTTTCATTTTACTGACGGGCCCAGGCAATGCTCTCTTTCATTTTACTGACGGGCCCAGTCCGGCCTGTTCGAAGTGGAGCGGTGAATCTGAGCAGCTATACCCTGTGTATGTATGTACAGTACTGTACCTTACTGTACCTTACTGTACTGTACTTCGCTGTACTCTACTGTACCTTACTGTACTGTACTTGACTGTACACTACTGTACCTTACTGTACTGTAACTTACTGTACTGTACTCTACTGCACTTTACTGTACCTTACTGTACTGTACTGTACTGTACTGTACTGTACTGTACTATACTTTACTTTACTGTACCTTACTGTACTGTACTTTACTGTACCTTACTGTACTGTACTCTGCTGTACCTTACTGTACTGTACTCTGCTGTACCGTACTGTACTGTATTGTACTTTACTGTACCTTACTGTACTGTACTTTAATGTACTCTACTGTACCTTACTATACCTTACTGTACTGTACTTTAATGTACTCTACTGTACCGTACTGTACTTTAATGTACACTACTGTACCTTACTGTACCTTACTGTACTGTACTCTGCTGTACCGTACTGTACTGTATTGAACTTTACTGTACCTTACTGTACTGTACTTTAATGTACTCTACTGTACCTTACTATACCTTACTGTACTTTAATGTACTCTACTGTACCTTACTGTACTGTACTTTAATGTACTCTACTGTACCTTACTGTACTGTACTCTGCTGTACCGTACTGTACTGTATTGTACTTTACTGTACCTTACTGTACTGTACTTTAATGTACTCTACTGTACCTTACTGTACTGTACTTTAATGTACTCTACTGTACCTTACTATACCTTACTGTACTGTACTCTACTGTACCTGACTACCTTACTGTACCTTACTGTACTGTACTTTTATGTACTCTACTGTACCTTATTGAAAAGCCTGTCAACTGATCTCCCTGACAACCAACAACAACCAACACAATGGCTGACTGTCCCCTCAGGCCACTGGGACCTACAGTAAAATCCTTAAATTCTATAGCCTGAAGGGACAGTCCGCCATTCCACTGGTTGCCGCCGGTTGCCAGGGACATATCACAACCAATCAGGATCCTTAAACTTTCTTCTTTTCTAGGTTAAAATTCTCTAAAACTACAAAACATTTCAAAAAGAAAAATACAAGCACACGTGTCCTCGCTCGAAACTGTTATGAAGTAATAGTAGAAAATGCATTTAAGCGCAAGGGTGTAAAAAAAAGTTTTTTGAAAAAAAAAAGTTTTTTGAAAAAAAAAAAGTTTTTTGAAAAAAAAGTTTTTTGAAAAAAAAAAGTTTTTTGAAAAAAAGAAGTTTTTTGAAAAAAAAAGTTTTTTGAAAAAAAAAAGTTTTTTGAAAAAAAAAGTTTTTTGAAAAAAAAAAGTTTTTTGAAAAAAAAAAGTTTTTTGAAAAAAAAAAGAAAAAATTTTTGAATTTTTTTTTGAAAAAAAAGTTTTTTGAAAAAAAAAGTTTTTTGAAAATTGAAAATTGGTATGGAACTGCCGATGGAATTAGATCTACAAATCATGGGGATGGGACTGGTTCTAGAATTAGATCTACAAATCATGAGGATGTGAATGGTTTTAGAATTAGATCTACAAATCATGTGGATGAGACAGGTGATGGATTTAGAGCTACAAATTATGGTATGGAACTGCCGATTGAATTAGATCTACAAATCATGGGGATGGGACTGGTTTTATAATTAGATCTACAAATCATGTGGATGTGACTGGTTTTAGAATTAGATCTACAAATCATGTGGATGAGCTACAAATTATGGTATGGAACTGCCGATGGAATTAGATCTACAAATTAGATCTACAAATCATGGGGAAGGGACTGGTTTTAGAATTAGATCTACAAATCATGTGGATGTGACAGGTGATGGATTTAGATCTAAAAATTATGGTATGGAACTGCCGATGGAATTAGATCTACAAATCATGGGTATGGGACTGGTTTTAGAATTAGATCTACAAATCATGTGGATGTGACTGGTTTTAGAATTAGATCTACAAATCATGTGGATGAGACAGGTGATGGATTTAGAGCTACAAATTATGGTATGGAACTGCCGATTGAAATAGATCTACAAATCATGGGGATGGGACTGGTTTTAGAATTAGATCTACAAATCATGTGGATGTGACTGGTTTTAGAATTAGATCTACAAATCATGTGGATGTGACAGGTGATGGATTTAGAGCTACAAATTATGGTATGGAACTGCCGATGGAATTAGATCTACAAATTAGATCTACAAATCATGGGGATGGGACTGGTTTTAGAATTAGATCTACAAATCATGTGGATGTGACAGGTGATGGATTTAGAGCTAAAAATTATGGTATGGAACCGCCGATGGAATTAGATCTACAAATCATGGGTATGGGACTGGTTTTAGAATTAGATCTACAAATCATGTGGATGTGACTGGTTTTAGAATTAGATCTACAAATCATGTGGATGAGACAGGTGATGGATTTAGAGCTACAAATTATGGTATGGAACTGCCGATTGAAATAGATCTACAAATCATGGGGATGGGACTGGTTTTAGAATTAGATCTACAAATCATGTGGATGTGACTGGTTTTAGAATTAGATCTACAAATCATGTGGATGTGACAGGTGATGGATTTAGAGCTACAAATTATGGTATGGAACTGCCGATGGAATTAGATTTAAAAATCATGGGGATGGGACTGGTTTTAGAATTAGATCTACAAATCATGTGGATGTGACAGGTGATGGATTTAGAGCTACAAATTATGGTTTGGAACTGCCGATGGAATTAGATCTAAAAATCATTGGGATGGGACTGGTTTTAGAATTAGATCTACCAATCATGTGGAAGTGACTGTGTGTGTGTGTGTGTGTGTGTGTGTGTGTGTGTGCGTGTGCGTGTGCGTGTGCGTGTGTGTGTGTGTGTGTGTGTGTGTGAGTATGCATGTGTATGGGTGCATACATGCGTGCGTGCGACCGTGCGTCCATGTGTTCCCTGGACCACACTTTGAGAACCAGATAAATAGCCGATCTACAAGCTCACAAAGTTACACAGTGCAACTTATTGTGAGCTTGTAAATCATGTGAGACCACTGACTCAGCACTGTAATTAAAGTTAATAAGGAGCACCTTTGCTTCTGAGCTGTAGAACTGTTTGTTCAAGATATGGGCCATATCCATTGGTTTGAATAGGGAGCGCAAGTGTACGAACTGATCGCTCTCCCGGAAACACGAAAAGTTGAAAACACATAGTCTTTGCTCGGGGAGTGGCTCGGTGAGTGGCTCTACGAACATCGCGATTCTGATGTTAAAAGGATCA
Source organism: Nannobrachium achirus (assembly GCF_963921795.1). Classification (NCBI taxonomy): domain Eukaryota; kingdom Metazoa; phylum Chordata; class Actinopteri; order Myctophiformes; family Myctophidae; genus Nannobrachium; species Nannobrachium achirus. Next base: position 6,156,365 of record NC_137827.1, read on the forward strand.
ATAATGTGCCCATGAGAGCAAGCTAGAAATGTTTGGGGGAAAATAAAAAAATTCCGAAAACCAGAAAAAAAATGACTTGAGGTGAATCTGTCTGAGCCGCGACCCGGAGACCCGGAGGGCCATAGATGAAATTCTCTAAGTCTCTGTTTTATTTTAGTCGCACTTTACGAAACACGACGAGCGTGGCGACAAACGTGCCAAAAAACATGCATAAATTTTGAATATTTTGGCCGTGAGGACAATACATTCACAGTAAATCTGGGAACAAGAAAAAATCGCCTCCACTCTAGCCACACTCTAGGAATGGTTTCCCGCCAAAAATACCCCCAAAATACCCCAAACCACTCTACCTTTGGACTGCGATTGTGGAAGAACGGTATGACGTTTTCGAATACCGTTTGAACCATGAAGAAGTCCAAAGGCGTGTGAGCGTTTTTCAAGTTTGAATCGCGTTCCTACGTAAAAGTATGCCAGAGTAATGAGGCTAGAAAGTTTTGTGAAAAAGTGCAAATTTGAAAGTCAGATCCCATTCATTCTCTATGGGATGAAAGATTTATGAATAAAGTTAAATATTTCAAACAGTATAAACTTTTAAATAATTTCGAAAACAACAATGAAACTTCAAACCTTGCTGAACATTTCAAAGTTGGAACGAAGTTTTTATGTTAAAGTATGAAAGAGTTATAAGAGCACAAAGAATTTGCACCAGAAAAGTGGGCACTTTTTTGCATAGACTCCCATTATAAGGAGAAAAAATAAAAGTTTAAAAGTTAAATATTTCCGAAAATATGAAATATTTTGAAAAGAAAAGTACAAGCACACATCACTGTAGAAAGCTGAACATGTTGAAGTTGGAACGAAGTTTGTAGCACAAAGTGTGAGGGAGTTGAAAGCGGACGAAGAAAGTGTGGAGAACCTTGGAAGTTTTAAATAAATATAAACTGGGGTATAACAACCTGGACTCGCCTTCAGCGAGCCCACAATAATGAAGATAACATACGTGTGCTCGCCATCCAGGCGAGCCCACAATAATGTGGATGAGACAGGTGATGGATTTAGAGCTACAAATTATGGTATGGAACTGCAGATGGAATTAGATCTACAAATCATGGGGATGGGACTGGTTTTAGAATTAGATCTACAAATCATGTGGATGTGACTGGTTTTAGAATCAGATCTACAAATCATGTGGATGTGACAGGTGATGGATTTAAAGCTACAAATGATGGTATGGAACTGCCGATGGAATTAGATCTACAATGGGGATGGGACTGGTTTTAGAATTAGATCTACAAATCATGTGGATGTGACTGGTTTTAGAATTAGATCTGCAAATCATGTGGATGAGACAGGTGATGGATTTAGAGCTACACATTATGGTATGGAACTGCAGATGGAATTAGATCTACAAATCATGGGGATGGGACTGGTTTTAGAATTAGATCTACAAATCATGTGGATGTGACTGGTTTTAGAATTAGATCTGCAAATCATGTGGATGAGACAGGTGATGGATTTAGAGCTACAAATTATGGTATGGAACTGCCGATGGAATTAGATCTACAAATCATGGGGATGGGACTGGTTTTAGAATTAGATCTACAAATCATGTGGATGTGACAGGTGATGGATTTAGAGCTACAAAATTATGGTATGGAACTGCCGATGGAATTAGATCTACAAATCATGTGGATGTGACTGGTTTTAGAATTAGATCTGCAAATCATGTGGATGAGACAGGTGATGGATTTAGAGCTACAAATTATGGTATGGAACTGCCGATGGAATTAGATCTACAAATCATGGGGATGGGACTGGTTTTAGAATTAGATCTACAAATCATGTGGAAGTGACTGTGTGTGTGTGTGTGTGTGTGTGTGTGTGTGTGTGTGTGTGTGTGTGTGTGTGTGTGTGTGTGTGTGTGCGTGCGTGCTTGCGTGTGAGTATGCATGTGTATGTGTGCATACATGCGAGCGTGCGTCCATGTGTTTCCTGGACCACACTTTGAGAACCAGATAAATAGCCGATCTACAAGCTCACAAAGTTACACAGTGCAACTTATTGTGAGCTTGTAAATCACTAGAAGGTCGGCCGGCTGTGCCGGCCTCCCCTCTAGGTCGTCGCGTTGCGTCTATAGGAGTAAATATTCGTCGAAAACAAATCCCTTAGGTACAGGGTGGCCACGATCTGAAGGTTTGTTTGAGAAAAAAAAGTTTTTTGAGAAAAAAAAAGTTTTTTGAGAAAAAAAAAGTTTTTTGAGAAAAAGTTTTTTGAGAAAAAAAAAGTTTTTTGAGAAAAAAAAATGTTTGAGAAAAAAAAAATTGAGAAAAAAGAATTTTGAGAAAAAAAAATTTTGAGAAAAAAAGTTTTTGAGAAAAAAAGAATTTTGAGAAAAAAAAAGTTTTTTGAGAAAAAAAATTTTTGAGAAAAAAAAAGTTTTTTGAGAAAAAAAAATTGAGAAAAAAAAAATTGAGAAAAAATTTTTTTGAGAAAAAAAAATTGTTTTTTGAGAAAAAAAAAATGTTTTTTGAGAAAAAAAGTTTTTTGAGAAAAAAAAGGTTTTTTGAGAAAAAAAGTTTTTTGAGAAAAAAAAAGTTTTTTGAGAAAAAAAAATGTTTGAGAAAAAAAAAATTGAGAAAAAAAAATTGAGAAAAAAAATTGAGAAAAAAAATTTTTTAGAAAAAAAATTTGAGAAAAAAAAAGTTTTTTGAGAAAAAAAAAGTTTTTTGAGAAAAAAAAAATTTTTTGAGAAAAAAAAAATTTTTTGAGAAAAAAAATGTTTGAGAAAAAAAAATTGAGAAAAAAAATTTTAGAGAAAAAAAGAATTTTGAGAAAAAAAAAATTTGAGAAAAAAAATGTTTGAGAAAAAAAAATTGAAAAAAAAAAAAATAATAATAATAAATAAAACGTATTGGTGATGCGATGACGTGGTATACGGATGTTACTGCGATTGAGGTGAAAGAGAAAAGTGGAAAGTTGTGAGCTAACTATTAGCTATTTGTGTGTGTGTGTGTGTGTGTGTGTGTGTGTGTGTGTGTGTGTGTGTGTGTGTGTTGTGTGTGTGTGTGTGTGTGTGTGTTCTGGCTACGCCCCCCTCGGTTGAAATTGGATCCGCCGGTCCCATAGCTGGGAATACGAGCCAATGGACGGCGGTCACCATGGCAACGGGGGGCCAATGATAGAGTTATGGGCGGTTTTATTCCCTACACTCTACCGACATCTGCTCTGATTCCCTACACTCTACCGACATCTGCTCTGGCTATGAGTTGAAGTGGAGGCGAAATGGGCGTGGAAGTAGGATGCGGCTCTAAGAAAAATGTAATAGTAGATATGAGACCACTGACTCAGCATTGTAATTAAAGTTAATAAGGAGCACCTTTGCTTCTGAGCTGTAGAACTGTTTGTTCAAGATATGGGCCATATCCATTGGTTTGAATAGGGAGCGCAAGTGTACGAACTGATCGCTCTCCCGGAAACACGAAAAGTTGAAAACACATAGTCTTTGCTCGGGGAGTGGCTTTAGATATTGCTCTACGAACGTTGCGATTTTGATGTTAAAACGATCAATAATGTGCGCATGAGAGCAAGCTAGAAATGTTTGGGGGAAAATAAAAAAATTCTGAGAACCAGAAAAAAATGAATGGAGGTAAATGGGGCGTCTGAGGCGCGACCCGGCACTCAGAGGGCCATAGATGAAATTCTCTAAGTCTCTGTTTTATTTTAGTCGCACTGTACGAAACACGACAAGCGTGGCTACAAACGTGCCAAAAAACGTGCATAAATGTTGAATATTTTGGCTGTGAGGACAATACATTCACAGAAAATCTGGGAACAAGAAAAAATCAACTCTACTCTAGCCACACTCTAGGAATGGTTTTCCCGCCAAAAATACCCCCAAAATACCCCGAACCCCTCTACCTTTGGACTGCGATTGTGGAAGAACGGTATGACGTTTTCGAATACCGTTTGAACCACGAAGAAGTCCAAAAGCGTGTGAGCGTTTTTCAAGTTTAAATCGCGTTCCTACGTAAAAGTATGCCAGAGTAATGAGGCTGAAAAGTCAAGTGAAAAAGTGAAAATCTGAAAGTCAGATCCCATTCATTCTCTATGGGATGAAAGATTTACGAATAAAGTTAAATATTTCAAACAGTATGGAGTCACGTGGGACGCCGTCCGTAATGGCTGCACTGTGAGGGGCTCTGCAGCACTGAACACTAAATACCCCCTAAAACGTTGTAAAATGCATTTGTAAGCACCCAACTTTAAGTCTAAGAGTTTAAGAACATGTCAGGAGACGACACAAGGCAATCTTCGAGATTGAACTCCAAAAAATGACGGATAAGCAACCTTCAGCGACAGCGTCGGCGGGCGTGGGGAACGAGCCAAACACATCCACAGAACTGGCTAGTATTAAGGATATGATTAAAGGCATTGCGACTGATATTGGAGGAATGAAAACCGATATCGGAGGAATGAAGAAAAGCCTCATCTCCCTCGAGACTACAGTTCAAAACCTCGGGGGCAGAATTACTGCAGCTGAGACCCGCATATCCACTCTGGAAGACGAATGCAGGGAGGAAACGGTAACTAAGAACATGAAAACTGTTGCACAATTACAAGAGAGGATAATATACTTGGAAGATGCGGGGCGTAGAAATAGCGTACGTATAGTGGGAGTCCCAGAAAACCAACCTGATGAAACAAACATGAATGCTTTAGTGACAATATTGCTGAAGGATTGTTTGGATTTAGACATCAGTGGGAAGGAGGGCTTTCATATTCTATCCTTAATTGGCTCCTTTTCACATTTATCAGGATATAAGATCAACTGGTCCAAATCTGAGGCAATGCCTATGTCCGCAACATGTCCCCCAAGTGTGTGCAGAAACTGGCAATTTAAATGGCTCCCATCTGGATTAACCTATTTAGGGATCATACTTACCCCTGGGCTGGAAAATATAATGAACCTAAATCTGCTGCCTCTCATCCAAAAGATAGAAAGTAACTTACAAAACTGGTCGAAACTGGGGTTATCATTGTTAGGAAAGATAAATACTTTCAAGATGATGGTAGTACCCCAGATTAATTACATAACATACATGTTACCTTTGGATTTCCCATCTGCTCTCCTCACTAGACTTAATGGAGCTGTGAATAGTTTTCTATGGGGGGGTAAGAAGCCCTTATTCAATAAGAAGAAGCTATATGCGGCAGTGGAAGATGGTGGTTTGGGGTGCCCAAGATTAGACTGGTACCATTATGCATTCTCACTCAGCCAATTGTCTAAATCAAACCTGCCAGAAACATGTGCTCCAGCTTGGGTGAAAATAGAAAAAGAATTGATGGATCCTTTTTCCACACAAGCCTTCCTTACTCAGACAGAAGGGGAGGTACCTCACAGAAACCCGGTTTTGTTATTTGCAAGGGAGAGCTGGAGGAAAGCTCAACAGATCTGTAATGCTAATCCTTATTATACAAAAGGGGCATCAATATGGTACAACAAAGCATTAAAAATAAATAAGAAATCGATTATGTGGGAGAACTGGGTGAGAGCAGGAGTCATGTTAATGGAGGACATGTTCGACGGGAGTAATCTTCTGTCCTTTGACCAGCTAATGTTGAAATATAGCATACCCAGGAGAGATTTGTGGAAATTCTTCCAAATAAGGAGTTGCATCACAGCAACTGATAGAAAGAAACCCTTGCCCTCAGCTACTTGTATTCAGGAAATATGGCGGTTAGATGGAGTGCCTAAAGGGAGGACAACAATGTTCTATGATGAAAAGTTTTTTGAAAGAGAAATATTGCTTGAATAAATAGTTCAAAATGTACAATTCAGCAGCCACTTTGTTATGCAAATTAGAAGGTCAAAAACTCAACATTTTGATTGGGAACCAGGTTTTTCAGATTCTGCACCCTTGAATTGTGTAAACTAGCCTGGTTCCCCACTTTTACCCCCAAATGCCTCTAACCTGCTTGTAGAAGGCCTTTTTTCAGAATCTCCGCTTGCCTATGGTGCTAGATTCCGCAGGAATGTGTTACTGGGACACATAAAGGTCGTTAATAAAGTCAGTCAGTCAGAAGAAAGCCATTTTAGTATGAAAATGTTGGTAATATTGACAAATGGGTCCAATAATTAGTTCAGTGACAGTGACCATGGAGCTAAAAAACGGTTCAGACGCTGTGTTCATGCTCTCCCATTGGAATGAATGAATACTCCAACTCCAACGGGCACCCGGTCTCCTATAAAGGTGTCCACCTACAGTACTTCACACAGGTACGGGACGTAAACCCGAGATGGCGAGTCTTGCTATTTCCGTCTTGGTTACTACATCAGGTCACAACAACAGGAAGTAAGCAAGGAGGAAACACGGCCAGAGACACGCCCTACCTTCTGGGAAGAACCAATCAGCATGCACGATGATGGGCTTTATGATGTTCGCCACGTGAACCGTCTCTGCCAACGTCCTGTACACACACGCACGCACGCACGCACGCACGCACGCACGCACACACACACACACACACACACACACACACACACTTAGAACCAATAACCTAGAAGCAGAACATTTTGTTAAGAAGAAGGAACATGGAGGAGGTTGTCACCCTTTGGTCTTGGCCCACAGCAGGTTGGGTCCCAGGATGATGGCGATGTTACTGGGGGTCATCTTGTTGACGTCACTGTCCTGAGACAGCCTGGCCAGGAACTTCATCAGATACCTGCAACACAACAACAACCAATCAGAGGACAGGAACTTCACCAGATACCTGCAACACAGCAACAACCAATCAGAGGACAGAAACTTCACCAGATACCTGCAATACAACAACGAGCGGAGGAGATAAACTATGCTCACTTGTACGTTGAAGTCAGCTACTAATTTAGTTTAAAGTTTGGGTAGGGAGTCTCTCTAGGAGAGGAAAGAGGAGATAGGAGAGGAGAGGGTGGCAGCGGCTCAGGAGGTAGAGCGGCCCGATGGGAACCACAAAGTTCCCAGTTCGATCCCGGGCTCCCCCAGAGTTAGTGTGGAAGAGTCCTTGAGCAAGACTCTGAACCCCTAGTTGCTCCTGATGAGCAGGTTGGTGCCTTGCATGGTTTCCTCTGCCATCGGTGTATGAATCTACGTAAAGCGATGTGGATAAAAGTGCTATAAATGCACCTTTTAGCATTCATTAGATCAGACCTCCTACCTGAAGTTGGCCTTGTGGTTCTTTGGTAAACCGTCACATGTCTTCCACAATGCCTGGAGCCTCCTGTCTGGATCAGACACGCTGAGAAAACATACACATGCACACACACAAACAATTACACTTTACCCATACTAACATGAAGGAATACTTATCTTGAAGTGTATACTGTATATTGTATACCAATGTATGCACTGTGTGTGTGTGTGTGTGTGTGTGTGTGTGTGTGTGTGTGTGTGTGTGTGTGTGTGTGTGTGTGTGTGTGTGTGTGTGTGTGTGTGTGTGTGTTCTTACTTGGATGCTTGGATCCATTCATCGTACAGACTGAAGGTCATGAGGGGTTCTGGGAGTTCGCGGAGGTAGGACTTCAGAGCTCCTAAAGCATGAACACCACACACTGTTAACACCATGCAGTCTCTAGTTTAAAGACTTCTTTCAATTAGCATCATATGTGTTTTTGTAAATGGGATGGCCCCATTCATTTTAAAAACCATGATAAAGTAGGGTATAATGGTTATAGGACTTCTAATTGCTCTACTATGTGAAGACCTGCCCTTGCTGCCTTCACAGCCAAAAGCATTCATTTACGGTTGCTTTTCTGGACCATTGTGAGACATCGTTGTTGTCGGCTGGAAACCGTGTACGCCCAAAACCGTTGGTTTTGTAAAAAATGATTTACAATAGAGAAAGTAGCTGATCGAGAAAATAGCAACGCCTCGCACTGCGAGGTGTTGTGTGCTTGTAGATCTGCTATTTTCGCTAGTTTTGTGCAACAGTCTTGTATGATGAAGCAGGGCTTTACGAAAAAACATATACATTTGAAACTTGAAGAGGTTTCTGCCAGACAGTGACGATAATTATGCTGGTTAATATAGGTTATAAATAAATACGGTTTCATTACAGTATTATTATTAGTAGTATTATTATATATTGGACCACATGGTGTGTAAAAACGGGTCGTACCAGCTACAGCGTGGGGGTCGGAGTAGAACTCTGACAGGTGGGAGGTGGAACAGTCCAAGGCCGCCTTCAGCTTCTTCAGTTTAGAAGCCCCTGCTGGTTTACTGAAGAGACCCTGTATATGAAGAATATACAGTCAGTTTAGAAGCCCCTGCTGCTATCCTGAAGAGACCCTGTATATGAAGAATATACAGTCAGTTTAGAAGCCCCTGCTGCTATCCTGAAGAGACCCTGTATATGAAGAATATACAGTCAGTTTAGAAGCCCCTGCTGCTATCCTGAAGAGACCCTGTATATGAAGAATATACAGTCAGTTTAGAAGCCCCTGCTGCTATCCTGAAGAGACCCTGTATATGAAGAATATACAGTCAGTTTAGAAGCCCCTGCTGCTATCCTGAAGAGACCCTGTATATGAAGAATATACAGTCAGTTTAGAAGCCCCTGCTGCTATCCTGAAGAGACCCTGTATATAAAGAATATACAGTCAGTTTAGAAGCCCCTGCTGTTAACCTGAGGAGACCCTGTATCAGTCAACAGTCGATGCAACTCACTAAACAGTCTTGAGAATAAACTGGGTTAGCACATTCTTGACAATATCCACTTGTTTCTGCGAGAATTTACTGAGCATTATCTGCGGTACACTTCCGGTTAACAGCAGACATACAAGCTCACGTCGTGTCGCAGATGCAACCGTTGTGAGCTTGTAGATCACACTCGGTTGCAGCACCGGAAGCTGCCCTACACCTTCTGCGCAATGCACGATGGGACGTTGGAAAGTTGTGGATACGTAAGGATGGCCTAACACACACACACACACACACACACACACACACACACACACACACACACACACACACACACACACACACACACACACGGACAGATGGACAGGGGCGAAAACACAGTCTCTGCCGTGCCTTCAGCCTAGTGGGGACAAAAGTAAAATGAAAAAAAAGAAGAAAAAAAAAACATTCTAACACTTGAAGATTTGAACACTTGAAGATTTGTTATTTTCTCTTGGTGTACGACAGCAAAGTATAAAGGGACACACACACCCGCTGCGGAAGGCGCGCGTCAAAACAGCCGCCCAGAATATTTTCAATGAACCTACCCACACGGCCTCGCAAGCCGCTCCGATACACTACTGTTCTATTTCCAGGAGTTGCCGTGTGGTGAAAAACTTCTGCGCGCCATCCACCAGCCGGTGTGTGTCCTCCTTAATAGGACTTGAGTGAAAGAAACAGCCAGTGTCACAGTGAAAGAGCTGGGTCAGACACAGAGTCACAGTGAAATGGTGTCTGCTTTCAGGACTAATATTAGATGAGCTCGTCTGGTTTTCATGAAACGCAAGAGGAAGTGATGACAGGAAACCTAAGCATCGTCCACCTGCCTAACGAGTCATGACTGTTGTTATCACAATTGATACAGGTCGTCCAGGGCCTGTATGTTAGTGGTTAAAAAAAAAAGCATTTATATAGCGCCATTGTCCAAGGCGCTTTACAGAGATTTGTTTCCCCGGGGTTATAAAAACGTCTTGAGTCAAAAAGCTCTCATGGGAGAGATGGTGATACAGTTTTTAAACAGCTAATAATGACTAACACATGTACTGTAGTAATGCCCGTATGAACACACACGCACCCGGACACCCCCACACTCTCCAAGGCCCACTGACCACAGGTTGACCACAGCATCAGCATATCTCCAGTACCAGCTGACCTCTGGGCTCACACAGTGCAGGAGATGATCCGCGTAGAATGATGCACGTCAGCGTTCTGCTACGGCAATCATCAAGTGAAAATCTAAAACATCCGAACTAAAACCTAAACTTAGTTCATTAAATGGGAGCTTTGCTTCACTTGAACCCTGATGTCTTTTCACAACGCCTCACAACACGAGGCGTTGTGAGCATGTAGATCGGCTATTTACACAATTTCTGACTCTAATATTTGACAATTTGGCCAATGTTTAATTTATCATTTTAGAGGTATTAAAAAGTCCCTAAATTGTCACTTTATAAACTGGCAGACGTTAAGTTAATCATCTGGGGACCCCCCCAAAGTAATTTGAGGACCCCCCTGGGTTGAGAACCTCTGCCCGAAGACAGGACAACCCCTGTCCTGTAAAGTGGTTGAGTCCTACGGTTGTATTTTGATGTGTAAAAAGCAGACACAACAATGTCTTCTGTGTGCTGAGAGTGAGAGCATGTGTCGTTGTGATTTTCACATGTCCTCCTCACAACAGAATGATTGGATCCATGTTGGCAACGTTCCCCTGATGCAGAGGGTCTTCAACATGGACCACCACCCTGATTAATTATTGATATGCATGTCTATAATGCATTATACACATACCTACGAATACAATAGATTATATTCTGCGTATATCATCATCATCTGTTTGTTTTTGTTTTTTCCTACATCTGGGACAGGTTTCAGACAGCGGCTCCAGCAGTAGACTTGGCTCAGAGATCTGAACCCGTTTGGTTTTGGAGTCAGGAACGCGCTGCTGCGACCGCGGGGCATGGCTGACGTCGACCTTCGAACCGCATGAAAGGCGCGCGCTCTAACCGCTACACCAGAGCTTACAACACCATTTAATTACAGTCATGAGAAGGCCTCCATACCTCCTCCTTCATGCCGCTCTCCAGCAGCATCATCACGCAGGCCTCGATGGGCAGGGCGATCTCCCTGCCGCTCCTCTTCAGGTGCTCCTCCAGCGAGGTGCCGTACGCCGGCTTCTCCATCCACGAGTCTAGGGTGGACAATGCAACAATGGATGACTGGAACGAGTCTAAGTTAAAGGGATATTTCACTTTCCAAAAAACTTTTGGTAATTTTATCATCTAATCAGGCTTTTATGAATACCCTGAACAATTTTTAATTAGCTTGATTCAATATTTAGATATTTGATGTCAGGGACGTTGAAGTTTCAATATTGAGCTGGGTGCTCGTTTTTGACCCCGCCCCTTTTTAAGTAGGTATTTGTACTTTACTTGAGTATTTCCAATTTCCAATACTTTTACTTCTACTCCACTACATCTCGGATCCAAATATCGTACTTTTACTCCACTACATTTATTTGAAAACGTTAGTTACTAGTTACTTTTCGGATATAAGTTATAATATTTTAAAACACACATTAACCACTTTAGCCATTATACCTAGGTTGTTTGAAAATAGCCGATCTACAAGCTCCAAACGCATCATATCACGACGTCGTGATATGATGCGTTTGGAGCTTGTAGATCGGCTATTTTCCAAAAAAAATTACTTTTACTTTTGGTACTTTAAGTACATTTTGATGCCAATACTTTCGTACTTTTACTCAAGTTCATTTTGAATTGAAGTACATCTACATTGCAGTATTGATACTTTTACTTAATAAGTAAAGAATGTGAGTCCACTGGTCTTTGCCATCTCCAGGCAAACGTCACAATGCAGTGTCAGCCTGGCTTCATCAAAGTCGTCTCCATAGAATTGCACCATGCGTTTGCGGGCGCTGTTTCCGACAACACAATCCTCCACATGTGTGTTGACCATTTCCACACGTGAGAAAAACTTTAGCATGATTCTCAAAGCAAAAAAACGTGCTAAAAGTGTCTAGCTGCATACGCAGGCCACGGGCTGAGTGCAATGTAGTTGGAATCAATGGACTGCAGCGATGCCGTTTTAGTGGTCCAGTGTGTGGGGCACAGGGGTCGCAGAGACGGTGCGTCTTCGTCTTGGTAGGCTACAGTATAACAGAGCTACATCATACAGCCAGGATGTGGGGCGGTCTTTGACGCTGTGTTAGCCCTATACTCTAATTGAAAGGGACAAAGCCAACGTGTGATATCGGCCGAGTGCCAGGAATGCAGTTTGGCCAGTTTGGGAAAACTTGTGAAAACGACTGAGTGCTAGGAATTGTCGGCGAAAAATCAATGGGCTCTCATAACTGTACGCTCAAGCTCCCAGGCGCCCCCTATGATTCCGCCCCTGTTTGATGTAAATGTTACCAGGCCCTCCAGGCCCAGGGCCTCTCCCCACACACACCCATTGTAACTTCAAACTTCATTTTAACCATGATAGATTCATTAAAAACACCCATTATTTTTTCTGGAGACTCATACCACCCTCCTAATATGTGAGCAGGCCGTGCTTTTTCGATAACTTTTTTCATTTATTTTTATATAATATAATATAATATAATATAATATAATATAATATAATATAATTATTGAAGTCAGCATCCTGCATGAACCCAAGGAAGGTCAAAGTCATTTACTCTTGCCAGACATTCCAGCTGCTGATTGGTTGAACTGGGAGGCAAACTGCAGCCAGGAGGTTGATGGCAGTGATAGAGAAAACACTACAACTTTTTACTTAAAGGAATAGTAACACACTGCAGCCACAACCTTTAACTTAAAGGAATATTAACAAACTTCAGCCAGGAGGTTGATGGCAGTGATAGAGAAAACACTATAACCTTTTACTTAAAGGAACAGAAACAAACTGCAGCCAGGAGGTTGATGGCAGTGATAGAGAAAACACTATAACCTTTTACTTAAAGGAACAGAAACAAACTGCAGCCAGGAGGTTGATGGCAGTGATAGAGAAAATTACTTAAACTTTTATTAAAGGAATAGTTCACCCCTTATTTTCTTTTCTTTTTTCTATCGATTACGGATGTATGGAGACTTGAATTCATGGATGTTTGTCGTATTCCTATTCCTAAGCCAATCATTTAAGTAAAAGTATCAATACTGCAATATAGAAATACTCTGTTACAAGTCCCGAATTTAACATTTACTTTAGTAAAATTACAAAAGTATTGGTATCAAAATGTACTTAAATAACCAAAAGTAAAAGTACTCATTATGCAAAATGTCCCATTTAAAGTTTTCAAATGTATAAATATCTTTAGAAAATTGCAGAGCTCACAATGTGTCACATCGCTACGCACTGAGAGCTGGTTTTCAGCCATTTTCAAATGGCTGAAATGTATATAAGTATGGTTGAAGTGGTCTTGAAATAATGATCCAGGGTAACAGTAACTAAAGTTGAACAGAATCCAATTTATTGGAAAAATAAGTCTCCATTCAGCCATACAAACTTTATTTGACAGTTGTGGTCAGTGCATTTACCAGACATTTAAACTGTCAGTAATTTTACCCCATGCTCTGTATGGTCTGCTCTTTCCCCTACACCCTACTCTACTCCTCAGAATAAAGGGATAGGGGTTTAAGTCAGTAGTGAAGTTAATAAAAGGGTCCTATCACACAAGGATAGACCCCTGTAGATAGACCCCCTGTAGTAACTCTGAGGACTCTGAGCAACCCCCTGTTGAAGACCCCTGCCTATATTATCCTGGCTTAAATAATAAATATTTTCTTTTCTGGATTCTGGCTAAAAAGTGTATTTTAGACGTGAGGTGGGGGGCTCCAGCTGGGTGTTCCCACTAAGTATAGTGGGCTTTCAGCTACCTAAAACAGTCTGTTTCGGTGAGTACACGTCAAAGTGTAGTTTTATTTATTAACAGGGGAGAGGGTGAGCACATAACGTTAACGACCAGAGCTCGTCCACTGACGTCCAGTTTGTTTGGGTAACGTGAAGGCTAGGCTACGCTAACTGGCTAACAGCAACAGTCAGTGCTTGAGGCTTGAATGTGCTGTGGGTGATATGCAAATGCTTTATCATAACGTGCACAAAACCGTGCTTTTATTGTCCACGCTCCGCTCCAGATTTAAAGCAATCGATTGCTTTTTAAATGTAAACGTCGCATGATCCACACATAAGCCGGGCTGGTTAAAGGTCTGTCCCCCTCACTGCTCCCGTGCCTTCAGCACAGTGCAGCACAGCGCAGCACAGTTGATCCGGTCAACGGCCGCGTCATAACTGTGCGCAAGTTGCTGCGCGTTCTAAAAATGACAGACCTACAAGCCATATTGCATCTCTGGTTGATATGCGTTGATAGCTTGTAGATCTGTTCTTTTTGTGCAGGGAAGGTCCCGGATCCTTGATTCCAAATCGAATAGGTGGCGGATCCAATCAAATAGGTCCCGGTCCGTAAAAACGAGGTACCGGAACAAGATCCGGCTTGTTCCGGCACAAATTAAGCACTGCTTACAGGGGGTCCTTATGTACCCTTACATAGTCTGAAACTGTGAGACAAATGGAACCAAATGGACCCTTATAGTTCTGTAACTCTAAGAGTGTACAAATGGAACCAAATGGACCCTTACAGGTCTGAGTCTGTAACTCTGGGGCTCTATTATGATCCAGGTCTTATGCCTTAACTTCTTTGCCTTTTTTTACTATTTTGAAAAACATTTTTAAATACTTCAAATGCTGATCTACATCTGCACGTTGTGAGCTTGCAGATCAGCTATTTGAAATATTAAAAAAAATATGTCTATATAGTAAAAAAAGGCAAAGAAGTTAAGGCATAAGGCATAAGACCTGGATCATAATAGAGCCCTGGAGTGTAGGCTACAAATGCAACCAAATGGACCCTTACAGGACTTTAACTCTAAGAGTGTAAAAACAAGTGTCAGGAAACGGTTACAAAATGTGATGGAACTGGTTGGGTATCGCAACCCATAGTCAGGAGGGTTGATGTGAGACTCACCACAGGTGGGGCGAGGGGGGGTACTCTTCACACTTTCAAGTGCACTGGACTGAAGCAGCCTGGTGAGGACACACACACACACACACACACACACACACACACACACACACACACACACACACACACACACACACACACACACACACACACACAAATGCATAAATAATGGGAAAGAAATTGATTTGTCACAGTATAAAAACGGGGACGGCTCTCCATTCCGAAACATCCCCATTCCGAACACCAGGTTAGAATTCAACAGCGTTGGCAGGTTAGCATTTCACCAGGTTAGCATTCACCAGTGTTAGTTTTACTGAGGTTAGGTTTATGTGGTCGGAATAGCGATGTGGTAGCACTTTACAATAATGACCTGTTATAAATCATTTATAAACATTTATAAGCAGTTTGTAGATGAGTAATAAACATGAACAAACTATGAACAAATGTTTACCTAAACATGTATAACTGTTTTAAACATCATTTACATGTTATTAGTAAGGTATTAGTAAGTAGTAAACTGATCATGAATAAACCATTTATATACATTTGTAAATGATTAATAAATCATTTGTAACTAAAATTATGCATCATTTATATGCTATTTTTAGATAAGTAACTAATCATTTACAAGCTATCTATATACCTTGTAAAACATTCCTAATATATCTATAAATCATTAGTAGATGTTATCAAGAGCCCTAATGTAAAGTGAAGACTAGGTCGCAAGTTACTATGAAAACCTCCACCGGCTGTCTGTCAGTCCCTCCGTCAGTATGTCCGTCACGTCACGTCACGTCACGCCACGTCACGTCACATCACTTCACACTTTTGGCCCTACTTAATGTGGCCTCCTTGTTTGTTCATGGTTAATATATGCTTTGTAAAACATTCCTTAAATATCTATAAATCATCAGTAGATGTTATCAAGGGCCCTAATGTAAAGTGAAGACTATTCATTAGTTACGAATGTCTGTTAAATATGAACAAACATGGAAGCCAGATTAACAGACACAACAACCACAACCTCCACCCCTCATTTCTCACATGGCCCTCTTCTAGCGCCACCATGAGGCCAATTCTTGCAACACACATTTTTGGACACTGCTCCTATAAATTTTGCCCTAAAATCACACAAAGCGGAACACAGTACTGTATGTCTATAGTCATGTCATCAACATGGATCTGTCCCATTTAGCATCACCATCAGGCTGATTTTCTCAAACCCATTTGTTGACACTGCTCCTACAGATTTGGGCCTAAAATCACGCAAAGCTAAAGTCATGTCATCAACATGGATCTGTCCCATTTCCCATATTCCCTCCTGATTGGCTACGACTGCCTTCTAAAGTTTGTGTATGCGATGTGACGGTCGCTTATCTCCCTATTAGGGAGTCTTACTGGTAAATAATGAATAGTCTTCACTTTACATTAGGGCTCTTGATAACATCTACTGATGATTTATAGATATTTAAGGAATGTTTTACAAAGCATATGTTAACCATGAACAAACTCAGAGGCCACATTAACAGACAGCCAAGGAGTGTGTGTGCAAAGTTTGGCATGGATAGGGACAACGGTGCCGGAGATTAGAGTAGGACCAAAAGTGTGACGTGACGGACAGACTGACAGAGAGACTGACAGACAGCCGGTGGAGGTTTTCATTGTAACTTGCGACCTAGTCTTCACTTTACATTAGGGCTCTTGATAACATCTACTAATGATTTATAGATATATTAGGAATGTTTTACAAGGTATATAGATAGCTTGTAAATGATTAGTTACCTATCTACAAATAGCATATAAATAACGCATAGTTTTTAGTTACAAATGATTTATTAATCATTTATGAATGTTTATAAATTATTCATGATTAGTTTACTACTTACTAATACCTTACTAATAACATGTAAATGATGTTTAAAATAGTTATAAATGTTTAGGTAAACATTTGTTCATAGTTTGTTCATGTTTATTACTCATCTACAAACTACTTATAAATGTTTATAAATGATTTATAACAGTTATTCATTATTGTAAAGTGCTACCAACACTTTTAACACATTGTTTATACCTAACCCTAACCCTAACCCATACATGCCCATGATTGTTAGCATCATTAGCCTTAGTCAGCTACAGTAACATGCAGCACATTAACATGCATCACTAATTAAAACAGCCATGCATCACAACTTGCTCAAGGACACTTGGACCAGTCATATTGTACACTGCTGGCCTGGAGTCGAACCTGCAACAATTGGGGACTCTGTAACCATTCAGCTATAGAGACCCTGCTACCAGCTCTGTAAACATTCAGCTATGGAAACCCTGCTACCCAGACAGGCTCTAAGGCTTAGAGTCTAAGCTTTCAGCTATGGAGACCCTTCTACCCAGCTCTCTAACCCTTCAGCTATACCACCCCCTATAAGTAGTTCAACGTCACTCAAATCCCACACATTCACTCACAATTGTCAATGATCCACAACCCAGGTTGAATATAATTATAAATCTTACCAGTGTTGTGTTGCTGCTCTACAGTAGGAAGATGTCTGCTGTGACTCAGAGTCAGAGTAGGAATGTAAGTGACAAGTTTCAACATGGCTACACAGTGGTTAACGATCAGCCTGTCCATACAAGAAAACACAGATTTACCAACACATGCAGATGTGTTGCTGTGAGGGGTTTTGCAGAACGTGTGTCCTTGCTTCTCCCTTCATACAATATGTGGTTGCTATAATCCCTACCTAGTTACTGGTGGTGACAAACAAATACATGTGCAACACACACACACACACACACACACACACACACACACACACACACAGTCACACCTCTTATCTCGTATATATATATTTTTTATTCTATCAAAATCTATCTGCAAACACATTCTCTGACCAGAGAGATTCATGAGCGAGAGCGTGTGTGTGTGCGTGCGTGCGTGCGTGTGTGTGTGCGTGCGTGCGTGCGTGCGTGCATGCGTGCTGATGGAAAAAGCCTTAAATACAACAAATAGTGCAGTGAGATAATTTGTCAAACCCTCAGATCATGCTTTGTCTGCGCGTCCGTTGTATGGTGAAGATAGGAGAGGACAAGAATGTTAAATAAAAATAATAATCAATACTTTTTAATAATCAAGCATAAAGTTAAACATTTTACAGATTGAATGATAAATGTGATACAGAGACTCTGGGCTCAACACGCTTCCCTTATAAGCAACAAGTTGCACCAAGGCCAGTTCACGAAGTCTGAGCGCCGCTATTCTATTCCTGAGCCCTTTTTATGCAAAACATATAGGTTGGTCTCAGACAGGAGGCAACTTCTCCACTTGTTGCTTGACGATCTGACTTCTGCATTTCTCTGGAGGAGAGTTTCGCAACATCCCTGCAATGTTTCAGAAAAGGGAAGAACAGAGAGAAACATGGACCACAAGTGCAAGATTCAAGTGCAGATAAAAGAGCTACTTTCAGCATTTTTTGTCTCACAAACATTAAGACACTTTAACACTCACACCCTTCCTGTCAATTCATCTGCAGTTTTGTAAGCAAAGCCTCTCTTTCTGACTTGAATCTCATGCCTTTCTACTAAATACAATGTGTACTTATCCATTGTTCTGAGATGGCCTTTTCATTAAGTAGATTCAAGTACATGATAGCAAATGAGCACAGTATATTTATTTATCTTAAAGAGTACATAGGTTATTAATATATATTCGTTTTGGTTTTCATCAGGACAGCACTTAAACACAAAAGCAACGAAACAATAATATTTAAAGCAACCGCATAATCTTATTCAAACAACAACAGGTGACAACTAAGGCTTTTAAAGGATATCAGTGATGAAAAAGATGTTGACACTGTGCTCACATTACTTAAAAGTGTAAAAGTTATATTAGTTGTAGCGTTGACCAGCTACAACTAATAATATTAGAATTACGCGGATAAGATTTCAAGATAAAGTGATTTTTTAAATCTTGTTATTGTTTAGTTATTTAGTTTTTATGAGGAGTTTGTTGTATTCTGCTCTAAGCATCCGTGGGTCATTTTAGATTGTATTGTCGGATATTCAAAAATGGCAGATGTACAAGCTTGCAGCGTGGCACAAAGTGACGCACTGTGAGCTTGTATGTCTGCTGTTCTTACAGTTGCTCTAATCAAGCAACTTCAAAACGGTCTGGGATGCAGACACAGGCCTGAGTAGATGATTGACACCTCATAACTCCTCCTCCATCTGACACACATCACACACACTGGGTTTCCAAGGCTACACACACTCCAGTCAGTGTCCTTATACCCCAATAACACTGGACAAGAATACAAAAAACACTAAACAAAGGGTATTTATTAAATGTAATACAATTAAATATAAAAATATTTATTTTGACAGAATCAAAAGTTTTATGGTCATGATATACCAGGATCTTGGATGGCTTGATTCTAGGATTTAAATAATCGATATAAATATTTTTGAAAATCTCTATATGGGAAAAACGAATTACTTTACTAACTATTTTTAGTGACACCAGTAAACCATGCCCCCTGCTCTGCCCTATAACTCTGGTTCTCAGTTTGGGGGGTCCCCAGATGATTAGCTTAATGTGCAGCATTGTTTTCTCTCTCAACAGTAAACAAACCAACATAAAGTTTAATTGTATAGACTCTATACACTTACATTTCATGTTTGTTTGTTTACTACTATACTATGGACGGTCACTACTATACTAGAGCATACATGGGCAACTGGCGGCCGGGGGGCTACATGCGGCCCTCACCTTCACTTGATGCACCCCGCAGGTTGATATTGGAATACTGATATATTATTGATATCAGGTGTTACAATTCCAAACTTGGAAAAATGACCCGATTTAATTAGTCTATTTTAGTAGCTAAATGACTAGTATTAAAATGTTATTGTATTTTTTATGTATTTAAGTTACCATAAGAACAAAAAAAGTTACTTTTCAGGATTCCAATTCAAAAATGGCAAAAATAGCAGATCTACAAGCTCGAAACGCATCGCACTGCGTCGCGTTTGGAGTGAGTGTGAAAATATAGTGGCCCTCTCCAGCATCAAAGTTGCCCACCCCTGCTATAGAGGGTATCTGCACATTTCTAAAGTGACACTTTAAGGACTTATTAATACCTCTAAAATGACTAATTAAACATTGGCAATATACGAATGCTTTGTGCGCAACACCAAACACAATAAAAAATAAATCAAACTTAGAAGCTATCAACGAACTGCGTCATGGCGTGTTGACAGCTTATACATTTGTTCTTTCTGTTGGAATGTGTGAATGGTCTTCTCAAGGCCTACACTGCAGTATGCATGGTAGAACAGCACCATTTCCTTTACACCTTTTAGACACAAGATGGCAGTATTGCATAGATATCGTGTTGTTGATGGCCTTATTGGCTGTTCAGCATGATTCTTGTCTAAAACAAACACCTGTGTGATTCCACAAATGCCTTCTAAATCTGTGTTGTTCCCACACTTTCAAGTTTTTTTTTTTTTATGTTCAACAAGCTTGCACATCTGCTATCTTTGAATATCCAACGCTACAATCTAAAACAATACAAATGCTTTCCCGGTTGTTGGGTTAGAGATCAAAACTTGACTCGCTTATTGTCAGTTGATTATGATCAAATTATGAAAGATTAAATAAATAAACATGTCATCATGGTTGATCAGAAACCTTGTATCTCCAAGTTTCACATTTGAGCAGGCACGTGTACACATAGACATCAAAGGGGGCTTGAGTCCCTGCCCTTTTACCCGTCTGTAAAAAGTGCCCTCTCCAGACCATGAATGCCGTTTTTAACTATGGTGAAAGAAATGCAAACGCCCCCTCTTTCCATGCCATACCTGAAGGCAGCATTCAAGATAATTGCCTTGTCCAAACTCTCCTAAACTTGAATACAGCATCTTTATGTTGTAAGAATTGCCCTCTCTGTAGAAATCCATGCCGTTACCATTATGCCACATCTCCAGTATTCACTTAATTATGCTTAGTTGTGTGTGGTATCAAGTATTGAAAATAGCCGACATCCAAGCTCACAACGCGTCACAGCGTGACACGTTGTGAGCCTACACTGCCTTCACCAAAGGCCCTTTCAGAAATGTCAGCCCCTGCCTCTCTAACATTCTCTGCACGTCTCTGACCCTGAGGGAGATAGACTCTGGATGCCAGGAGAATGAGGCATGTGATTGTGAAGGCCTCTGGAACCGTGGTACCCAACCCTAAATGTCCCTGAATGCAGTACTTAGATGTGGCCACTAGATGGTCAACTGATATAATGACACAGAACCTGCCAGGGATCAGGTACATACAAAACTAGAAAGACAAAACTCTGGGGAATTGCTAGTGTGCTTGCTGTGACACGAGTCACACTTGCAAAAGGTCCATCCTTGTATGCCCATATAGTGTGTGCCAACGGTGACGCAATTGTAGTCCTTAGCGGCCATCTTTTGGGTAAAAACACAGGTGTTTCAATTGTTTGATTGCATAGAACTAATGCTTTACTCCAATCAGAACACCTGTGTAAGGCTGTGTTGACCCAAGAAATGGCCGCTCTTAGAACTACATTTGGCACACCCTATTATGTGGATCATGGATGTCATCCATTTTAAGCCCATATCTTGGAATGCCCATTTATGTCTCATGTGGTCTATGACATCAGACATCTATGATGTCAGTCATCTCATTTTTTTTTCTTTTTCATTTTTTCATTCAAGACAATGGAGGAGATTAATTCACTAATAAATGTATATAGATGAAACGATGCAACATATCTCTTGCAAACAGACGTGCCCTGATGAAGCCGGTTGATTCTACAAGTGGCCCAAGTACGTACCACCAAAACTGTGGGAGGAGTAGCGTGTTTAGTAGGAGTTTATCTGGAAAGAAAGAAAGAAAGAAGAAAGAAAGAAAGAAAGAAAGAAAGAAAGAAAGTCTGACAAGTATTATTGTCTGGTTGAAACACATAGAGAGTAAGGTCACTAGTACTAGTTGGACTCCTATATGCCATAGTATCATAGGTGTCCTACTCTGAAGAAAACTGGAGACTTGACCTTCAGTAGTCTAATTGGTTCTTATGATAAGAACAGTATAGGCCTAATGGTGTGTAAAACAGGTTGCCACGGACACATTATGTCCATTTACGAACATATATGACCCCTGGGAAGGTCTGAAACATCATTCAAAGAACTGCTGCTGAATTAGAAATGAAAATAAACACTGGTCCACTCATCCTGGGCCAGCATCATAATGTTTTTTTTTTTTTTTTTTTTTTAACACACTACTCATGATTTGTGCTTATTTTCTCACATCTGTAAAAGGCTAGCGTGGTCAACGACTCCAATGGTTCTCAAAGTGGGGTCCAGCGACCCCAAGGGGTCCTTGAGGGGGTTCCAGGAGGTCCCCAGCAAAATGAGTTAGTATACAGTATAATAGCATCACAAACCCAGGTGAAGGAGTTTAAGTATCTCGGGGTCTTGTTCACGAATGAGAGAAAGGGGAAGAGTGGTTTCACACTGTGGTGAAGAAAAAAGAGTTGTGCCGGAAGACAAAGCTCTCTGTCTACCGAGCAATCTTCGTTCCTACTCTCACCTATGGTCATGAAGTGTGGGTCATGACCAAAAGTATAAAGTCGCGGGTGCAAGCGGCCGAAATGGGTTTCCTCAGACGGGTGGCTGGTATCTCCCTTAGAGATAGGGTGAGAAGTTCAGTCACCCGAGAGAGACTTGGAAAGGAGTCAGCTTAGGTGGTTTGGGCATCTATGCCTCCCGAGTGCCTTCCTAGGAAGGTCCTCGATGGGGGTCCGTGGCCAAATAAATCTCAGTTTGGGGTCCTTAACATGAAAAGGTTTGAGAACCACTGACATAGTAGTCTCTCAAGAACAGACTAACTGAGCTCCAGTTAAGTGAAAAGGTCCTTTTCTTTGACGATGGCTGGCCAGATTGCTGAATTCAAAGGACACTTCGGGTCAAAATTCAAAATTTCTAAATGTTTCAAAAATAGCAGATCTACAAGCTCGCAGCGCGGCACTCGGTGCCGCGCTGTGAGCTTGTAGATCTGCTATTTTTCAATAGTTAAAGCATAACATAATGATACACAATAATGTGTACCCGTTGGCTTGGCGGTGGCTTGAACAACAGGCATGGTCTTTCTTGTGGTTTACACTGTTTTGGGTATCCGTGTCGGACCCGCCCCCATCCCTGCTCACTCTCCATGGGGGGGGGGGGGGGGGGGGGGGGGGGGTCCATAAAGTGCTTGTAGATGATGAGGGTCTGTGTGCATGCATTACCCCAGATGGCCTGCGTGATGTGGTAAACGTGTGGATCATGAAAGTAAGTGCAGCAACACTGAAGGCTTTGTAAGTAAGCCATGAGTCACGCTCGTTAAAAAGCCCACAAATAATGGAAACAGCATTGTTTACTCTGTCTGCGGCAAACAGGTGTACCGCGCGCGTGTGTGTGTGTGTGTGTGTGTGTGTGTGTGTGTGTGTGTGTGTGTGTGTGTGTGTGCAGGGGCGTCACACCAAATTCTGGGCCCTGCGTACAAGGGTTCACTGTGGGCCCCCCATGAATGTTAACTATTGAAAAATAGCAGATATACAAGCTCACAGCGCGGCACCGAGTGCCGCGCTGCGAGCTTGTAGATCTGCTATTTTTGAAAAATTGTGAAAATGTGTGCCAAGAAACCTATGTTTCCATGTCAGTGATGCTCAAACTTTTTCATGTGAAGGACCCCCAAAATGATATGAATTTGGCCACGGACCCCCATCTCAAAATATTTAGTTCCAGGGACCCCTCCCCGGAAGCAAAATTTGAGTTACAAATGTTCGCTTAAAAAAATACATATTCAAAGATTTGCGCACATTTTCACGACTTTTCAAAAATAGCAGATCTACAAGCTCGCAGCGCGGCACTCGGTGCCGCGCTGTGAGCTTGTATATCTGCTATTTTTCAACAGCTAAAGTTACTATAGGGCCCCTCCAACTTGGGCCCTGGTAACTCAGTCCCACTTTCCTACCCCTTGTGACGCCCCTGTGTGTCAGTGTGTGTGTGTGTGTGTGTCAGATGTGGTGTTCAAACAACATCCGTGAGGCAGTATTTTCCACTATAATAGTTATTATTAAATTCTTATCTGCCACCCCCTCCCCTCCCCTCCCTCCCCCCCTCAGTTGCTTTACACACTTTTTTCCCCTTTTCTTCTCCTATTAATTAACAACAGCTGTGGTCATAGTGAAGGAGGTCGTCCTACAGCGCCATTGTGCCGCGATACAGGCGTCAGGTTCTGTTTGTTTTTTATAGACAAATGTCGTCCGTCCACCTCAGGCTCTGTGTGAGATGTTCGTTGTCGACAGGTCAGACACACATCTGAGTGATTAGACGGGCAGGGATGTGGTGGTGGTGATGGGACTCGCACTTCGTCGTACGATGGTTGGTTCTCAGGTTCAAATCGGGTGACACACCGACTCGTCACTACGGCGCGACCTGAGAGTAGCTGTATTTACAAGGACACTTTTAATCGGGTTAAAACTCGCCACATATAAACCCGATTAAATCCAACCCGATTTAAATTGTAATCGGGTGCAGAGGGGTGGTCTACACCTTTTCACAACCCAATCAGGCACCAGATCGGAATGATCTCACCACATGTAAACACTTGATCCAAATCCTTCTTCAATCAGGTTTAATTTAATCAGATTGGAAGAGGGGTGTCCATGTAAACGCAGCTAGAGAGACCTACTGTACATGCTCACCATGGCATGTCGCAGTTGCGACACAGATAGCGATGCCTACAACGATACATCGCACATGAAACAAAAACTGCCTATACCTGCAATGCCACAACATGTCACGAAAGCAAAGAAAATGCCCAATCTTAAGTCCACAATATGTGTCATCGATGCGACTCGAAATAGGCCATCTACAAGCCCACGAAGCATCGCTAATGAGACATCCTTGTTGTGGCCTTGTAGGTATAGCCTATGGCACATATGACACCATCGGATGACAGAGCATACGTAAGGCATGCGGTCTGTCCCCCTCGAAGTCCAAAACAAGCCGCCCCCTGATGTCCTACCTCGGTATACCACGATGAGCCTCCTCCACGTTCAGGAGGTAGACAGAAGAGGCTACAGAGGGGGGGGGGGGGGATGGGGGGTATAGGTGCACCTGGGACTCCCAGGAGAAGGTGTTAAAACACCAGGAGCGCTCTCCCAGAGAGCAGGGGGGAGGGGGGAGAGGGGGGGAGGCATGGCATTATAGGGCAGCAGGTGCAAACTTCAAATTAAAGTGAGTAGTAATGCCCTGCCTCGTAAAAAAGCTTCTTTTACAACTGCATCTGTTTGCAAGGCCCCGCTGCGCTGATGCCTGCCAACTAACTGGAGATGGGGAATGCATGCATGCATGCGCTTCATTATGTTGTAGCGAGCAAACACAGGAGGAGGAGATGCTCTCTCTCCCTGCACACATTAAATGACTCGGTCGGACCCAGGGTTCTAGAGCAGTGGTTCTCAACCCTTTAAGGTCCCGTGACCCCCAAAATAATCATATTTCAACTGGGGACCCCTCCACTGAGCACCGAGTGACGAGCACTAAGAGTTGAGACATTTACATTTTGTATAACACGGTTCTATTGTGAATATAGCAGATCTACATGGGTTAGGGTTAGGGTTAGCCACGATATAGTCTTGCGTGCGTGGCCAGACTGTTGCCTCCGCGATTTGGGCAAATGCTCCCGTCATACAGTCTGGCAAACGGAAATAGAAACGATGAGTGCGAGATAAAGCGGATGTGACGCAACCGCTCCCTTGGTGCAGTAGCAATAACATGTCCTACTGGAAGCATTAAGTCTCCTTTCAATATTTTTTGGGGCGTTATTTCGTCTTTCTCTGGTGTTGTTGGTGTTACTTCCATGATGTTTTCAAATGTTTTCTTAAACTATACAAACATAACAAGAATAGGCCGCTCGAATGACTCTGTCTGTGCGAGTGTGTTTCTGTTATGTTTCCAATGGGACTACAGTTCAGTGCAGCAGTGGCTACTCCCGATACTCGCCGTTCGGGAGCTGCTGTTCCAGACTCTATATAGCATTCGGAGATGGTGGAATAGTTGTCTGGCTACGCGAGACTAGCCACGATATGGCCACGAGTGCACAAAATGAAAATTGGCACCTCGACAAAGTGCAGACTATAGTTTGATTTGTTCAAGTGTTTAGATTATTAATACAAAACACATATACCACTAAGCAATATTTTATACTTCAGCTTTTCAAAAATAGCCAATCTACAAGCTCACAACGTGACCCTCATGACGTAATACTTTTAAGTTTTAAGTCAATTACCTGAGGACCCGAGAGACCCATACCGGGTTCAGTCAGTGTTTTATCATAGTCACTCGGAGCCGGGTCGGAATGGCCGCATCTCTCTCGGAACTCCTCGGAACACGGGACTGTAATCATCATGTGTATTACCCGAGAGGACCCGAGACGACCCGTACTGTGTGTGTACTTTCTACTTTTTTATGCAAACTGTAAAGCAATCAATCAATGTGTGTGTGTGTGTGTGTGTGTGTGTGTGTGTGTGTGTGTGTGTGTGTGTGTGTGTGTGTGTGTGTGCGTGCGTGCGTGCGTGCGTGCGTGCGTGCGTGTGTGTGCGCTGGCGTGCGCTGAACGAACTACTGGAGTTCTGTTTAACGTGGGTGCTGTGTTTAGGACCATTTTTTGGACCCGTGAAGAGCTCTACTTTGAACTGCACTTGTTGTATGAAATGTCCCATATGAATAAAAAATAGATTGATTAAATCCAGGCCTCTTACTTGTAACAAAGTATTTTCATGTTTTGGTATTGATACTTTTACTTTTTTATCTGAGTACTTATTACACCCCAGTGTAAAAGAGAGGATGAAAAGATGTTTTTTTGCAAGCTCCTAATTACTGATAATAGTTAACAGAAGTGGGCTACAGGTGATTGCTTACCTTACTTGCAGAAGGAGTGGATGTTTTGTGGATTTACAATCTATCACTTGTTTGGAAGCATTGCCAAGAATGGCAGCTTTCTCAATTGCAAACAGCTAGATAAATGCTCTTTGAGCAACAAACATTTAGTCAAGGTGTTAGAGTACTTGGACCTGCCAGTTGACTTTTAGCCTAAACGTATTAACAACCTTCACACAGTGTGATTTCAACAATTAGCTTGCTCTGTTATCTTAGATATTTGTTGTTGTTAGCTGATTTTCCACTGCAAGCAAGAAAGAAAGAAAGAAAGAAAGAACAAAGGCTAAAAGAATAATGTAGGCTACCTGTAGCAATAAGTTGAGTAACTATTTTGAAACTTCTCATATAGAATCTACATGAATTGCATTCCCCTTTTTGCTATTTAAGGTTGTTGCACACTGTTTTTTCGGCTGAATATAGGATCGAATTTCGTGGGCACGTAAATAAAGAAATCAATTGTGTTCATATAGAGCTCGACACAGCCAGATGCACCTTGGTTGATTCATTATGTTGGCCACGTCATTATTATAGCCTAAAATCTTGTGACGCGTTGTTGGTTGTAAATCTGCTATTTTCACTTTCTTGCAAGACACTGTGCGATGATTCATATATATATAATGTAATCACTACTACGAAAATAATCTATAGTTGCATCCCTTAGATTCTGAGCAAGTGTTTCATTTAGTCACTTTTAGTCATCTGAACTGTTTTAGTTTTAGTCTAGTTTTAGTCGACTAAATCTACATTTGATTTTGACAACAAAAATGTATTTTGGCAGGCCTTGATGGCATCAAAATGGCAGATTTTACACTTGGTTGCATGCTGAAAATAGTCGAGCTACAGCGAGCTTGTAGATCTGCTATTTTCAGAACGTGACACTCGAATGCAACCAAATATAAAATTACTTAGCATGGGGTCCCATCGGGAAGTTCTTCTCGCACACTCGGAGCCAAGGAACGCATTAAAAAGCCTTTATTTGACAACTAGGGCTATTACATATTAAAACAATAAAAAACCAATAAAGCCGACCGGTTTCGACACAAAGAGTGTCTTCTTCAGGGCGTGGCTATAGGGCAAAAAAAAATTACTTAGTTCTGCTGGATCTCTTCTCCTAGTCCTCCTTAATATTTTAATCTACCGTAGTTTGTATGTCTTGACGAAATAAATTGTTAATATATTCAGTCTTAGTTTTTGTTTAGTTTTTATTTAGTTTTCGTCTGTGAAAAAATGTGGTCGGCGAACATCATATCGTCGTTGTCGGGTGAAAACCTTGTATCTCCAAGTTTCAAATGTGTACGTTCTTTCGCAAAGCAAAGCCCTGCTTCGTCATACAAGGCCGTCGCACAAAAGTAGTGAAAACAGCCGATCCACAAGCACACAACGCCTCGCGGTGCGAGGCGTTGTGTGCTTGTAGATCGGCTGTTTTCACTAGTTTAAACATTTTTTAAAATGATAAATACAAAACGAACGGTTTTGGACATACAAGATTTTCATCGGACAACGAGGATATATATACGTGGGGGAAAGGCTCAGGTTGGGTCTGGTTTCCCGGCTCCTGTTTGCAATTTCTTCCTCACAGTTGTGAGTCTGCCGGTGGATCGGTGGACGTGGTTGTGTCAGTGTCTTGGTATGCCAGCGCCTCATGGTTTAGATGTGCGTTCAACACATAATGACAAAGCAACGCAGCGTCCTTTTTTATTCGCCTCGTAAAAACACCAGAGCCGATTCTCTCCAGTGACATCATCGGCGGTCCGGTCCTGATGAATGCGTGTCCCTCCGCTATTGTTTGCTTCATTAGCGAGATAATAACTACGTGAGCAGCCAGGGGTGTCGCACCAAATTCTGGGCCCTGGGTACGAGGATTCACCCTTGTGCTTTAACTATTGAAAAATGCTTTAACTATTGAAAAATAGCAGATCTACAAGCTCACAGCGCGGCACCGAGTGCCGCGCTGCGAGCTTGTAGATCTGCTATTTTTGAAAAAACATGAAAATCTTTGAATATTTCAAATCCTTCTGAGGTTTTTTGAAAAACCTATGTTTTCTATGTTAGTGGAGCTCAAACCTTTTCATGTGAAGGACCCCCAAAATGGTATGTATTTGGCCACAGACCCCGATCTCAAAATATTGAGTTCCAGGGACCCCCCAGAAGCAAAATTTGAGTTACAAATGTTCGCTTAAAAAATACATATATTCAAAGATTTGCACACATTTTCACGACTTTTCAAAAATAGCAGATCTACAAGCTTGCAGCGCGGCACTCGGTGCCGCGCTGTGAGCTTGTATATCTGCTAATTTTTCAATAGCTAAAGTATAAAATAATTAAGGCCCCTCCACCTTGGGCCCTGGTGACTCAGTCCCACTTTCCTACCCCTTGTGACGCCCCTGTGAGCGCCGCCGTCCAACTCAAACCCCCTGCTTTCTGCGCACCGTGGTGATGATGGCAGACTTGCCGTAAACTGTGACTCAGTAACTCTAATGTTTTTCTGTTTGTTTTCTGTATGAGGTCATCATGCATTAACTCAAAGAGCTCAATAAAATAAAACATCTACTGTACCAGGAGTCTCCACTCCAGTGTTGTTCAGGCAAAAGACATGTGGCGTTGCGAGGCGTTGTGAGCATGTAGATCGGCTATTTTCACAATAGAACAGTTATACCAAATGTAATGCCTCAACTCTTAGTGCTCGTCAGGGTGGGGGTTAAAATATGATTATTCTGACTGGGGGTCTCGGCCTGAAAAGGTTGAGAACCACTGCTCTACACCAAGCATCTTCATGAGCTTTGTGAGCTCTTTGTGAGAATAGGGCTGCTAGGGTTCAAGTGGTCCTCAAGACGTCATGTCAAAGTGTCCTTGAGCAAGACACTGACTGAACCCAAGTGGAACAGGTGACCTCTTGGGACGGACTTCCAAATAAGTCAAATGTTGACTGGAAGGGGAGGGGGGCATGTTTACCACGCAGGGTATGAGTTTTTAACTCGAACGGCGCTGAGTCGGCTCAAGCTGCAACACTCGGTGCCTCTCGTGGCTTAAGTCCACTTTAGGCGGCGCACCTCCGTCGACATCCTTTTACGTCCCGGTTTGAGAACAACACTTCCACATTCCTGGAGTGTGGAAGCGCCCAGGAAGGCTGTTTGTCTGTCTGTCTGTGAACAACAAATCTCAGACACCCCTGGACCGATTGGCATGAAACTTTGTTTTAAGCACACTCCCTGTAGGCCAAGGAAGAACCACTGCCACCATATTAGGCCTTATAGTCACATTTTAGATACTAGATACAGTAGATACATTTTTTTTTAGATACATACCGTACACTCTTTGTGAAGCTTGTAGATCAGCAATATTCTATACTGCATGTGACAGAATTAATAATAAATATGCAACCAAGTTATGATCAGACATGGGGTATCGGTGGTGTGCTACTGTGTCAAGACTGTATCACAGCACTAGAACAGCACCACAAGGATTACGTAGGCGCAACGGAGGAGAAAAAAAAAAGGAAAATGGATCCAGATGTTGTGAATTTTAGTGTTTGTTTGTTTTGTCATACGCAACAGAATCATTTCACATTGCAGTAAAGAGTCAGAGCGCTTGGCAGAGCCCCAGCAGCCATGGGCATCTCTGCCTCACAGCATGTGCCCCCCAAAAACCTCACTGCCTCACAGCATGTGCCCCCCAAACCCCCCCCCCCCAGAACCCCTCAGACATGGGTTTGATGTGGAGGTGCCCACGCAACACTTCAAACAGCTGCCGCTCCTCATTACACCACTGGAATGGATCACTCCAATTAGCCACGGCATCACTGTGGGCATGTTCATCACCACGGGACGTCCGCCCATTAAAATGCCCTGACCACATGACTTGACGGTATCTAGCCACTGGCACTGGCACTGGCACTGGCACAGGACGGACGGACGGACGGACGGACAGATGGACGGATGACAGGGATGAAAAGGTAGTCTACTGGTAAGACGCCTCAGGGCGACATGTGACCTCACCAGGGCGAGATCCCTGCATGGTAGTCAACAATGTGATGTCAGAACATGCCCATATATGGGCATTACCAAATATGGGCATTCCTAGATATGCCCTTGATATTGATCATATATGGGCATAAAACGGACAATGACGTAATTCATTTGTTTTGCATGTTTTGACATCACATTGTCGACTATATGAGCATAAAATATATGGGCATAAAAAGGACATCAAGATGACTTTATTTCTGTTGATTACACACGACTTTAGTTCAATACGTTTTTTGTTTTTTTGTCGCATTCCTAAAACAATAATTTAATACATTTACCCCCATTGATTCCAGATGGGGACCCACACCACATTCATTTGCCATTTGGGTGTCCATCCGGAATCAATGGGGGTAAATGTACTATAATAAATGTTTTGTCTTAGGAATGCAACAAAAAAACTAAATATATTCCTGAACTATCAAGTAATCCGTCATTTTGGGGGTGAACTACTCCTTTAAGGGCGTGTGCATAGCGTTCCCTCCACACCGCAGTCCAAGGCTGTCAGCTCAGCTGCCGTGCACGTGAAACAGGCTTTCTCTGCGTCGCAGGGCCTTAAACAATCTGACGGCCATTACCAGAGATAATATAACATTACACATGACAAGAGTTTCCTCCCCCCCATCCATCCATCCAGCCATCATCCATGAAACATGGAAACTATTATCCCGTAGGGGGAGAGAAAAAAGAAAAGGGAAAAGAAAGAAATGCAGATGGAGATTCCAGCGAATCTCCTCGGAGTAGATAAATAGATTGTTGAAACGCTTTCCAAAACCATGTGAACCGAACGTTCCGCTGCTGCTGCTGCTGCTGTTGCTGCTGCTGCTGCTGCTGCTGCTGCTGCTGCTCAGGGGCGTCAATTGGGTATGGCAGGGGTATGCAGGTACCATACCCTGGGTCCAGGGGGGGAAATAAAAGTTACTTTTAAATATAAATCCATGAATGTCTCTTTGTCTATCTGTTCTGGTTATTATGTTGTTAAATTACATCAAAATAAATAGTGCGACGATTCGTAAGGATCAAAGCTAGTTCAGGGGGCGGTCCCAAGGGAGCGTGCGCGCGGAGGGGGGTGGGTCACTAGGTCCTGCCCCCCCCCTTACCCATAGTTCTTAGGGAAGTCAGATGGTGGGACTCAGTCTTGTTGCATAGCACTGCTGCTGCTACCACGCTGCAGTACACACACAAGTGCCACACTTGTTGCTTGCAGGTAGCTGTGCTGTTGCCCACCGCTTGGAGAGGGTGCCTAACTGGGCTGAGTATTTCTGGCTGTTTCTGCTATTTTACTATCGCTCAATTCATATTCTTAGCTGCCAAACTAAGAAGCTGTGTTATTGGCCAGGTTGTATGGGAAGTTTGAGATTGTTGTTCTGGTAATCGCTGAATTCTAAACTGCTGTTTCAAGGTTCAGATTGCTTGCTATCGTTGCTGGTGCCTAGCTGATTTCTGTACTTTCAGTTGTTTGTTGCTAAAGCTATTTCAAAGGTGCTACAGGCTTGCTAAAGTTGCTAAAGGTAAACTCAGTATCATAGAAGTTGGCTGTGGCTACGGGCTAAATGCTAACTTATTTCGTGCCCTGGTGGGCCTATACTGGGCTACCATGAGTTAAAGTAATCTCAGTTGTTGGGTTTGTCGATATGTCAGTGCTTTGCAACGGCGCGGGCCGTATCAGCTAGCGCGGAACAACAGGTTTAATGTACAGTCAGCTAGGAGCTAGGTGGCTATTGCTAGCCGGCTATTTCGGTAAGGATGCTGTTAGCTGGTAAATAAATGGTTTCTGTCGCTTCTTGGACCACAGTAGGGCTGCTGCCAGTTACCGTGGCGTAGAAGCCCTCGCGGGATGAATTATTAAATACAGTAATCGCCTCTTTGAGAAGCCTATAAAGGATGTCTGTCTGCGTGGGCTCCTGAGAGGAGGAAACCCGCAAGCTCATAGGTGCCACAGTTTACGTGCAACAATGTTTTGCTTCCGCTAACGCAAGTCGTGCCTGTCTGTCCTGACGTCACCAGTTGAACTCGCTAGTGCATGCAGGGAATCGTAGTCTTCTCTATATGCTCGGTAGCTCCAGCTAAATATTCTCTTCTGCTACGGTAGGAGCCATCGTTCATTCCAGCCACGAGCTGTCTGTTGACGGTCGGCTAGCTTGCAACTCAGAACTCATGTAGCTAAAGAGGTTTGCTAACGTTCCGTAATGACTCTTCAAGCTGCCTATTCCATGGGGGTTGCGTGTGTCCGTGGTCAGCAGCTACCTAGCATACAGGCTAGCAGAGGGTAACGTCACGAAGCGAAGGGTGGCGCACGGTCTGCGCATTCTGAGCACATGGGTAATGTGGCTCTCTCTAGCATTTAACCTCCAGGTCATCTGGTCCGTTACTTATCAATGTCTATGCTTCGCTTGTGCGCACTGTACAAGCTTAGCATACAGGCTTCGTTTGCTGTTCATGAGGATCTTGCCTGGTCTCGGTTAATGCTAGCTTTGCCCAAGCTGCGGCTGCCTGCTGGCATAGCAGCTGATGATGGTTGCCGATGCTACTCTGGTGAAAACGCTAACATCTGTTTATGTTTGCAGCTCGGGCCAGAAACTGCCGCGTGTCTGTTGGCATCAGGGCGGCGTCGAGTGTGGCAGCGTTGAAGTCATTGGATACTATCCTCTATCGAGCTGCCGTATTGTTTCAATCTAAGGTTATAGTTCTGGGTCTCTGCGTATCGCACTGTATGTCCTTGCGGTGTTTCCGTAGCTGCGGCACTCGAGCTAATAATTACAGCTAAGGCTACTGCTAGTGAAAAATGACGAGTTGTTTATCTTTACAATCACATTAAAGCGGCCACAGGACTGTTGCATCATGTTCACCATTGCAGCTCCAGGATAAAGGCTGCTAACGCCATGCTTTCTTTTCAGCTCAGGCTAAAGTGCTACATGTCTGTTGCTGCAGCTCACGCCAAAGCGAATACTTGTTGGTTGCTAACATTCTGTTTGTTATTTCAGCGCCAAGCCGGAGTGGCTGCAGGCCCACTGCTACGTCATCAGGTTATCATGGCAGCTTTATGCTAAAGCGGCTACATGTTCCACTAATCGTGTTTTACTTTTTAGCTTCTTGCTGCGGCTGCTACATGTCTAAATGCTAACATAATTTCTATCCTTTCAGCTCATGCTGGAGCTGCTGCATAGCTGCTACTACAGCAGGTCGCCATAGCAGCATGGCGCTGCAGCTGCTGAGGTTTTCTGCTAACAGATTTATCATTACAGCTCCAGGCCGGAGCTGCGGCATGCCCCCGCCACGGCATCAGAATAGCATGGCAGCTTATGCTAAAGCTGCTACATGTTCCACTAAATCGCGTTTTTCTTTATAGCTTCGGGCCACGGCTGCTACATGTTGCTGCTAACATCAGGTTTGTCCTTTCAGCTTCTTGCCGGAGCCGCTGCATAGCGGCTGCTACAGCATGCCATCATTGCAGCGTCGCGCTGCAGCGGCTGAGTGTTTTCTGCTAACATGTTTATCTTTATAGTTTCGTCCACTACTGCATAATTCCATGAGACCAGTCAGGAGTCGGTTAGCACTGGAGAGGGCATTGCTACTACAGCTTCCGCTACTTCTGCCGCTACCATGAGCTGCCAGCCTGCCCGCCCGCATGCCTGCCCGCCCTCCCGCCCGCATGCCTGCCCGCCTGCCTGCCCGCCTGCACGCGCCATATTCAGCAGACGGAAGTGGCCTACCGCCAGCCCGCCGCCGCCTGCCTTCCCGCCCGCCTGCCTTCCCACCTGCCTGTCGGCCCTCCCGTCCGGCTGCCCGCCCGCCCGCTACAGCATCAGTTAATGCTATTACTGCTGCTACCATGAGCATGATCCAGCGCTGCGTCGTGCTGGAAGCCTGTGGTGCCGGCCCATCTTCCGGAGGCGCTGTCAGGCTGCGACCGTCGTCGCCACCGCCAGGTCGCAAGGGAACATGGGAAGCTGCAGTTCCAGCACCAGCGGTGGGAACTCCATTCCTCTCGCCAGCTGCAGCTTTCCCAGATGCCCTGAGGAGCCACACTCTAGCAGGTAAATAGCAACGCATTTGCTTGTTCGATTCTGTGAGCGTTCAGCCGCTCTCTAAGCTTGCTAATAATAGGCATCCATAGTTGGATAGCAGCGACTTACTTGTACTGAATGTTGGGCTTTAACCGCTCTCTAGGCTTGCATAGCTTGCCTTTAAAGGTCAAGACGGGTATCTCGTGGAGATTCTCATATGTGCAGCAGCAGACTCTGCAGCAGAGCGCTCCGTGGGCTGCGAAAATCTTCTCTGTGATCCTAAAAGTCAGCGACCTTAGGCGTGGTTTCATTGTTATGGTCAGCTAAAGCTAAGATGGTTATTTCTGCGGCAAGCACATGCGGTCACCAAGGCCAGGCTTAAGATGCGACTAGCACATGGCCTCTGAAGATTGCAGCTCGCAGTTTAAGCAGGGAAGGTACACCAGTGTCAGTCGCAGAACTAACTCTCCTTTCTGTCCTTTCATGTCCATGCTGAACACCGGGCTGTCTGCCCGACGTCCTCGTCTCACGACCCCCGGAGAGAGCTGCCAGATTTGCGGCCCGCCCCTCGTCACTCTGCATTCTCTCCGGATCGGAGCAGCCACACCACCAGCACTTCTGGTGCCCTCAGCTAACTCAAGATCCTGCACGCCAAGCTATCAAGCACACACAACACAGGACTGACCGAAGCGTAATGGTTCCAAGCTGGAGTTGGACGCGTTTCAGTTAACGCTTCTGCTGCTGATGCTAACAGTGCTGCAGGCACTATTAGCAGGGTTGTTCCATAGGGTTCATTTTGCTGCTTCTGCTGCGTTACTCGGGGCACGCGCCCCTGATAGGTTGCGTGTTTTATTTGCTGCTTCTGTTGCGTTACTCGGGGCACGCGCCCCTGATAGGTTGCGGGCCACGATAAATATTACGCTTTAATATTTCAATCTTGCAAAAGCTAGGTGGTTGCTGGGGTGTTAGTTAGGTAGGATGTGAAGCTGTATGGCGCTGTAGTTATATGAATTAAAGGTTTCATCGCTGCTTCTGGTTCTGCTGTCTATATATATATACGTCCATGTTGCTGCTCCCGCTTTTCTCTAGGGTGTTTAGTATGGCTTCAGTCAGATTGCAGTATATCGTTATAGTCAGCAGTACCACCTTCCTCACCGTTGGTTCGGTCTGCCAGCTGCTAACATTCTTAATTATTAAATTGCTTTAGCAGTACTTATAGCGTTTTTGGCAAGCTGCCAATATCATTGCTTAGTATTTTGCTTAGTAATATTCGCTCTGCCAGATGCTAATATGCTTAATTATTATATTTTTGCGTTAGCAGGAAAGGCAGTTCATAGTTTGCCCCGCAGTAATGATAACTTAATCGCTAGAGTCACAGCAGAGCTGCCTTCCTCGCAGTTGGCTAGCACTGGCATGGGATTCTGAGATTTTGGCGTGCTTTGGGGGTTTGTAGTTTTGGGGGGTATCGGGCCAGGGCTCGCTGTAACTAAATTATGCCCTCGATGCTCATGGTAACATGAGGATCGTGGGTTCAGCGAGCCATGGCCCGAGGCAGAACCCCATGCCAAACCATGCTAACTTAGGCTATAG
The DNA here is from genome assembly GCF_963921795.1 of Nannobrachium achirus. Taxonomy (NCBI): domain Eukaryota; kingdom Metazoa; phylum Chordata; class Actinopteri; order Myctophiformes; family Myctophidae; genus Nannobrachium; species Nannobrachium achirus. The sequence continues at coordinate 6,192,735 of NC_137827.1, forward strand.
ATTCTATGCTGTCTTATAGTAGAGCTAAGGTAGGCTGCCAATACTATGCGCTTAGATATAGGCTTAGATTCTATGCTGTCTCTATAGTAGGGTGCTCAATATGCCATGCTGTGTGATGCTTGCTTTCTGCCTTCATTCTGGTCAATAAAGTATATCTTAACCCAAGTGATCGTCTCCTGAAATAGTGCGACGATTCGTAAGGATCAAAGCTAGTTCAGGGGGCGGTCCCAAGGGAGCGCGCGCGCGGAGGGGGGTGGGTCACTAGGTCCTGCCCCCCCCCTTACCCATAGTTCTTAGGGAAGTCAGATGGTGGGACTCAGTCTTGTTGCATAGCACTGCCCCGCCACCACCCCAGCGCCACCTTCAGGTTCTGCCTTTGATCCCCCTCGGGGGGTATCGGGCCAGGGCTCGCTGTAACTAAATTATGCCCTCGATGCTCATGGTAACATGAGGATCGTGGGTTCAGCGAGCCATGGCCCGAGGCAGAACCCCATGCCAAACCATGCTAACTTAGGCTATAGATTCTATGCTGTCTTATAGTAGAGCTAAGGTAGGCTGCCAATACTATGCGCTTAGATATAGGCTTAGATTCTATGCTGTCTCTATAGTAGGGTGCTCAATATGCCATGCTGTGTGATGCTTGCTTTCTGCCTTCATTCTGGTCAATAAAGTATATCTTAACCCAAGTGATCGTCTCCTGAACTACAAATGCAAAATTTAACAAAATGGTCAATTTAACAAGGTTTTATAATTATATTCTCCACACTTGTATTCTCCCCATCTTGACAGAATGGTATATTCCCAGGTTCCGCAGGTCAGCTGCACAGGTGCAATTCATTATTGTTAATTGTGGCACGTTTACTAACATGCTAAGTTTAGCTGCACTTGAAAAACCATTCAAGGCTGCCATATCCAGCCCAAGAAAATGTAGAAACCTGTGTAAAAAACGGACAAAAGTTTTTTTTTTTTCCAGACATGTGAAAATAGCCGATCTACATGCTCACAACGCCTCGCAGCGCGAGGCGTTGTGAGCTATTTTCACAATAGAACCGTGTTATCCAAAATGTAATGCCTATTTTCCATGAGGACTCCCATCTTTGCCATACCCTAGCTTTTGCTGAACTGACGCCACTGCTGGTGCTGCTGCTGCTGCTGGCCAGCTGCGGAGGCCATTCCTAAAGAGATGACACCGGCGGGCCGTGCGCTGCTCCCATCCCAGCTCGGCCCGGCCTGGCTCGGCCCGGCCCCGGGTTCTTCTGTTCTGGATGGGAACGAAGACACTGAGACTACAGCCACTGCTGAGATTAACCAGTAAGACTCCGTAATCGGGAGATAAGCGACCGCATACACAAACTTTAGAAGACAATGGTCGCCAGTCAGGAGGGAATATGGGAAAGATCCATGTTGATGACATGACTTTAGAGATACTGTGTACCGCTTTGAGTGATTTTTAGGGCAAAATCTGTAGGAGCAGTGTCCAATGTTTTTTGCAAAAATCGGCCTGATGGTGGCACTAGAGGAGGGCCATGTGAGAAATGAGGTTGTGGTTTGGCAGCCAAGGAGTGTGTGTGCAAAGTTTGGCATGGATAGGGCCAACGGTGGCGGATATATGAGTAGGGCAAAAGTGTGACGTGACGTGACGTGACTGACTGACTTTTCAATTACTGACCCATTTCTCTGTTTTAGCGCTCGTTCAGCAGCCCCCGCTTCAAGATGTTGGCGCTATTTCAGCGATAGTTGAGTCTTCTTTTAACTGTTGCCCCTCCGTTTGGTGGGAATATCTGTGAACTGGAGGACGGCCGGGGGTCTGCAGATCTACTTAGAGAGCAGGCTGTGCACGGAAGGAAGGAAGGAAGGAAGGACCCCCAAATTGATACGTATTTGGCCACGGACCCCCATCTGAAAAATCAGTTTTGTGCCAAGGAAGGGAAGGGAAGGGAAGGGAAGGGACTCCCATAAGATGTGTGATGTTAAAAGTCAGGACTCGCTGAAACTGGTTTGATTGGTCTCAATAGAGACATTTATGGCCCTATTTTTGCTATATTGATACTGTAGGAGTATTACTCACGAAAGAAAGAAAGAAAGAAAGAAAGAAAGAAAGAAAGAAAGAAAGTGTTAATGCTCTAATGGTGAATTTATATAGCGCTTTATATCCAAATCAGGAGCAATTAGGAGCCCGGGATTGAACTGGGAACCTCACAGGTTCCCATCCGGCCACTCTACCCCTGAGCCACTGCCGCCCCTGATGTTAAACAAAAGTCAACATTTCAAAAATAATAGCAGATAATGAGGTCACAAGTCACAATGCGTCACCATGTAAAGCATTGAGAGCTAGATTGGCTGTTTTTAAATGGGCCGGCAAAGTTTAACATTGGGTTAAAGTGGTTAAACTGATTGTAACAGAGCGAGGTCCTCTATTACTGATATTTGCACATAACCCTTATTTATTGACTATTTGCAGAGCATGGACCTTTACATGTTTTAACAGCACATTGGCACTTTAATTGTAAATGTAATGTTGAGTGTAATGTTTAGTGACACAGAGAAGTGCAATAGAATGAAGTTTTATTGTTGAGTCTGATTGAATGCTTAACAACACCTGGTGTGTTTCTGTAGATTGGGCTGCACCATAGTGAAGATGTCAGAGGGGGGGTTGAGATGTGCTTTTTTGCTATTTATGTGTGAAGAAGGATAAGTGATCATTATTGTTGTAGTTTTTAAGAGTTTTGTAATGTATTTGTGTGTGGTTAAATTATAGGTTTTCATGTATGTTTTAGAGTTAGAGTTCGACTACACCCCTCAGTCAGAATGGAGCAGTCCAGTCTCATTATCTCACCTGGCTATAAAAGGCTGCTGCCAGTGCACAAAGGGGAAATGTGGGGTGGAAAGCGATACACTACTGTATGAATGAAGTGAAAATGATGGAAAGTTATCCTTTGGTTTGTTGAATAAATGTCTGCTTAAACTCTATACCAAGGCCTCTGCCAAGTCGGGCATTCTCACACTGATTTAGATCAGTGGTTCTCAACCTGTGGGTTGGGACCCCCAGTGGGGTCCCCAAATTATTTTGGGGGGTCCCCAGATGATTAGCTTAATGTGCAACATTGTTTTCCCACTCAACAGTAAACAAACCAACATAAAGTTTAAGTGTATAGAGGGTATCTGCACATTTCTAAAGTGACGATTTTGAAAATAGCCGATCTACATGCTCACAACGCCTCGAGCATGTAGATCTGCTATTTTCACAATAGAACCGTTTTATACAAAATGTGATGCCTCAACTCTTAGTGCTCGTAGGGAGGGGGTCCCCAGTTAAAATATGATTATTTTGGGGGTTGCAGAGGACCAGTGATTTAGATGACGTGTTAACCCATGTTGCTGTGGACCCCTGGGACATTAACCCTCCCAAGTCCCAGAGCACTTGTTTCGCAGGTCGCATCGTGGTCGAAGTCAACGAGTCCACAAGGATGCGGTTTAACACAACTTTTCATTCACCACGAGGAAGTCTGTTTCTTATGTCACCCCCCCCCCCCCAGGCGTCCTTGAGAGGGTTCCAGGGGGTCCCCCAGCTAAATTATTGATAGTCAGGAGCCAAATGGGCCCTTGGGTTAGGTCTGTTACTCTGTGAGAAACAGAGTACACAATGCAAATGTGCAAAGATCACATTCACTTCTTGCATCTTTTGTGGTGACGCCGTTGTGTGATGTTCACGGAATGCTCTCTAGTGCCCTCTAGTGTAGTGGTTCTCAACCTCTTCAGGCAGCAACCCCCACAATATTTGAACTGGGGACCCCCCTACCCTGCACAAGCAGGAATTGTAGGAGTTGGCATTACATTTAGTTCGACTCGATCTATTCAAATGTGAAAATAGACGATCTATACATGCTCACAACACCCCACGTTATATAGATATTTTCTTTTCTTTATTTTTCTGAATGTTCGACTGTTGTGATATGCTCCGAATAGGGATACTAGTGGGCCTCATGTGGTTTAATGCAATACGTGTATTCTGTTTTATAGCCATGGATTATACACTAAATCGATTTAAAAAAAAGAGGACAAAGTACATTTTTCATGTTACTTCTTTTGTGAAACAAAAACTCCAGGTAGGAGGGGGTAAAAAATGATCTAGGGTCCATTTATTGAGCACAGAAACGCTACATGTATTTATTTATACAGGTCCATTGATTCACATTGTGTCTGCGTTGCATTATGCCAGCCTTTCATGTTCGGCTCTGAATGAAGTTACCTTGCAATAGGAACCAGGTTTCTGGCCAGCCGGACGGCTTTGCAGTTGCCAGTGCTGTGGAAGTCTGATTAGTTTTCTTTACTAAAGTAAAAAATATCAATACCAGTGGCGTCATCAGGCGATGGCAACCACCTACTAGTGTTCACATTTAATCTTGAATTCAGTTATTTTATGCATTTTTCTGCATTGTCCCCAACGCTTGTTTTTGCAGATTAATCTGATTTCATCGCAATCGATGCCCGTCCATCTCCTACTAAGATTGGTTTCTTGCCATTTGTGGGGTTCTGCAAAAATATGCTCCGTTTTCCATAAAAATTTGAAAGGAAAAAAAAAGGAGTAAACACTGAATACTTGAAACATCTGATATACAATAATAGGGCTTAATTGGTTGGTGGATGTTTTGTTTTAATAAAGCTACGTTATCAGGCATAGTAACTCCTAACTAGTTTTAATAATATAAAGCTATGTTACTAGGCATAGTAACTCCTAACTAGATTTGTAGTGGAAGTAAAACATATATTTGCCACTGAGATGTAACAGAGTAGAAGTGTACAGAATATAAAAATGGAAGTAAAGGGATATTCCACTTTCAAAAAAACTTTTGGTCATTTTATCATCTAATCAGGCTTTTGTGAACACTCTGAACAGTTCTTAATTTGCTTACCAAACATAGCCTGCTAACGTATTAGGATGGTATTCTGAGTTACCAGAAAAATAATGGGTGTTTTTAATGAATCTATCATAGTTAAAATGGAGTTTGAAGTCACAATGGGTGTGTATGGGGAGCAGCCCTGGAGGAGGAGGGCCTGATAACATTTACATCAAATATCTAGTAAATATTGAATCAAAAAAATTAAAATCTGTCCAGGGTGTTCATAAAAGCCTGATTAGATGATAAAATGACCAAAAGTTGTTTTGAAAGTGAAATATCCCTTTAAGTAAAGTAAAAGTAACTTGAGTACTTGAGTAAATGTACTTAGCTACTTTCCACTGCTGCCATGATGCTACAAAGGTTCTGGGAGATTTATTTGTGCGCCTGGCAGGAGTGCATGTTGTTAGGCTATCACATGGACTTGTGTTTTTAATAAATTAAGTGATAAACAGCTTATCTATAACTCAGCCCTGATGCATGGCTACCGGAGCGGCACGGTAGAAAGGTTGATGGTTTAAATACAGCTGTAGCAACAACATCGCAGAGAGTGGAATTCTGGGAGAATAAATCAACATCTGTGTGTTAAATGATGTGCAGTAGTCTCCTGCTCTCATTTGATCTATACATCTTACCCGTTCAGATATGTGATCGAACATATTTATAGACTATAGATGTTTTTTTTTTTTGCTGTATTCACAGTCCGAAGAGAGAAACATTTACAAAAAGATAAAAACATAGGCCTATTGTGATAAATGGTACATTTATATAACGACTTTATCCAAGGTGCTTTACAGAGATTATTACATTCACCCATTCACACACGCACACATTCATACACCGATGGCCGAGGAAACCATGCAAGGCACCAACCTGCTCACCGGGAGCAATTAGGGGTTCAGAGTCTTGCTCAAGGACTATTTGACACTAACTCTGAGGGAGCCTGCGGGATCGAACTGGGAACCCTTCGGGAACCCTCTGTGTTCTAATGACGGCCACTGCCGTCCGATAAATATTGTATGGTGGACTTGGTTATCGTGATCATATCGTATTGTGATTTTTTGGGGGTATGTTGCAGCCTAACTGAGAGTATCCGAGGCATTCGACACGTATAGTTTTGAGAAGAGAATATGGGCAACACTCTCTGCATGAGGCTGACCATCATAAACTGCTCTTCTGTGCAGAAGCATGGTTTTCAAGAACAGCTACAGTATAATGAGTTGTGCAGACATGTTTCTGACACCTGAGGGACAGGAGATCCAGTCAGTCATGCCTTCATCCATTCTCACATATTAGACTGCAGTTGTTCTCACACAGTTTGCAGACGACACAAGAGTCCACCTGCTGCTGTTTACATTAACACCTCACTTTCTTTTTCTCTCACTTTGTCACCTGCCGGTTTTTCAACATAAAATGTAAAGCTAAATCAAAAACAGGAATTGAAAAAAATATATCACATCCCAAATTTCAAATCAATGGAGGACAATGAATGTAGGGCTTCTCACATTTCCAGTTTCTTATTGGCACACACCAGTAAACAAAACATTAATGTTATATGAATCTCTATATAAAAGCAAACACTCTCATTGTTATTACTGCCCTGTTGTCTCAACTCAAAATAGTGTGGGGAAAGATTATTATCCCCATGCCAGGCCGGGAAGGAACAGCCGAATGCGAGGGATTGTGATTATGTTTTCACTTCAGTCCTGTGAGACTGTCCGTCTGTCCGTCTGGCCAACTGTGAGCATCTAATGGCGGTCACAGCTGAACTTGGTTTAGCTCCTCCCATTCTCAGTTCGCTTCCACTCAGGTGCTTCCGTGTTTATTCCTAATGACAACATTACATTACATGTGATTGCGAGATTATTTGGCTGAAAGGGATTGCACCAAGTACAGTGCAACGCAGGTAAGTTTTACTTTTAAACTGAAGTGATATTGATACATTCCAAATACTATAAAGGTATTCTGAGGCACCCATATAGACTTGCATCACGGCACCCTAGGGTGCCACGCTGCCCACTTTGAGAACCCCTGCACCATAACCAGCTCATTCCTAATCCTTTCATATACAGTAGGTTTGACCCTGAACGATGTTGAAAGCAGCCTGCAGCCCCCGTGCGGCCGGTGGCAACGCACCGCTCCACAAAACACTTCCATTTGGGCCAGGAGGCTGGCTGTCTGAAACCACCGGATCACAGGCTTCGCTTAATATGTAAATATAATCTCTGGGCGGTTTGAATTCAAGGCCGTGACGGACATCTCAAACAGGGGGAGAGTGCAGCAGTGGCTGATCAAAGAGCGGGGATAACTCCATGTGAGCAGCAGGTACGGTAGGCAGACATGTCCAAGCGTCTGCATTAGTCTTGGCAAAGACTCACTCATTTCTGCTTTTTTTTAAAGGCCGTCGTTGCTACTGGCACAATACGGGGGGAAAATGTACCTCCCATCTTTGTTTGATTTAACATCAGTTATACAGCGTGGGTTCTCAACGTTGGGTCTGTGGGCCCGCCAGCAAGCCAAATGGACCATTAAGTTGGGGATCCTGTACAAATGCAACCAAATGGACCCTACATTTTCTGTTCTGTTTTTATTCACTCTGAGTTGGTTTCCAGTATAGGTTCATTCAGTGATTCTCAACCTTTTCTCATTTCAAGGACTCTCAGTTTGCACATGCATTGGGCCCACATTTTGCAAACAAATTATTCAAATCCTTAATTGTATCATCTGTGGTAAACATTTAGAATATTTTAAGAAACCTCAAACCAGATCCATATTGTCAAAAAGCCCACAGCATAAGTCAAGACCTTCGGCACATACTAAACTCATGCACGCACGCACGCACGCACTCACACGCACTCACTCACGCACACACACACACACACACACACACACACACACACACACACACACACACACACACACACACACACACACACACACACACACACACACGCACACAGAGCTTTGACTCTGCAGGTGTAATCATTAGTGTTGATTGATGATTAGGTATAAAAGGCAGGTGAGAGATGCCAGTCAATCTCTTGACTTCAGAATGGAGCCTGTCCCTCCACTGCAGGTAAATACACACTGTTTGAATTATCTGTCTATCTCTGAATATTTAACTTTCCATATCAAGGACTCCCATCTGACAGGGACCCCAAAGACTACAGGATTTGTTGTATTCTAACAACTCCCGAAGTGTGAGCTTGTAGATCTGCTATTTTCACTTCTGGAAAATATTTTTGAAACATTAAAGGAGTAGTTCACCCCAAAACCACTTTGCTTTCTCTATTGATTACTCATGTCATGGTTAAATTATATTAGTTTTTTTGTCACATTTTCAAGACAATTTGATTACAATAAATGTAACCCCATTGATTCCTGACTCCCCATCTGGAAAATGTACTATGTGGGTCCCTGGCACATGCATTTTCAGATGCTGGTCTGTGGCCAAACACATTACGTAATTTGGGGGTCCTTGACATGAAAATGTTGGACAACCACTAGGAGTCAAACTATAGTTGATTTGTACTTCGGAAACTGTATCAAACATGGTGCTGAAGGCTTCCAAACTGTCCCTGTAAGCCTAGACAACTCAAACATTTTATTTCCCTTTTCCAGAATCTGAAGTTGACCAGCAGACATCTTGAGGACATGCAGAAGGTTGGAGTGAGCGAGAGGCAGATGGAAGCTGATGATCCACTGTGACGACCCCCTCTGTGCTGCTGTTGAAGGTAGGGACTCTATGCTGTTGCTGCAGCGAGTGCAGTGAAGATGGCTGGAAGGTAAAGGGACCTTTTTATTTCAATGCTGCTTCTTGTTTTAGCAGTGCCATTCGCGTTGCCATTCGCGTTGCCATTCGCGTTGGGTCATTTGCATTGCGCCATCCGCGTTGGGTCATTTACATTGCGTCACTGGTCATTTTTGTGGGTCATTTTCATTGGTCATTTTCCTGCCATTTACGGAAGAATATGAAGTGAAGAAGAGAAGTCATGCTTAAGGTAAGTATGTTTTTAATTCTTGTTGGCTGCTGGTTAGGGTAGGGAGGTCAGGGAGGATGGCTACGGCCATCAAAACTAACAAAACAAAGGCGCTGGTATGGACTCGTGGTTTTCACCATGACGGGGTTCGAATCCCTGCGGCGCCCTGTTCATTGTTTGTTGCACTTTTACCAAATTACGTTGATTGCTTACGTGGGGGGGGGGGGGGTGCTGCATGTTTAGAGGGAGTGCCACCCCCTGTACTTTATCCCTGTTGGCTTTGTGACTTGACTGCATTTATTGCGACCGTAGGGAGCTACTTACTGTAGAAACCTCCACCGGCTGTCCGTGGGTGAGTGAGTGAGTCAGTCACACTTTTGCCCTGCTCATATCTCCACAACCGTTGCCCCCATCCATGCCAGATTTTACACACACACTCCTTGCCTGCCAAACTACAACCTCCAAGGACCCCCGGAGCCCCAGGGACCTGGGACCCCCAGATGTAAAAAATGACCAACTGTGCAAAAATGACCAAATGACCACCCCAACGGGGCTGCTCACGGGGAATTCCCGGGGACCACCGACTCCTGGTGCTCCAGAACGGATGCTTATCTCCCGGTCGCTTATCTCCCGATTAGGGAGTCTTACTGGTGTTATAAATAAAGCACTCAAGTACCCATGCAGGACCTTTCTTTGCCTTAGGGCTTTATTTTAATTATCTTATATTAAGTACCAGCTCTTATTAACTCATACAGGGCCAGATTTCCAAAATATGAATATGAATGTGCGCTTATAACGCCAGGAAATAGCTATTTTGTATCCCCCCAGACCACCTTAACCAGACCACCTTAACGAATGCACGTCCAGCATACCATACCACCAGATGACCACTAGAGACCACCATACACCATACACTGACATGGTCCCATGTTAAGCCTGTTTAAATCCACATAACAGGATGAGACGCTGACTTGGTCCTCATTGACTTAACATGGACGGGCCGCCGGTCACCATTTCAGCTCAATACTGTTCAATTCGTGCTTGATCGTCTCAAACCACCATTGGTATGGGCATCGGGACGTATATAGATGCCACACAGAAAGTTTCAGAATCAAAATCCGACCTAGTGAAGCTACGTGAGGGTCGGATGGTTGCATTGAGGCTAACGCTAGCAGAGGCCTGTTGTCAACAGGAAGCCCTGGTTTAAAGGTGACGTCATAATCGTATCCTTTTTTTTCACGGTTTACGTGTGGACATTAGCTGAGGTAAGCTAACCATTTCGCTCCGTCTATAAACACATATTAAAAGCTTAAACAATGCTTTTATATAAAAGTCGCTCCGAGTCGCTCGGCACCAAACGCCATAGTGAACTAGTCGCTCGTAAAGTCGCCCGGCGCTAACTGAGTTAAAGGCCTGTCTCCGACCAGCAAACTTTTCGTCGGAGAGTTTCGACGCGCCGCGACGTGCTGCTTTCCGAACTCTAATTCGGGGTAATGCTTTTCAGATGATGCAAGTGACGTCATTTTGTAGTTGAACCGGACATTTCCGACGAAAAGTTTCGGTGGTCGGAGACAGTATGGACAGGCCTTTAACCCTCTAAGGCCCAAATTAATTTCTACTTGCCAAAAAAAATTGAAAAAAATCAGATGGTGTTGTAGGAGTCCTAATCAGAGGAAAATGTAATGTTTAAAAAAAAAAAAATGTTTTTGTAAGGTTTTATAGCCATAAATCATAAATCATAAATCATGCTCTAATTTACATATGGGGGATATTTTTCACAATAATAACATATGTACATGTTCTAGACATTCTAATGATCACCAAAAAAAATAGTACAGGCATTTTACTTATGATTTTGTGAGGAATAGCTTCCATGAAAAAGTGAGATGTTGTTCGTCAAAACTCTGGAATGTCAGCGGGTGTGGCGGGTGTGAATGTCAGCCCCTGTGGGGGGTATTTATATGCAAATATTGTGGCCAATGGCATTGTAATACTAAACAATAGAATCCAATGGTGATGTTTAGGTGGTAGGGGGAGCTAAAATAAAAACATTTAAACCTTTTTTTGGATAAAATACAAACGTTGTAATATTACAACAGTGGGCTCTAGAGGGTTAATTTAAGGCATAATTATGAGCTGGTACTTAAAAATCAATACGTCAAAATAGAGCCCTGTCTTACTGTATCTTGTGCTGTTTACATTTCTGACTAATAAAGTAATCAATCAATTTTTACCTTGGCTGTTTGAAAATAGCCGATCTAGATCTGCTATTTTCAAACATGTTTTGTACACTTTCATACTTTTACTCGCCTACATTTTGAATTCTGGACTTGTACTTGTACTAGCAGAGTATTTCTATATTGCAGCATTGATATGTTGTACTTTAGTAAAACATCGTCGTTGTCGGGTGAAAACCTTGTATGTCCAAAACCGTTTGTTTTGTATTTATCATTTTTTTTAATGATTTAAACTACTGAAAACAGCCGATTGACAAGCGGATCTGCTGTTTTCACTGCTTTTGTGTGACGGCCTTGTCTGATGAATCAGGGCTTATACTTCGCGGGAAAACATACACATTTGAAACTTGGAGATACGAGGTTTTGGCCCGACAGTGACGATATGTACCGGTAAGTACTTTTTTCCAAACACTGCATACACGTTTTCCACCCAGAACATCAAGGTTAGCAGAGGGCTGATCCAAATAGAGATGAAACGCATCAGAAAGCTACAGGCAACATAACAGGCCTGACAGGGAGGAGGAGGACAGAAGCAAAACGTTCTGCTTGGTTTTTTTCTTTTCTTTTCTTTTTTTCTTCTCTCTGCTCCGTTTCCCACGAAGGAAGGAAAGCTGGTTCTGATCAGACTGTGATTCCAGGCAGCAGAAACGGCCAATCAACAACATGCAGCGGAGAAGGAAGAAGAGAAACTACAGCGTTAATAAATAAAGTGAGCGCAGACTAGAGCGTCGCCCGCAGTGGGGTGTGAATTGCGCGGGCGTCCAATCGCGACCTCGCTGTCATCACCGGTGTAATGCAGGGGTCTTCAACAGGGGATCCGGGACGCCTAGGGGGTCCTCATAGTTACTACAGGGGGTCCTCCAAATCTGTGTGTGATAAAAACCTTTTTGTCCTTTTTTATATTAACCACTTGAACCCTAGCGTCCATATTCTGAGAACTTTAGCCAAAAATAGCAGATCTACAAGCTGCACTACGCCTCGCGCTGCGAGGCGTAGTGAGCTTGTAGATCGGCTATTTTCGGCAAAGAAGTTTGGTGTAGAGGGGGAAAAGAATGTAGATGTAGAGTTCATTAAGTATTGATGGTTCAAGTGGTTAAACACAAATTGACATGAATCAAAAATACACTGATGATTGTGTTGTCAAACAATTAAACTATTTGTAATCTATGAAAAGGTTGTGGGGGTCCCTGCTTCATCTCTCTCAACTAAGGGGTCCTTGGACTGAAAATGTTGAAGACCCCTGGTGTAATGCCTAACTGTACATTAACTTGAGTACAATTTCAAATGATTATTTCATTTTTTTCTTTAGTTGAGTATTTTATTTCTATACTTCTACTCCATTAAAGCAATTATGACATGTTGTTTTATCATAGCAGTCTTTGTACTGGTCCTTAAATTGTGTGTTAAAATGTTAAAACTGAAAACTCCACTCCAGTGAGCCATGGCAGGATTTTTTTCTCTCTGTGTTCTGTTGCATGTTGACTTGCAAAGACAAATATTCCTGTAATGTCGTAGTTCAGGAACTTTCCTGTTAATCCTTGCCTCTTTTGGAACGCAGCAACCACAGTGGTAAATGGTATATGGTAAAAAGTGTGAATTGGAACGATACAAACACAGCAGAAAGTAACAGGTAAATGGTAAATGGTGCATTGGGATGATACAAACACAGTGTAAAGTAACAGCAAAAGTGATACGACCACCACACCCACCCCTGGACAATGATGCGTTCGTCCAATTAACTCACTTTTTTTATTCAGCACCAACATCGCACCGCCGATATGTCTCTGTCATAGTGTCGGAGGCTTTGTCAGAGCACCTGTTGGACCCGTCTGTGTCCCTTTTATGCCCATATATGGTGATCCCTGATGTCAGTATAAGACTATTTAAGTTCCATATATGGGTATATCGGTCAAAAAGTGGTCCGGGGACCACCAGTGGTCCTTGAGGCGGTTCTAGGTGGTGAAACCAAAGGGACCATTACAGGTCAATTTGGTTTGATTTTGCGCTCTCAAGAGTTAAAGTATTGTTAAACTTCTGCATTATTCAATTTACAAGAAGTCTACACAATTACAGAATGTAGAATAATTGTTATTTTGATCAAGGCTGGCCTGCTATCTCTCCTATGGGGGAGTGGTCCATGGTCTCACCAGAGCGGGGGATTGAATTGCAACATGTGTACCTCAAACTGTACTCCCAACACCACCTTTCATCATCTACCTTTATGAAAATATTGGTACAACGTACTCCCAGAGAGAGAGAGAGACAGAGAGAGACAGACAGACAGAAAGAATGTCGTAACACCACAGCCCACACAGCTGCTGTGAAAAAAAAAAAAAAAAAAAACATGACAGTAAAAATAAATGTCATCTCTGCCAGGTAGAAACCTCACTGTCACTTTTCAGGATTTAAATGAAATTAAAGCTGCAAGCAGCAATGACCGGGCCCTCGCAGCTCTACCCACGTCACAAGGCCAGCAGCCAATCAGAAACCAAACAGGAAGTCAACCATTTCGACTAATTAGTGGCGTTTTGGCGCATTTTTGGCCGTTATCACGGGTCGCACTTTATCGATATTTTAAAGTTTTTCTCAAAAAAAATTTGAGAAAAAAAAAATTGTGAGAAAAAAAATATTTGAGAAAAAAAATATTTGAGAAAAAAAAAAATTTGAGAAAAAAAAAAATTGAGAAAAAAGATTTTTGAGAAAAAAAAATGTTTGAGAAAAAAAAATTGAGAAAAAAAAATTTGAGAAAAAAAAATTGAGAAAAAAAAAATTTTGAGAAAAAAAAAATTGAGAAAAATTTTTTTTTGAGAAAAAACAATTTTTGAGAAAAAAAAAATTTGAGAAAAAAAAATTTGAGAAAATAAAATTTTGAGAAAAAAAAAATTATGACACCAGCCGCAAGTCTGTACGACAAACGGTTCATGAGTTATAGAGGCACTTCCTGTTTGGTGAAGGGCACTTCCTGTTTGGCGAAGGAAGCGTCAATTAAGGTTAAGGACTCTTAATCAAGTCATATGATACCAGCCACAACTCTGTACGATAAACGGTTGAAGAGTAACAGCCAAAAAAAGGAACAATAAAGTATGGACCAATCAGAAGAGGGGGCACTTCCTGTTTGGTGAAGGAAGTTTGACCCTTCGCCACGGGCACGCCGTTTTACGAAAACTCACGATTTTGATAACTTTTCATTGTTAAGGTGTCTTGAGTATGCAGAGCGAACTTGAAGTTGATCTGATTAACCCCCTAGGAGGAGTTCGTTAAAGTGCGACCTGTGAAAACGGCCAAAAATGCGCAAAAACGCCACTAATTAGTCAAAATGGCTGACTTCCTGTTTGGTTTCGGAAGTGGCGCCAAGAGACTTTTTTGTGAGTCCGGACATGATACAGGTGTGTACCGATTTTCGTACGTGTAGGTGAAACCGTATGGTGGGGCTTGAGGCACGAAGTTTTGTAGGGGGCGCTATTGAGCCATTAGGCCACGCCCCCTTTTGATTATTTTTAAATACGAAATTTTTCGCCACTTGTGATGTGTGTGCAAAGTTGCGCAACTTTTGGAGTACGTTTTGCGGCTCAAAAACACGATTCATTCGGCGGAAGAATAATAATCTTTGCAAATACAATAGGGTCCTCACACACTGTGTGTGCTCGGGCCCTAAATATAATAATATATAATAATATATAATAATACATAACGTGACGCGAAGCGACATGTTTCGAACGTGTGGATCTATTTTTTATGCTTTTGTGTGAAGCTGTATGGGCATTAAAGGAGTAGTTCACCCCCAAAATGACTTTGTTTCGAAACGGGTCCCCATCCGGAATTAATGGGGGTAAATTTATTGTTATCACATTTTTGTCTTAGGAATGTGACAAAAAACTAAAAATATTATTGAACTCTAGTCTCCATGGCGTGACTAATCAATAGAAAAAAAGTCATTTTGGGGGTGAACTTTAACTGACCAAAAAAAAAAAAAAAAAAAAAATGTTATAATAATGTTAAAATATGAAGATAAGAGTTTTAAAAAATCGCACCTGTGCGAAGTGAGTGCGTTCACTTTGCAATGCACGGTATCAAACACGAGTCACAACACAGTCCGTGACATCAGCCGCATGCTTTCTATGTTAGTCTGGTGTGATGTTGGTCTCGTACTGCACACGGACACACAGGGACCTGCACACACACACACACACACAGCCAGACGTGGGATCAGTTAGCAACCGCTCCGAAAGCGGAGGGGGAGGGGGAACAGTGGGGGACGGATGGGGGAGGAGGGGGAGGGGAGGGGGGGGGGAGGGGGGGGGGGGGGGGGGGGGGGGGGGGAGGGGGAGGGGGGTCTTGGCACCCCGGGCCCACCGCTGTCATGTATTCTCACTGACATCATCATTGTAAAATTAGGAGGCTGGTTTCATCTTCCCTGCAGATGTTCACATGTTGGAAGCTTGAAATTCAAACATTCCGTGGGCCGCTGCCACATTTCATCAGCCTGAGTCTGTTCCCCTCGCTGGGCTCCCAAAAATAAGAGGGGAGGGGAGGGGGGGAGGGGGGCCTGGCCGTATGCAGACCGTCCTGACACACACATGCACGCAACACACACACACACACACACACACACACACACACACACACACACACACACACACACACACACAAGCACGCACACACACACCAAAGTTCTGCCCCTTCTTCTGACTGCTTGGCACCCTGGGTACTCTATCTTCTTAGCGCCATGTACTGCTCCAGTCTGCACCTCTCTCTCTCTCTCTCTCTCTCTCTCTCTCTCTCTCTCTCTCTCTCTCTCTCTCTCTCAGGCACGTGTGCACACTTAGACATCAAAGGGGACTTGAGCCCCTGCCCTTTTATCCGTCTGTAAAAACGTGCCCTCTCCAGACCATGAATGCAATTTTTTACTATGGTGAAAGAAATGCAAATGCCCCCTCTTCCATGCCATACCTGAAGGCAGCATTCAAGAAAATTGTCTTGCCCAAACTCTCCTGAACGTGAATGCAGCATCTTATGTTGAAAGAATTGCCCTCTCTGTGTAGAAATCCATGCTGTTACGCCACATCTCCAGTATGCACTTGATTATGCTTTAGTTCAGTGTGGTATCGAGCACTGAAAATAGATATTTTTGATATTTACACCAAAAGGCCCTTTTATAAATTTCAGCCCCTGCCTCTCTAAAAGGGGAGCACACACTGAACGCGGACGGCTGCGCAGCGTCGCGTTGCGGTATCGACGGCACATAAAGTGCCCCGCGGTAACCCCAACTGGATGCGGGTGCCACACACCACACCCATTTCCCCCGGTGGGGAGAAGCATGGGAGAACATGTTCACCGCGCGGCAACGCTGGAAAAATAGGACAGCGGCCTATCGGCGCTGCAGGCGAGGCGGCCGACCCGCGGTTGCGGGCGTCTTACGCCGCCGGTGTGGGTTAGTTCATTGAAAATAATGGGGCCGTATGTTTTGACACGCCGCTTCCGCGCCGCCTCCGCGCCGCCCTCCGCGTCCAGTGTGTGTTCCCCTTTAACATTCTCTGCACGTCCCTGCCCTCCCTCTCCCTCTCCCTCCTCTCTCTCTCTCTTTCTCTCTCTCTCTCTCCCCCCTCCCTCCCCCCCCCCCCTCCCCCCTCCCCCTCCCCCCCCCCCCCCCCCCCCCTCTCTCTCTCTCTGGGCGTACTACAGTGTACTAACCACAGTCAGAGGACTGTGTAATCCCAGAGCAGGGCCCACACCTGTGGCTGATGATCGCGTCCTGCTGGAAGTACAAAGGCGTCTGATTTACGGCCGTGGAGGAGCAGCCAGCGTACAGCTGCACCGCGCAGGAAGGGGAAGTTGTTCATCAACATGCAGCCGCCGCCGCGCATTTTCACCAAACCACCGGTTCCCAAACCTTCGCGCCGCGTTGTGTGAATTTGCACCTAGTTTTTTTTTTATGTTTTTTATCCCACGATTTTTTGCAACCCATTTTTCTCACCCGGTGACTACCTAACCTGTAGTCCTGGTTTCCGCTCTCCCCCTGCCGCGCCAGGGGACATTGGGGAGCACCCGGCTGGCTAGGGGGAGGTAGTATAGAAACCAGGGACTACTGCATGTTTTTGTGTGAGGGCCTATGCCCAAGGAGACACGGGGAGAACATGCAAACTCACCACAGAGAGCACCTATTTATGTATATTTTTTTATGGAATTTCTTAGTTCTGTTTGTTTGTTTGTTTTAAAATGTACAACATTCTTCAAATAATTTTTTTCTAAAAAGAAAAAAGTTAAGAAAATTGACATTTTAATCGAAACTTAACGTGAGTTTTAGTCGTGACCCATAAAAATCAGCCTGTGACTCACAAATGGGTCTCACCCACCCAGGGACTGCCCATAAGTCCTACATCTCATTAGTTCTACATCTCATTAGTCCTACATCTATCTCATTAGTCCTAATTTGGTTAGGGTTAGGTTTAGGCATAGTTTTACTGAGGTTAGTGTTCGGGTTTGGGTTGGGTTTAGGCATAGTTTTACTGAGGTTAGGCTTAGGTTTAGGTTTAGGCATAGTATTTTCGGGATGGTGTTTTTTACTGGTGTTTCAGTCCGAGTGTGGGCAAAGGGTGCGTTCGGAAATGCGCACCGGACTGCGCGGGCGTTTATCGTGGGCTTGCCCAGGCCGGATTGCATTCACCACGGCTTCGTAACTCGCGCGGCGGCCTGGTCCGCTGGCCTTCGCGCCGCTTGCAATGTCGTGGACAATAAAACGAGCGCACCCTTTCATACACTCTGACTGAATCACCAGTAAAAAACACTCTCTCAGTATTTTCACCAGGTTAACATTCACCAGATTCTGACCAATGGGATGTAGGAACAATGAGATGTGGGACCAATGCCATGGCACCCTCAGCCCACTGTTTGGGAAACAGAGCGAGGTCCTCTATTACTGATACTTACAAAAACCCTATTTATTGACTATTTGCACAGCATGGATCTTTACATGTATTAACAGCACATTGGCTCATTAATTGTAAATGCAATGTTGAGTGTAATGTTTAGTGACACAGAGAAGTGCAATAGAATGAAGTTTTATTGTTGAGTCTGATTGAATGCTTAACAACACCTGGTGTGTTTCTGTAGATTGGGCTGGACCATAGTCAGGATGTCAGAGGGGGGGTTGAGATGTGCTTTTGCTATTTGTGTTGTATTATAGTGTGAAGGATAAATTATCATTATTGTTGTAGTTTTTAAGAGCTCTGTAATATATGTATGTGTGTTTAAATTATAGGCATTCAGTTATTTATAGTGTTTAGGGTTAGACCACGTACACTCCTTGGTTGTAATGGATCAGTCCAGGCTCATTATGTCACCTGGGTATAAAAGGCTGCTGCAGAGAACAACATGAGAGAGAGAGAGCGGAGGGGTGGAAGCCTCCATGTTAATGTTTGTAACAAGGATTGAATGCTATAGTTGTTGTTTTTTGGTGAATAAATACAAGGCCTCTGTACTGCTTCCACTGCTTAACTGCCAAGCTCTACTAAAGTTCAAATATGATTAGGCCTATTTGAGGGGTTTGTGGCCTGAAAAGGTGGGAAACCACTGCCATAGAGCAGTGGTTCTCAAAGTCTGTAGCCTAACTGTGACAGGGTTCCATTTGTACACTGTCAGAGGTAAGGGGAGACCTTGAAATGTAAAAGTTTGAGAAACACTACCGTACAGAGGACCACGTTTCTGATTAGGTCCTCCCTTGTGACACTTAGTGCCACTCATAGCATTCTTGTGTAGACTCCGTCCAGGGCCCTATCTCTGTTGTTCTGTGAGGGTCCATGTATCAGCCTCATACAGGAGTACTGACTCCACTGTGAGGGTCCATGTCTCATACAGCAGTACTGACTCCACTGTGAGGGTCCATGTCTCATACAGCAGTACTGACTCCACTGTGAGGGTCCATGTCTCATACAGCAGTACTGACTCTACTGTGAGGGTCCATGTCTCATACAGCAGTACTGACTCCACTGTGAGGGTCCATGTCTCATACAGCAGTACTGACTCCACTGTGAGGGTCCATGTCTCATACAGCAGTACTGACTCCACTGTGAGGGTCCATGTCTCATACAGCAGTACTGACTCCACTGTGAGGGTCCATGTCTCATACAGCAGTACTGACTCCACTGTGAGGGTCCATGTCTCATACAGCAGTACTGACTCCACTGTGAGGGTCCATGTCTCATACAGCAGCACTGACTCCACTGTGAGGGTCCATGTCTCATACAGCAGTACTGACTCCACTGTGAGGGTCCATGTCTCATACAGCAGTACTGACTCCACTGTGAGGGTCCATGTCTCATACAGCAGTACTGACTCCACTGTGAGGGTCCATGTCTCATACAGCAGTACTGACTCCACTGTGAGGGTCCATGTCTCATACAGCAGTACTGACTCCACTGTGAGGGTCCATGTCTCATACAG
This sequence comes from Nannobrachium achirus, assembly GCF_963921795.1. Classification (NCBI taxonomy): domain Eukaryota; kingdom Metazoa; phylum Chordata; class Actinopteri; order Myctophiformes; family Myctophidae; genus Nannobrachium; species Nannobrachium achirus. The sequence continues at coordinate 6,212,289 of NC_137827.1, forward strand.
CAGTACTGACTCCACTGTGAGGGTCCATGTCTCGGCTAGGGCATTCACAAATAGTGATTTGTAGTATTCGAATTATTCAACCTCAAAGTATTCGAATAGTCGAATATTCGACAGGACTGGCCAAACTGTCAAATATTAAGTAAGCAAGAGGCGAACATTGTGAAAATAGCCGAACGCGAGGCGTTGTGAGCATGTAGATCTGCTATTTTCACAATGTTTATCTGCGGAACCGAGTCACATTAAATGTAATACCTACAATTCCAAGTGCTTGTCAGGGTGGGGGTCCCCAGTTCAAATATGTTTATTTAAAAAAATAAACCTCGTATAGAGTACAAATGCATCCACCATGGGCATTGACAACTCATTCTTATGACTTCCTATCTAGCCAAGCTTTATAAACTATATATTTTTTAAAGAGAAAACAATTAAAACATAAAAATAAGCGAATATTAGACTTCAGTGAACAACGTTGAATAGTGACTTTGATATTCGAATATTCCAATATTCAAATATTTGGTGAATGCCCTAGTCTCGGCCCCATACAGCAGCAACAAGCACATTCAACAGCTGCTTTACTGGTGAAGTCATGCTCTTTTACTGTATCAAAGAAAGACCATTAGGCCTAAATATGTGTCAATGACCCAGCAGACTCGTCACTGTCTGTTCTATGATCTCCTTTCAATGCATTAGGAGTGGGGGGGGAGCCAAATGGAATGCACACGTCCTGAGAAATGATTCATTTGATTCACTAGTTAGTGTTTGGAATCCAGGGATAGCTGGAAATATTATTTTCACTTCATTTAAAAAAAGAAAGACATGTTGAGCTGTTATGCACATGTGAGCCCGGAGCGTTTATGGGACACAAGTCTTAAAGTCTAGTGGAACCAATCGCTTCGGTCAAGGCTTTTTAGAGGACATTTCCTAACAGTGTGGCGTTGCACGGACTTCCAGCAAAACCTCCCTCCCGCGGTCTTGGAAGTGGACTCGCATTTTGTGTACGCCAGTAAATGTCCGCTGTATACACCTTAAATCATGTATTAGTCATGAGCTGGGTTGGACACTGTGTGTCTGTGATGTTCCATTACTATATGGAGGAACGTGTCTAAGCACAGTGAACATCCTCATTGTCACAGGGACAACAAAGCAAAGCTAAACACATACAGTACATCAAAATGCAGAGAGAGACGGTGTCGTGCCTCAGGATGCCATGCAGTGTCCTTGAGGCATGACACTGCTAAACCAAGAACCTCTAAACAAATTAAATGATACGAAAATGTTGCTATTAGGCTACATTGAAACTATAAGATATCTATCTATCAGTCAGAAAATGAATCTAACATCTATCTAATAACATTCTCTCTAAATTACTTTTTTAACAGTGGGGCCAAGAAAGAAAGAAAATAAAAAGCCCAAGTAGCACATGACCAAGTTTTGTCTGAAGAGTCGGGTTCTGAAGCTTGTAGCTTGGCTATAAGAAGAATATAAGCATGCTGGGGTTCAAGCGGTTAAATGTTTGGAAGGAGACATAATAAACAATGCCTCATACATCCAGAACTGTTACTTTTCGCGATTCAAATAAAAATTCGAATGCAAAAGTAGCAAATCTACAAGTGCAAAACGCACCGTTTCGCGCCACGTTTCGAGATAGTGGATCAGCTACTTTTGATGCTTTTGTGTGACGCCAGGCCTGGAATTGCGTCATTTTAGGGGCGTGGCCACTTGGCTTTTTGGTGTTGTCCATTTTTTGAGGGCACAAAGACCAAATGCCAGGGCAGGAAGGCCATCAAATAAAACACAATTTTAGTCCATTGAACGAATTTGTTGAATTTAAGGGTTAGGGATGATAACCTAATCTGCAGTGAAAGATAAATGATGGTATTTACAATGTGATCCATGCTCAGCCCTGCACCAATCAAAGTCACTGGATTGGTTTAAAGATGGGGACTCGGGGGAGTTAAGATTTCAGAATCTCAACAATTCTGTCTACATGACAAGAAAGAGACACTGGTGTGTACTGTAGTCTGTCTACATATTGACAAGAAAGAGACAGAGGAGAGAAAGTGGTACAGTCAGCTGGGGCATTAAGGCCACTGTGGCCTCAGGTTATGCCATTGTTTTGAGGGGCACAAGGCCACTGTGGCCTCAGGTCATGCCATTGTTTTGAGGGGCACAAGGCCAAACTGAGGGGCAACGGCGGCCATGCCTTCATGGCCTCCATGAAATTCCTGCCCTGTGTGACGCTGTAGTGCATACATGGGCAACTGGCGGCCCGGGGGCCACATGCGGCCCCCACCTTCACTTAATGCGGCCCGCATGTTAAATAATATCGGAATACTGATATATTATTGATTTCAGCTGTTACAATTCCAACCATGCAAACATGACCCGCTTTAATTACTTCTGTCTATTAGTAGCTTAATGACTCATAGGCTACTAGTATGTTTCATGTCCAATGTATTTGTATTTGAGTTCATTATGTTAACATAAGAACATATTAATGCATTTGAAATTAAATTAAAATGTTACTTTTCAGGATTCCAATTCAAGAATAGCGAAAAAATAATTTAGGATTCCAATTAAAAAAAGAACAAAAATAGCAGATCTACAAGCTCAAAACGCGTCGCACTGCGACGCGTTTTGAGCTTGTAGATCGGTTATTTTTGTTCTTTTTGACTGTGTATATGCATTGTGGCCCTCTGGAGTGAATGTGAAAATATAGTGGCCCTCTCCAACATCAAAGTTGCCCACCTCTGCTGTAGTGTGATCAATTACAGACGTTAATTTTATGGGAAAAAAAACAACACACAAAGTATGGAGATACAAGGTTTCTGCCTGACACCAACGAACCAACGAACGCCATGTTTGTTGTTACCTCAGCCCTCGATGCGATGTTTTCTTGGCACGCGTCGCGGCCCAGACACAGCTGTCCTGGAACCCGCCGCTGTTGTTTGTGTTCTGTACCCCGAGCTTTTTTCACATGCATGCCTGGCTTGGAACTTTTTTATTTGCACATCACGGTCTCTCTCCCCGAGCATCGCAGCTCTCTCTGCGCTGTGGAATCTGGACCACCTGCAACAATTAAAACATGCCTCGGCAGCCCAGCTCGGCGCGGCGGGGCATCCATCAACTCTGCATTTGCTTTATAAGAGAAAGTTGTTGTTCCAAATGGTGCTTAAAAGCCAGCAGCTCCGGTTTCAACCCCTCTGAGGGTCCACTGCGCTCTGTCAGAACCCAGGACACGCACGTACACACGCACGCACGCACACACACACACGTGGTGATTCTCAACCTGTGGGGCGGTCCCCAAATAACAGTGAAGTGGCAATTTAAGGACTTTTAAGATGTTTGTAAAACCTAAAAACAAACAATCAAAGGTAATCAACAAACTACACAATCTGCTCAAACACAACATGTAGGCCTATCTGTGGAACACTGGACACTCATAGTGGTGGAAGAAACAGGCCTGCTCCCATCAGGAGTCATTCAGCCTTTGATGATCTGTGGAAATTCACTCCACAGTAGGGATGGGGCTCGTTAGTTTTTATTGATAATGAGCACCTTATTGATCCTGCTTATTGAGACGGGCTTTTATCCAGCCCACTATTGAGCGTTTTCTAATATTTTGTGGAAAGATATGAGACAAATTCTGAACAGAACTGTTATTTATTTATTTTTATTTTTTTAATTATTGGCCAGTTGTTGTGAGTTTGTGGCTGACCACTATCTATGAAGATGACAAAAAGTAACAAATATTATCATTAAATATCATTAAAACAATTATTCCTAAATGTGCAATAAGTGTTAAATGGCCATGATGGCCCATGATGTCATGGGCCGCTATGCTCGATAACAGGCTTGATAAGCCCAAAGCGTATTGATACCGGGTACTCAATACATTAGTTAGAGTTTGTAGCGGACCCTTGTTTGGAGCTCCAACCCTCGTCCAGAGACTTCCTCCTGGGAGAAGAGGTGTGGGATGTGTTGCATAGTGGGAGATCGTATCATCCTCTTTGGAGGGTGGAACACACCTGATATCTGATGTCTATACTGCCGACAAGCTGCTGATGTTGAACACATTCTTCAGGGCCTCAACAAGTGTTGTTTTATATGAGTCTGTCAGCGGTGATCAGAACAGATCTGGTCCTGATCATCAAACAGGGATGATCAGAACAGATGATTATCATCAAACAGCGGTGTGTTAATGATCCTCTGTGCGGTCCTCCTTTTAGACAGGCCTGCACCACAAACCGCCCTGTGACCCAATGTGTTCCAGCATGCACACACAGCTGTGTATTAGGCTGCTATACTTGTGAGGACATCAACATTTTTTATGAATGCCCTTTATATATATATATATATATATATATATATATATATATATATATATATATATATATATATATATATATATATATATAAATTTGGGGCATTTGTAACTTTAAGCCTAAGGTCAAAGAATAGCAGATCTACAAGCGAGCAGATCAGTTATCTCTGATAACTGATCTGTGGTGACACCAGATAATGGTGACACCAGCCCACAACTAGGCTAAGTATAAACCATGCAGGGCTGCATATAATGATGGCTACTGTAACTCAGCACATCACACACACACACACGCACGCACGCACACACACACACACACACACACACACACACACACACACACACACACACACGCACACACGCACACACGCACACATGCACACCGCACACCGCACATAAAGATAAGGAAAACGTCATTGTCCATTAAATTTAACATCAAATTTGAAATTTGCCTTTGGCAAACTGGCACCCGGTCTACAAACAATAAAAACACAACCATAATTCATTATGAAATACACAAATTCAATAAAATACAACATAAAACACGTTCCAATAACTGTAGCAGTGACCATGGGCAGGGTGGTAGGGTGTAGCAGGGTGGTAGGGTGTAGCAGGGTGGTAGGGTCATTCATAAATGTTCTCATGTAAAATATCCACTGCCGATGAAGTACCAACACATTCTTGTAACACTTTGTTTTCTTTTTACTTTACTGTACACCACACCACACTGCACCACATACAATATTTACATTTTCCATTACACAAACGTTACCCTATCGGTAAGAAACAAATTGACCTTTTTAACTGTGATTATAATACAATATACATTTGTATTACAACTATCCTGGATTATAACTGTGATTATAATACACTATAAAGTATTAATGTATTACTATGATAATTATAATACACTATAATAGATTATAATAGTGGTTATAACACAATAGAATCTATTATCACGTATAACAACTATATCCTGGTGATCTAAATGAAAAGTCAGTGAGTGATCAGTCATTATGAAGAGTTTGGCCCTGTTTGGCCCTAGCTCAAACCTATTCTAGATTGGATACTTTTTACTACCACGTTTAGTATCACTTTCACACCACTCTACCCAGGTCATTGTAGTGGAAAACCTGGCACAAGTGGGCGGTGTGGAGTAGTGTGGTGTTGGGCCATGTCAGTGGAAAAGGGGCTTATGATGGTAAATGCTGACTCCACGAAAACCGCTCTGTCTCAGAGATAATGCTCTGTTATTAGAAATACGCAATATTCTTTGTGCCCTTCCGAGTTCCTACCTCCCTTGGTGGTGTGTGTGTGTGTGTGTGTGGGGGGGGGGGGGGGGGGGGTGACAAGGGGGGGATCATAATTCATGTTAAAACAACAGGAGTGAGCATGTCTCCAGGTCCAGGCCGTTCCTGTGCGTGTCTCTTTGGCTCCAGGTTCCCGTGTTCCTTTGAAGGAGCTGATGATGAATGAAGCGGTGTGTTCATTCAGCTAGTTGTCATTGAGCGTCTAGGAGGCTGTGTGTGTTCATTTTACAGCAAAATGTTGATTTTGACAGCAATTGTTTGTGTAAAGTTTTCAAATAATTGTAGTAGAGTAAAAAAAAAGTACAACATTTACCTCTGAGATGTAATGGAATAGAAGTAAAATTTTTGGAAATTGGAAATACTCAAATACCTCAAAATTGTACTTTAGTGCAGTACTTGAGTAAATGTCCTCAGTTACTTTACACCACTGCAGTCAGTATAATATTCCTTTCCAGGGAGCAGAATGAAGTGACCAGGGAGAATGTTAGAGAGGCAGGGTCTGAAATGTCAAAAGGGCCTTTTGGTGGAAATATCGAAAATAGCACACCTCCAAGGATAAGCAGCATAATCAAGTCAATACTGGAGTTGTGGCGTAACGGCGTGGATTTCTACACAGAGAGGGCAATTCATACATAGGTTTGCATTCAAGTTCAGGAGAGTTTGGACAAGGCAATTCTCTTGAATGCTGCCTTCAGGTATAGCATGGAAAGAGGGCATTACAATATTTCTTTCACCATAGTAAAAACTGCATTCATGGTCTGGAGAGGGTACTTATTACAGACTGGTAAAAGGGCAGGGGCTCAAGCCCCCTTTGATGTCTAAGTGTGCACGTGCCTGCTACTGTCCCTCCGGAGAAGAGAAGAGAAGAGAAGAGAAGAGAAGAGAAGAGAAGAGAAGAGAAGAGGAGAAGAGAAGAGAAGAAGAGAGAGGGAACCTCCCTGCCTCTCTGTCATCTGAGCCTCCCTCCATCTGCCTCGACTTATAGGAGCATTTTGTTGTAATTGTGCTGAATGGCAGGACTGTCAGTGATTAGAGTCTTTGGGGAGGAGAGGACGGCCACTCTGTTCAATTATTAGATCATTGATTACAATAATGTGGGAAATTGCCCATTGGAGACACCTGGCCCGGCAGGCTGGCTCAGCGGTGGAGAAGAGAAGGGGCACTGGTGGAGAGTATTAAGTACTTTTAAGTATAGGTCAGGGTAGGTTTACTTGTATGGAGCATTTCAATAACAAGGCAATTCAATGGCGTTTACACAAAACATTAGCAAAGGAAAAACTATTATAAACTGACATTAGGATGCATACAACTAAGAATAACTAGAAAAAGTGCTCCTCGGAGAACAGGTCTCCGCCATTGTGAGCCAGCAATGTTAGTAATTCGCCAATCTGGATGGAATAGTAAAAATAGGACAGATCCGTCTTGATAGCATGATCACAGATACAATGTGTGGCCGATTTGTGTGATGTTTGGACAAAATCTGTAGGAGAAATATAGAAAAAATGTTGCTGTGTTAAAAGGCCAAATTCATCATGCATCTTAGTGGGAATGTAAAGGCATGTCTATACTTTGACTGAAACCGCCCTTTTCAGTCAAAAGGTTCCGGTTCGACTACAAAATGACTTCACTCGCGACTTTTGAAAAGCATTACACAGAATGAGAGTTCGTGCACGTCGTAAAGTCCAACTCACTGAACATTTCGGTCAAAGTATGGACAGGCCTTAAGTGCAAAGTTTCACGGTGATCGGACGCTGCGGCTGCGTTGATGATTTGAGGCATTTTGTTCAAAACGGGCCGCTCCCGCGAACTTTAGATGCCAATCTTAGCCAATCAGGATGGAATAAGCAAAAAGATCTGAGCTTCCACCACAGAGGTTGGGGAAGGTGCAGCGGTTTGTGACAGTTGATGTAGCGTTAAGACCCGGGAAACCTTATCTTTTCCTCCATGACACGATGAGGAATCCTACTGAAGAGCTCTGCAACATGGTCTGGAGGTCAGACATGCACATATCGGCGAAGTCGGGTGGAAACCTTGTATGTCCAAAACCGTTTGTTTCGTTTTTATCACTTTAAAAAATAGCAGATCTACATTAAGCACACAACGCCTCACATCGCGAGGCGTTGTGTGCTTGTAGATCGGCTATTTTCACTAGTTTCGTGTAACAGTCTTGTACTACGAAGCAGGGGTTTTTTCCCTACCGGAAAAACTTTGAAACTTGGAGATAGGAGGTTTCTGCCGGACAGTGAGGATATGGTATATGGTTGAAACATGCGTGAAATGTGACTCTCCTACTGTAGATTGGAAGGTTGGCTGTCAAAATGAAGCACTGGTGACTCCTCTTGGTTACAGAGACACACGGTTAATCACCTCCAGGTCTGGAAGCTGGGCCTGTGACCTTATACATGACCACACACGCGCGCGCGCACACGCACGCACGCACGCACGCACGCACGCACGCACGCACGCACGCACGCACGCACGCACGCACGCACGCACACACACACACACACACACACACACACACACACACACACACACACACACACACACACGTGTGCACGTACATGTACACGCGAGGGCAGGCAGGCAGGCTGATCAGATGAAATTGGAATCCTGAACGGCTATTTTCTGGTCACTATAGAGAGCTGGAGAGACTGGTTGACCGCAGTGGTGGAAAGTAACTAAGTACTGTAGATGTACTTAAGTACTGTACTTAAAGGGGCACTCCACCACTTTTCAACCTATGTTCATATGATTGGTCCTCACTCAAAAATAGTCAAAAAAATATTCTTTTTTTTTATTTTTTTCTCAGAGGAGGGCTGTGGGCAGGTCAGAAACCCATCGTCTTGTGACATCATCGATTGCCAATCCAGCTTATAGAAACTGCAGGCTTTCTATTCCTGAAAAGTTGCAATTTTAAAGTGGAAGCCATTGTTCTCGCAATAATAAGAATCTAAATATCTTTTTCAAAAATATCGATTAATTTCTTTTTTTTTTTAAATGATGATGACACAAGACGATGGATTCTGAACTTCCCACAGCTCTCCTAGGAGACTTGGACTGAGTAGAAAAAAATTGTGATATTTTATCATGAACATTAGTGAGGACCTATTATATGAAGACAGGTTGAAAAGTGGTGAACTACTCCTTTAAGTACAATTTTGAGGTATTTGTACTTTACTTGGGTCTGTCCAATTTCAAATACTTACTCCGCTACATCTCAGAGGCAAATATTGTACTTTTTTTTTTACTCCACTACAATTATTTGAAAGCTTTGGTTACTAATGACTTTGTACATTTGGATTATTATTACAAAACATACATTAACCACTTCAGCCATGTATACATTTCGGCCATTTGAAAATAGCCGATCTACAAACTCACAATGCTTGGTGATTCGACACATTGTTATGCCTCATTCACACTACAGATATATAGTTGAACGTTTTGCTTGGTAATTCAATGTAATCTCAATGGAAACCAGCTTTTAAAGTGATCCCTGGCTAATACGACAAATATGCCTTAATACATTATAATAGTCCTCTATAACTACAATGTAAAATTAAAAACACCTAAAATATTTTATTTCTCCTAGAAATAACGAATCTTTCACTCAATAGGGGAAATGCCTGTCGCAAGTTGATGATGTCATAAATGTCATGTGTGATCTATCCCTATGGAATTTACAGCATGCATGTGCAAAAAACACATTTGAAATATTGATTTGATGCTCATATTAACCATAGGAAATATTAAGTTTGTTTTTATTTTCACATGCATGCCATAAATTCCATAGGGATAGATCACACATGACATTTATGACATCATCAACTTGCGACGGGCATTTCCCCTGTTGAGTGAAAGATTAGCTATTTCTAGAAGAAATATAATATTTAAAGTGTTTTTAATTTTACTTTGTAGTTATAGAGGACAATTATAATGTATTAAGGCATATTTGTCGTATTAGTCAGGGATCACTTTAAGCTTTCAAAGCTTTGCTTGGAGCGTCTCCTGTATCTTTAAAGCTGGTTTCCATTGAGATTACATTGAATTACCAAGCTAAACGTTCAACTATATATCTGTAGTGTGAATGAGGCATTAGTCTTAGTTTTAGTCAACATAGTGTTGTTTTTGTCAGTGAAAAAAAGGTAGTTCACGATAATTTTTCATCATAGTTTTAAGTCGACGAAATTAACAGATGTCTGGTGGTCATCCATTTGGGGGTCCTTGACATGAGCACCACGGGACCTGTACAACAGTTTTTCGGTTAGGGTCTGTCTGGCACCCTTCCAGGCGCGCCTCTCTCCCCCCCCTGCATGGTTATCCAAGGAGGTGATGATGATGACTGTGGGTGATGTTTTAACACTGCAGCACACTCCAGAAAGCTCAACTATTAAAAAGATGAAGAGTATTTCAGCGCTAGTAGGTGGTGTGTTCTTCCCACGGGAAACGTGAATAAAAAGCCAGGAGAGGTCAACGTGTTTCTTTCATTCCTTGTTCTTGCGGAAACACTCCCTGCATAGCGCTGACTAACTGCTGGGAGATGCTCACTGTCTGCAGTGTGACCAAACTGCAACACATTCATTACAGAAGAGAGGGAGATGCTCACTGTCTGCAGTGTGACCAAACTGCAACACATTCATTACAGAAGAGAGGGAGATGCTCACTGTCTGCAGCGTGACCCGACTGCAACGCATTCATTACAGAAGAGATGTCTCCTTTGTATTTCACAACCTCGCTTTGAAACAATGCTTTATTTACTTAAGACGAGTGCAGAGAGAAAGAGTAGAGGGAGAACTTATTATGCAACGCAGGAACTGAACAGTCAGTGCGCTGTGTTTGTCCGCACATCAGTTTTGTGACGAAAAGAGAGCCGAGCCAGAAGTCAAATCTCTCGATAACACGAGCAGTCTTCGCTCCTACTCTCTCTCACCCTATGGTCAGCTAGGGAGGGTCATGACCGAAAGAATACCGGCCTCTCCCTCAAAGATAGGGTGAGAAGTTCGGTCATCTGTGCGGGACTCGGAGTAGAGTCGCTGCTCCTTCACTTGGAAAGGGATAGTGATGGAGCCCTAAACAAGGTTAGCTCGATAACCCAATAACAGATTTATTGAGTACCCCGGTATCAATAAGCTTTGGGATTATCAAGCTTGTTATCGAGCATAGCGGCCCATGATGTCATGTTTAAACATCAAGAAATTATTACAGTACTATCCATAATATAAAGCCATTTAACACTTATTGAACACTAATGAATGATTGTTTTAATGATATAGAGAATCACAGCGGAAGTGGTTTACTGGTCCCACAAAAGAATCTCCCATTACCCATAGACTTTTACAAAAATATTTATAACACTTATGTTCAGCCTAGAACCAAGCCAACCAGGATGTCAGTGAATCATGACCATAAAACCTTTGATACATGAAAACATATTTTAATATTTAATTATTTGATATGCTACATTTAATAAATACCCTTTGTTTAGCGATTTTCAAAATGTTCTTTTCATAGAAACAAAGGTTTCATGTTCATGATTCACTGCAATCCTGGATGGCTTGGTTCTAGGCTTAACATCATTGTTATAAATATTTTTGTGAAAGTCTATGAGGAAAATGAACGGGAGATTTTTTTTGTGGGACCAGTAAACCACGCCCACTGCGATGCTCTATTTAATGATATTTGTTACTTTTGTCAGTTGTCATCTTCATAGATGTTGGTCAGCCACAAACTCACAGTCGCAACAACTGGCCAATAAAAAAATTGCCAGTTATGTTCTGAATTTGTCATGTCATATCTTTCCTCAAAATATTAGAAAACGCTCAATGGTGGGTTCATTATCAATAAAAATGTACGAGCTCCATCCCTATAGCTTAGGTGGTTCGGGCATCTAGTACGGATGCCTCCCGAGCGTCTCCCTAGGGAGGTCCTCGCTGAATGTCCCACTGGTGACAGATGGGGGGATTACATCTCCACACTGGCCTGGGAACACCTCAGCATCCCCCAGGTGGAAGCACTGTTAGCTAATGTTACCCAGGAAAGGGGAAAGGGAGATCTGGAGCTCTATTCGGTTGAAGATGATGGGATTTGAACCACGTGGTTGAACTTGATGCACTGTACCGGTCACCCACCGGGGTGCCGGGAGCCCCAACATATACATGTAAAATATATGCTGTTCATTTAACTCGACAACATTAAACCAAATGTACTCGTAAAGGGTCCATTTGGTTCCGTTTGTTTAACTCATCCCATGCACTTGCTGACCCAAAAGGGTCCAGGCATTTGGTTGTTGGTATATCAATCAGTTTGGGTGTTTAATTTCACCCTCAGGGTCAAATGAACACTCCACGTTTTGCTGTGTGTTCCTGAAAACAATTTTGGAGAGAAAATATCAACTTTTATATTCCCACTGACATTTATGAATACCTTGACAGAAGCGTTCATCCCAACACATGGAATGTATTGAACTGTCATATTGCCTTCGTTTCATGCCTATATAGCACTAAGCAGACCCACCCATGTGCACAAGCGCACAAACGCACAAACGCACGCACGCACGCACGCACACACACACAAAGCAGGCATAAACATATGCATGAATGCACACACAAACGAAAGCATGTACAAACGCAAGAACATATGCATGCACACCCAAACTCATGACACATGCACAAAAAAACGCATGCACACACAAACGCACACAAGTTTGTATTACTATGCATGTGAGGACACGAACATTTAGGATGTGATTTCTTGAATGCATGACTTTTTACAGGGTTCATTTTTAACCCTAACCCAACCCAACTCGTCTACTCTGTGTAAATGTTGAATCCTGACCAGAACCCCAAACTGAATCTCTTCCTAATTGTAGGCTTGAGTCATATTTTTATTTAAATGTTTTGTCGCATTCCTAAGCCAATAAATTGATGACCAGCGGTGGTTAGGAGATACAAAGAGTCTCCTTTCAAGGAATTCAAGAGGGGAACAAAAAGTAATTTTGGGGGTGAACTATCCCTTTAACCATAAAACAACCATTTATGGTTAAAAAAAAACATCTACTTCTTAAAGTGCATTATCGTCTCTGTTGGGTGGAAACCTGCATATGTCCAAAACCGTTACTTTTCAGCATTCAAATTCAAAAGGATCAAAAGCAGCAGATCAACAATGAACGCGCCATTCATGCTTCATGCCGCGTTTCGAGCTCGTCGATTTGATACTTTTGATGTTTTTGTGTGACACTGTAGTATGATGGCTGTAGTGTAGTATGATCGCTGTAGTAGGACGTTAATTTACAAAAAAGTAAAAATACAGATATAAGAGGTTTCTGCACAACAGCAACGATATAGCCTACTTATCGTCGTTATTAGGTGGAAACGTCTAAAACCGTTACCCATCATTTAAAAAAATGATTTAAGCTAGTGAAATTAGCCGATCTACAAGCACACAACGCCTCGCGGTGCTTGTAGATCTGCTATTTTCACTAGTTTTGTGCAACAGTCTTATATGACGAAGCAGGGCTTTACTTTACGAAAAAAAACATACACATTTGAAACTTGGAGAAACGAGGTTTCTGCAGGACAGTGACGATATGTGAGGGCCACGTCCCTCACAAGTATAGTACACACACACACACACGCACACACACACACACACACACACGCACACGCGCACACGCACACGCACGCACACGCGCACACGCACACGCACACACACACACACACACACACACACACACGCGCACGCGCACACACGCACACGCGCACACGCACACGCACACGCACACGCGCACACGCGCACACGCACACGCACACGCACACACACACACACACACACACACACACACACAAGCACAAGCACACACTCATCCCATCCCCATTCCAACCATAGTATAACTGTGGTGTGCGAGGATGCAGTTCCTGAGCCAACATCATATTTTATGCTCCCCTCCCATAAACGCTGCAGTTATGGGTCATGTGTGCTCCGCGCAGGGCCAGGCCTTGTAAATGTTGTGCTATTTTGACATGGGAAAAGTTGTGGATAACGCGCGGGGGCTCGCACACATCAATCACATTTTTTCTTGATGTTTTCATCCTTTTCTCGATCCCCGATGCTTCTTGTGGTGGAGGATGGAGGAAGGCCCTGGCCTGAGGTATTTATCACTGAGCAGCTTCTTGTGGTGGAGGATGGAGGAAGGTCCTGGCCTGAGGTATTTATCACTGAGCAGCTTCTTGTGGTGGAGGATGGAGGAAGGCCCTGGCCTGAGGTATTTATCACTGAGCAGCTTCTTGTGGTGGAGGATGGAGGAAGGCCCTGGCCTGAGGTATTTATCGCTGAGCAGCTTCTTGTGGTGGAGGATGGAGGAAGGCCCTGGCCTGAGGTATTTATCACTGAGCAGCTTCTTGTGGTGGAGGATGGAGGACGGCCCTGGACTGAGGTATTTATCACTGAGCAGCTTCTTGTGGTGGAGGATGGAGGAAGGCCCTGGCCTGAGGTATTTATCACTGAGCAGCTTCTTGTGGTGGAGGATGGAGGAAGGCCCTGGCCTGAGGTATTTATCACTGAGCAGCTTCTTGTGGTGGAGGATGGAGGACGGCCCTGGCCTGAGGTATTTATCACTGAGCAGCTTCTTGTGGTGGAAGATGGAGGAAGGCCCTGGCCTGAGGTATTTATCGCTGAGCAGCTTCTTGTGGTGGAGGATGGAGGAAGGTCCTGGCCTGAGGTATTTATCACTGAGCAGCTTCTTGTGGTGGAGGATGGAGGAAGGTCCTGGCCTGAGGTATTTATCACTGAGCAGCTTCTTGTGGTGGAAGATGGAGGAAGGTCCTGGCCTGAGGTATTTATCACTGAGCAGCTTCTTGTGGTGGAGGATGGAGGAAGGTCCTGGCCTGAGGTATTTATCACTGAGCAGCTTCTTGTGGTGGAGGATGGAGGAAGGCCCTGGCCTGAGGTATTTATCACTGAGCAGCTTCTTGTGGTGGAGGATGGAGGAAGGTCCTGGCCTGAGGTATTTATCGCTGAGCAGCTTCTTGTGGTGGAGGATGGAGGAAGGTCCTGGCCTGAGGTATTTATCGCTGAGCAGCTTCTTGTGGTGGAGGATGGAGGAAGGTCCTGGCCTGAGGTATTTATCACTGAGCAGCTTCTTGTGGTGGAGGATGGAGGAAGGTCCTGGCCTGAGGTATTTATCACTGAGCAGCTTCTTGTGGTGGAAGATGGAGGAAGGTCCTGGCCTGAGGTATTTATCACTGAGCAGCTTCTTGTGGTGGAGGATGGAGGAAGGTCCTGGCCTGAGGTATTTATCACTGAGCAGCTTCTTGTGGTGGAGGATGGAGGAAGGCCCTGGCCTGAGGTATTTATCACTGAGCAGCTTCTTGTGGTGGAGGATGGAGGAAGGCCCTGGCCTGAGGTATTGATCGCTGAGCAGCTTCTTGTGGTGGAGGATGGAGGAAGGCCCTGGACTGAGGTATTTATCGCTGAGCAGCTTCTTGTGGTGGAGGATGGAGGAAGGCCCTGGCCTGAGGTATTGATCGCTGAGCAGCTTCTTGTGGTGGAGGATGGAGGAAGGCCCTGGACTGAGGTATTTATCACTGAGCAGCTTCTTGTGGTGGAGGATGGAGGAAGGCCTGGCCTGAGGTATTTATCGCTGAGCAGCTTCTTGTGGTGGAGGATGGAGGAAGGCCTGGCCTGAGGTATTTATCGCTGAGCAGCTTCTTGTGGTGGAGGATGGAGGAAGGCCTGGCCTGAGGTATTTATCGCTGAGCAGCTTCTTGTGGTGGAGGATGGAGGAAGGCCCTGGACTGAGGTATTTATCGCTGAGCAGCTTCTTGTGGTGGAGGATGGAGGAAGGCCCTGGCCTGAGGTATTGATCGCTGAGCAGCTTCTTGTGGTGGAGGATGGAGGAAGGCCCTGGACTGAGGTATTTATCACTGAGCAGCTTCTTGTGGTGGAGGATGGAGGAAGGCCTGGCCTGAGGTATTTATCGCTGAGCAGCTTCTTGTGGTGGAGGATGGAGGAAGGCCTGGCCTGAGGTATTTATCGCTGAGCAGCTTCTTGTGGTGGAGGATGGAGGAAGGCCTGGCCTGAGGTATTTATCGCTGAGCAGCTTCTTGTGGTGGAGGATGGAGGAAGGCCCTGGACTGAGGTATTGATCGCTGAGCAGCTTCTTGTGGTGGAGGATGGAGGAAGGCCCTGGACTGAGGTATTTATCGCTGAGCAGCTTCTTGTGGTGGAGGATGGAGGAAGGCCCTGGACTGAGGTATTGATCGCTGAGCAGCGGTGGGAGCCGTGGTGTAAAGTAACTACCGGTATAATGTACATGTACTCAAGTTCTGTATTTACCATTTTCAATACTTTTACTTCTATACTCCACTAGGCTATTATCAGAGGCAAATATTGTACTTTTTACTCCATCGGGTGGATTATTTAAAAACTTTAGTCACAAGTTACTTACCGGTAGATAGAAGATTTTGATTATTATTACAAAACATAACGACTTCAGCCGTATATATATTTCGGCCATTTGAAAATAGCAGATCTACAAGCTCATAATGTAATGCATTGTAGATCTGCTATTTTCATGAAAAAAATATGCATTTTGAAACTGAACATTCACATCCAATACATTCAAAACCTGATCGAACCCTACAACCCCAACCGTTCACTCAGATCAGCCAACATGGAGAAGCTGACAGAACCCTTGCTAAAAAACCCAGGACAACGATCCACTCGTCTATAGACTCTTCTCCCTCCTGGCCCCCTACCTGTGGAATAAACTCCTCATTGCACTTAGAACTGCACTCACTCTCTAGCTTCCGCTGTGGTCTGAAGACTCACCTCTTCAGTCTCCACCTTAATTAGCCCATAGCACTTGCCCACCTAATATTTACTGAAAGTTGCTTGTTTTTTTCTTAGATTAGCCTATTATTTCTATACATTTGATATATTGACGTTGATGTACTGATGCACTGATTACCTTACTTATTGTAAGGGCCGATACTGCACTTTTAGAGCCCAACTTATTTTGGTTTGGCTCAGTCCAAACTGAACCTCGATCTGCTTATATTGGTGGTTGGAGGATGGAGAAGGTATTTCTCACATGGCTCAAGGCTGGGCTCATCATCCCAATACTGGTCAGTTGGCTGGAGAGGAGAGCATGTCTGACAGCTGCTCTACTGGGAGGGAAGAGAGGAGAGGAGCCAACACCCTCCATGTACTACTGTACTGTTAGCTGGTCTTGTGCAAGCGTTTCCACAAGGAGCACACAGTTCCACTTTGACCTGCGTGTCAATGATTGGTTCTAACTGGAAAGTTCTTTTTTTATGATTTATAATTTTTATTTGATTTTCAGAACTAGAACGTTCTGAAAATTCAGGGAAATTGCAAGTGTGTTTGCCCATACATACTGGTATATGGAGCACCCTGATGTCATCAAAGCCATATCTTGGAATATATGGACATGCTGTGTCAGTCTCATGTCGTCTGTTACGTGTATGCTTAGAGCATACATGGGCAACTACCTTCGCTTAATGCGGCCCGCAGGTTAATATTGGAATACTGACATATTGTTAATTTCAGCTGTTACAATTCCAAACATGCAAACATGACCTGCTTTAATTACTTCAGTCTATATTAGTAGATTAATGACTACTAGTCAAAGATATTAGATCTACAAGCTCAAAACGTGCCACACTTCGACGTGTTTTAAGCTTGTAGATAGACTATTTTTGCTATGCATTGTGGCCCTCTGGAGTGAGTGTGGAAATATAGTGGCCCTCTCTGTCATCAACGTAGCCCACCCCAGGCTTAGAGCATGCACGGTTTTCTGTATTTCTCTCCCCCTCCACTGATTCTCCTTCTGTCCTCGAACCCATGTCCAGCTCATCACTGAATAATCATCCCTAAACCCCGCCTCACCATTCCATTGGTCTACCAATCATCTCCATTCAGTGCCAATAAATACACCTGTGTCCTGTGCATTTTCAATTCTACTTCTCCCTTCCACCATGCCGAGAGACAGTTCTGTTTTGTTCAGAGTTTAGATTAGACATCTATGATGTCAGTCATCTCCAAATTTGGGAAAAGTTTAAACGTTTGCCTTTTCCCATTCAAGTCAATGGAGAGAATTAATTAGCAAAATGCAAAGCAGGGAGACAAGTCCAGATGAAGCCGGTGGATTTGACATACAGCATGGCCCAAGTGTGTGCCACCGAAGCTGTGGGAGGAGTAGCGTGGCAAAATAAAGTTTATCCAGAAAGATGAAAGATGGAAGAAACACTAAATATTCGTTTTGATAATTGTACCCAGCTCTGCAGATCTGGTACTTTGGTGCTTTTGTGTAGCACTGTAGTATGATCACGTAGCCTATGGGGAATTAAAAATAGGCCTAATAACACACACACATAGACACAAAAGGTTCTAATATGGAAAGGTTTCTGCCTGACAGCAATGATTTAGCAACAGCAAGCTATACAATGTTGCTTGTTATGTCCATTCTGCAGTGACCAGCATGCAAACACCTTCCCTGTTTGCCTGCATGCATGCAGCCAGCACAGGCATCCAGGTGACCAGTTCAACATTTGGCAGTAGATAGTGAGGTGATGGATGCATGGACCAAGCAGCCCAGCACGGCCCTCATCCGTTCTTCATGCCCCTCCGCACTGCGTGCAGGAAATATGGCTTTCAGATGGACAAGAGCGAAGCGAGAAACGGAGTCATATCTTTATTTATGAGCCTTTCCTGTTGGATCCATATGTTTCTGGTTGCATTTGGCAGCGAGGCTGTGGAGTCCTGTTGGCCTCCGCTGGGCTAATGGGGATTACAAGGCCGGGCCTTATGTAAACAGCAATGCCCGGGTTTCCCAAAGCGCAGTCGTACAGGCCCGTCGTAGGACACTCCGGTACGACGACGAGGCTGTTTCCCAAACGCGCCTCTCTCAAAACAGACTACGCTTGCCCTTAAGCTGGCCAGAGCCTTGTATTAGAGAGTTCTGCCAACTCTGCCCCCATGTGAACGGAGATGATGCAACTCTGCACCGACTCTCCTTGAATGGCTATGGGTCCTGATTGATCCCCACAACCAGCTGCGCTCGCAAATGAATTTCAGCTGTTGTGTGATTGTACTCGCCCCGCGAGAAAGAAGTAGAAAACAATGCTGAAAATTAACAAACTTGTTGGTAGGCTAACTGACCACACAGACCCCTTGTTTTTATTTTAAACTCTACTTGGAAGATTTAACGGCTGCCCAAAATAGCCTAGTTGTTTTAATTTTAAACTACGACTTAACTGTTCTTCTAAATCATCCTAAATATTTATATAAGCTACCATGAGACTATATTATAGAGCTTTGATTTTCAAAGTGGGTCCGGGGACCCCAAGAGGTCCTTGATATGTGGCGATGCACTTAAACGGGAGTCAAACCCGAGGCTTTGACTCACCAGTCTAACATACAGTCCGCCAAGCCAACAGCGGTGGCAGCAAGGTTGAAGTAGGAACCAAATGAACCCTCGTCATGGGTGTAACTCAGAGAGTGTACTGTACAATTAAATGGTCCCATTTGTACATGCACGTAGCAGGCTACATACCCAAGATGAGGGTCCATTTGGTTCATATAACTTCCTAACTAAATACAACAGCCCTGCCAATAAAATTCAGCGCTTGATTGGCGCGATGGCTTGTGTGTTGGACTGACAAGTGGAAACTCCGGGTTCTATCCCCGCTTCCCTGCAGTATTATACATCATTTAGCTGGGGACCCCCAAGGGTCCCCGGACCACACTTTGAGAACGAATGGGGAGCTCTTCATTTTTATGTAAGTATTTGTGTTGTGGTGCGCTCTCTAAAGCAACCCAACAGACGCATAACATAACAAATATATAGTTCATCTTTTTTTTTCTTTCTTTTTTCCCCCTCACTATATTACTTATTTTTATAGCAGGTGTGTAGCCTAAGCTAGCTACTCTGCCATCCACTTGACTTAGATCGATTTTTTATATACTTTTATAGTTATATAGTGATCAGCTTCACTACAAAGGGTTTAAGGGCGCCCCAGGTCACCTTTAAAAAAAATCTTCGTAAGACAGGTCTGCGTGATTGACAGGAGCCTTCACAGGTTCTTCTACGATCGTCCTGGAGACCTTACGATGGGTTTTCTGAAGTCATTCCTAAGGTGTGCTCACCCATCGTAGCAGCCCATTTGGTTCCATTGTACACTCTCGACCGGTTTCCTGAAAGCCGTCGTAGCCTTGATTGACAGGAGCCTTCTTAACAGTTTTGCTGCTACGATGGGTCTTACGACCATCCTAAAGCTTAAGATCGCTTTGGGAAACCCGGCCATTAGCATGTCACCACGGCTACACTCAGCAATGCCCTGGACTGGTCATTCCTCCAAACTGTGGTCGGGCGGCCGGTCGGTCAGTCGGTCGGTCGGAGTGAGGTTTCACATCTGAGGGTGCCCGATCATTGTGGCTTGCTTACTGGCCCGGTGTTGACTTGTTCCGCCAGTGAGCTTGTTGTTTTTAGAATTAGTTTTTAATGCATGAAAAATAATATATTTCTTTTTAACTCGCATCCCACAAAAATAGTTTCACAAACCCACAAATAAGTCCCGCTCCCGTCTGGGAAACAGTGGTTTTATTGCTCAGCGGTTTACATGGCCATGGCCATAATATGAATATGAATATGAATATTAATAAAAACCTGGTCTCCCTGTTTTGGGCATGTCATCGTTGTCAAAAGTATTCCATTTTTTATATGTTTTTTTTTTTTTATAAAGTTTTTACTGAATAGCTTTTGGTCTGCCAATGTTTTTCTTAGACTACTAGTTCTATGCATTTGATGTGTTAATGTATTATTATTTTAAGTCGCTCTGGATTAAGAGCGTCTGCTAAATGCCTAAATTGTAAATTGTATTCAATGTAAAATAGAAACGATAAATGCATGAAATCTCTGTCCGTGTGCCCGCCTGTAGTTCAGGTTATATTGAGAAATGTTGAACCGATCCACATGGAACTCAGTGCATGTACGTACGCAGGGGCGTCACAAGGGGTAGGAAAGTGGGACTGAGTTACCAGGGCCCAAGGTGGAGGGGCCCTAGTAACTTTAGCTGTTGAAAAATAGCAGATATACAAGCTCACAGCGCGGCACCGTGTCGTGAAATCTTTGAATATGTATTTTTTTCGCGAACATTTGTAACTCAAATTTTGCTTCCGCGGGGGTCCCTGGAACTAAATATTTTGAGATGGGGGTCCGTGGCCAAATTCATATCATTTTGGGGGTCCTTCACATGAAAAGGTTAATTTGAGCATCAATGACATGGAAACATGGGTTTCTTGCACACATTTTCACAATTTTTCAAAAATAGCAGATCTACAAGCTCGCAGCACGGCACTCGGTGCCGCGCTGTGAGCTTGTATATCTGCTATTTTTCAATAGTTAACATTCATGGGGGGCCCGCAGTGAATCCTTGTACCCAGGGCCCAGAGTTTGGTGTGACGCCCCTGCATGTACGGCTTGTCTTTGGAGGGCTCCTTGGCAAGGAAAGCTTTGGGAACCCCCTTTAGCTGAAGTTTTTTAGCCTTGGAACAACTTGGACGAGCTTCAGTGACAGCCTGCTGTGATCACAGTAAATCTAGAATGGAGGGAAACAAAGGCCACGATAAAAGAATATAGGACCAGGAAGATTTAGAAGGATTTCGAAATATTATTACCAGTAAGGCTCCCTAATCGGGAGATAAGCGACCGTAGGTCACTTATCTCCACAAATAGGGCAAAAATGTGTTTTGCCAAAATCTTCCTGATCCATGTTGATGACATGAGTGTAGACATACTGTGTAGTGATTTTCGTGATTTTAGGGCAAAATCTGTAGGAGCAGTGTCCAAAAATGTGTTTTTAAAAATCGGCCTGGAGGTGGCGCTATATGGGACAGATTCATGTTGATGGGATGAGTGTAGACATACTGTGTACCGATTTGCGTGATTTTAGGGCGAAAATTGTAGGAGCAGTGTCCAAACATGTGTTTTGCAAGAATCGGCCTCATGGTGGCGCTAGAAGAGGGCCATGTGAGAAATGAGGGGTGGGGTCTCCGCGCCGGCAAGGCGGACGAATAGGTACCGGCCCCGGCTGTCCCGGTCGCTCCTAGCCGGAGTTACGGCATTTTATGTGAGCTGCAGTGTAGGGGGTCCTCCACTGGGGGCGCCACTACTTTTGCATCCGTTCTGGAGCACCAGGAGTCGGTGGTCCCCGGGAATTCCCCGTGAGCAGCCCCATTGGGGTGGTCATTTGGTCATGTTTGCGCATTTGGTCATTTTTTACATCTGGGGGTCCCCCAGGGACCTGGGGGTCCCTGGAGCTCTGGGGGTCCTTGGAGGTTGTAGTTTGGCAGCCAAGGAACGTGTGTGCAAAATTTGGCATGGATCGGGGCAACGGTTGCGGAGATATAAGCAGGGAAAAAGTGTGACGTGTGAGGTGTGACAGACAGACTGACGGACGGACTGACGGACTCACTCACAGTTTGTGCAGGTTTTGATAGTAAATGCGACCTATGGTCGCAATTATTATTTATTTCAATCAATTGGAGGTGAGTTCGAAGGCCTGCAGCCACTCTGTTGAGCAGACTCAATTTGTTTGTTTTGAGCCTGTTGATCTGCTATTTTGCTATTGACAGAGACAATATCGCTGTTAAGCAGAAACGTATCTCCATATTTCTCTTTTAAACAGACAGGGTCCATTCTAGAAGTTCAAGCTATATGTATATAAAAATAATTTAGCTACTGTGCGTGTCAGCCTTTCGTGTCAACCTCCATGTTCTGGAAGTGTACGTAGTCCACCTCTCTCCCCCCTCTCTCTCTCTCTCTCTCTCTCTCTCTCTCTCTCTCTCTCTCTCTCTCTCTCTCTCTCTCTCTCTCTGCGGTCCATAAGAGTCAGAGCTAACAACGGGTCGAGCAGTGCCGGTTCTAGGACTCAAGTGGCCCTATGCAAGATTATTTTAGGTGGCCCCTCACTAAGGGTTAGTGAGGGGCCGCCTAAAATAATCTGTAGCACCATGTTGGTGCTACAGATTATGTTGGGCATGTTGACTTGCTCATGAGTCAAGTACAAGCAGCCAGGCCTAGAGTGAAGTTTGGGATTATGAAAAAGGAGGAAGGGGAGCGCATATTAAAATAATAACGCTAGTTTTTGGATAGGGGATACATGACATAATGTAACATAACAATATATTTAAAACATATCTTCTTCCTGTGATGTGGCCCCCTTATTGGTTGTGGCCCTAAGCGGCCGCTTATGTTGCTTATGCCAGGAACCGGCCCTGGGGTGGAGTTTCTTTCAGAAGTCAGATAGAAACAGTACATAGTGTGGGAGGGGAGGGGACGGAGCTGTTTTGGATACATTTGTTTTATGCCGGGCTTGGAGATGCGTTGCTGCTTTGGAATGCGCTCAGCGCCAATATGGTCCTCCTGGGCTGCTGCGTAAACCAAGAATGTCTCGGCGCATACTTGTAGCCATCCGTCACGCGCTTGAGAGCCCTGGCGCTATCTCACTGTTTATGTTAGCGGCTACTTATTGCGCTGGCATCACAGGCGAATCGCAGTTCACAGATAATAAATAACGCTTGCTTTTGAAATCATTTTCCTTTTTAGTTTTTTTTTCTTCTCTCTGTCCAGTGCTAGACCGGTGGCATAGAGGAGAAATAAATTCAGAGGGCCTCTTTAAACAGAGAGACATCAGGGTCCGTTGTGGAGGTTCAAGCACTGATGTTCTGCTTAAACATAATCCACCGGTAGCGAGCGCACAAAATGCTCACGTTAAAGTGCTACTTCTGGCTCTCTGCAGTCGTTCATCATCGTTATGAATGCCTCGTTTTAAAAGCCCACACCCTCTAAATGTAGCTGTATTCTATATTTAAAGTGAAACCATTTTTTAGCTAAATATCCCTTCTAGGCCTCCTTAGCTGAACACTTATTTCAAAGTTTTCTTTTTTTAATTGAACCAGTGTGGGAACCACCAAGAACCATTTTGAAACCTTTTTTTGACAAGGTTCTTTGAGGAGCCAGAACCGGTTCAAAGAGCCTCATTGAACCATTAGAATAAATCGTTATTTAGAGAATATTATTGTAAAAGGTTCTTTCTGGAACAAATAAATACATAAAAATGTTCTGTGCAATCACTCTACAGTTGGCAACTTCATTTTCCTGTGTGCACCATCCATATAATGGTGTGCACACACACACACACACACACACACACACAACAATGAGCTAATGAAAAAAAACATCATGAGGATGCAACTGGGTCGACGGGTGTTTCGGGTCTCGCAACATCATACACCCTCGCACAGGTGACCCAGCCGCGGTGATCAAGTCCCGACTTACGTCCCAGTAGCGACCCACGATCAGTCCTATATGGGAAGATGGGGTCACTCAATCCGCTGTACCAGAACTACTCCGCCGGGACTGGGGATAAACCACTCTGGCCCGTGGAAGAACCAGGCTCTGTGGGTTGACTCCTGGCCGGGCCCCTCCTACGTCTCACCAGGTCCTCACCAGGTCTCACCAGGTCCTCTCCAGGTTTCACCAGGTCCAGGCCCTGTGCATTGCACCAGACTCCCGATCAGAACATTCCATTCAGCAGCTGCAGGTGGTTGGGCCTGCAAGGGTTGGCCCACGGTAGAACTGCAAACTCCACTTGGGGAAAGTGTTGCTGCAGGCTCTGCTTCCGGCTTGAATGGCCCTCCTAAATGCCTCACCGACCAGGGGGGTCCCCAAATTATTTGAGGGGGTCCCCAGATGGTTAACTTAATGTGCAACATTGTTTTCTCAATCAACAGTAAACAAACCAACGTAAAGTTTAAGTGTATAGAGTGTATCTGCACATTTTAAGGACTTTTTAAAATGACCAATTAAACATTGGCCTAAGTCTCAAATATTAGAGGCAGAAATTGTGAAAACAGCCGATCTACATGCTCACAACGCCTCACAACGCCTCGCAACGCGAGGCGTTGTGAGCATGTAGATCTGCTATTTTCACAATAGAACCGTGTTATACAAAATGTAATGCTTCAACTCTTAATGCTCGTCAGGGGGGGGGGGGTCCCCAGTTAAAATATGATTATTTTGGGCGTCACGGCCTGAAAAGGTTGAGAACCACTGGACTATTTGATGCTAGATGCAAAATATGTGTAAACAAACCATGAACTTGTTATAACTGACAGTTAAAATATATTTATGATTTATGAGACTAAATGGAAAATGGAAACAATGGTTCCACTTGCATCTCTATCATAAAGTCTCAGTCTGGGATTGGCCGTTACAAACCACCAGAGACCAATCAGAGTCTTCGGTAATGGCTTACACATGTCACAGTTTATGACCCTGTCACATCCACTGATCCACCATGGATTCCCATCTGCACGCACTTCTGAGCTTGATCTCTTGTTTACAAGTGCTTTTCTGATACATTTCTACTGCATAGAACTGAGTTCTATCCGTCTGTTATTCAATGTTACAGTATATGAGTTAAAGAAAAGGATCTGTTTCCTTTTAGTTGACCTTGTACCAGTGAACTGTACTGTCATGAAACTGTACCTTTTCCTATGCAAATATTCTAATAAATACT
Organism: Nannobrachium achirus; assembly: GCF_963921795.1. Taxonomy (NCBI): domain Eukaryota; kingdom Metazoa; phylum Chordata; class Actinopteri; order Myctophiformes; family Myctophidae; genus Nannobrachium; species Nannobrachium achirus. Next base: position 6,237,527 of record NC_137827.1, read on the forward strand.
TCAATCAATCCATCAAAGCTTGCAAGTCGGTATGAATACAGCTGTTTCACTTCATTTAAAGGACCACTTCATATTTTAGATAGGCATTGGAGAAAAGAAAAGATGAGTGTTAAAATGTTTTCATTTACTTCTTTCAATCTATTTAGTGAATCTAAAATATCAACCCTTGTTGAAAAACAAAGTTGTCCTTTAATATTGTATTTGTATGTATTGTGCAACATCCCCCCATGGGGTCTCTGTGCACTTCACTACAACTACAAGGCAGACAAAGCAAAACACAAAACACATTAGTGTGCCTTGAGGATTTAACTTGGACATTGAAGTTCCTCTGGTCTGGTCTAATAAATGCAGCATAGTGTTAGTTTAAGCAGGACATGTGAGTCTCTGGGCCAGGGAATATTTGGGACAGATGAGTATGGACGCATCAGAAGGGTAACAAGTCTGTGATCGTCCAGGGTCTTTGACCCCAATCCCACGTTAAAACCCACGTATGACACACAGCAGGTGCAGCTGCAGGCATGTCCTGCACCGGCTACTGCTTCTGCAAAATGCTTTGATGATAGTAAACCTACTCACCAGGGACGAGCAGAGAATGTTAGTGAGGCAGGGGATGACATTTCTAAAAGGGCCTTTTGGTGAAACTACCGAAAATAGCAGACCTCCAAGCTCACAATGCGTCACAATGCGTCACACTGCGACGCGTTGTGAGCTTGGAGGTCGGCTATTTTTGGTGCTTGATACCACACTGAACTAAGCATAATCAATACTGGAGATGTGGTGTAACGGCATGGATTTCTACACAGAGGGCAATTCTTTCAACATAAGATGCTGCATTCAAGTGCAGGAGAGTTTGGACAAGGCAATTCTCTTGAATGCTGCCTTCAGGTTAATCAGGTATGGCATGGACCGAGGATTTTGCATTTCAATCACCATAGTGAAAACCACAGTCTGGAGAGGGCACTTTTTTACAGACGGATAAAAGGGCAGGGGCTCAAGCCCCCTTTGATGTCTATGTGTGCATGTGCCTACTACTCACACACTCACAACGGAAAGAGCTTGCATGGGAGTGGACGAATGAGGCGGGAGAAGATGAAGATAGAGCAGGTGATGACGATGAGACTGATGATGAGGAGGATTATCATTCATAACCGTGCAGAGCAGTAGAAGTTGATGGCTGGATGTGTTCCAGTTGTAACGCTGCTCTGCTGTAGAACTACTGAAGACATGTGTGCTGTGTGTTAGTAGAGCCTGGCATTGTGGATTCACTCACAGTCTCACAAGTGGAGGAACGTGTGAGTGAATCCACGCAATCAGGCTGGCATTAATGACAGGCTAGTTTTACTATACTTTTTAAATAGTATTATACTTCATGGTGACATTCTGGTGAGGTTAGACTTATGTCATTTTGCCTGGCAATATTCCGGTGTGGTAGTTCCGACCAAAGTGTAGTCCGTCTAATGACTACAAAATGACATAGAACACCATTCGCTCCCGACCAGATTCAGAAACCCGAAATAGAGGGTATGCGCATGCAAGAAGTGAATGGCAAATCGAGTGGCAAATCGAGTGTCAAAGTGAGTTTAACGTTGTTTAATGCAATCAGATAAGACTTTTCTGTTTGGATGTATGGGCTGTCAAGGCCAGAAAGTCATTTTTTTGCCATTCATTAGGCATTCCCTCATAACTTCCGGGTATGATGATGATGTCACGTGCATACCCTCTATTGGAAGTGATCCCAGACTAGTTGGAACTGTTACCCCCACGACCAGATTACGGATAAGCGGTTGAAGATGGATGGGTGGATGGATGAGGGGTCCTTAGTGGGGTTCCAGGGGGTCCCGAGCAAGAGTAGTTAATGTAGCATCAGAATAATTTCAACCACTTTATCCATTTACAGTTGGCTGTTCCAAAATATCTTCTCTTCTTGGGGGTCCCTGGCACAAAACATTCTCGAATATGGCCAGTGAAAACGGACGATCTACAAGCACACAGTGCGAGGCGTTGTGTGCTTGTAGATCAGCTGTTTTCACTACTTTTGTGCCACGGCCTTGCGAAAATATGTACAAATTTGAAACTTGGAGATACAAGATTTCTGCCCGGCAGTGACGATATCAATCTGGAGGCCCTTGGCACTACAAAAAGGTTGAGAACTACGCACTGCTGTATACATCAGCGTCCTGAAAGATTCACCATCAGACATGCACGCGCGCTCACACACACACACACACACACACACACACACACACACACACACACACTGAACACAAACCCGATACATGTGTGCATATACTGTATATATGATGGCACACATTACAGTACAGACAGACAGACGGACAGCGGCAGAGTAGTAATAATATTCCAAACATAAAAAGCTCTTACGGTGTGAGTAATGCTGTAGGATGTGTACGGTCAGATCCATCATGCTGCCTGACAGTTAGTGTGAAAGCATCCTGGCATGCAGGGAACATAACAAATGATTAGTGTTTTGGACCGAGCAGGTCTGATAAATCAAAAGAACGGTGCTCTTGTTACCGCGGAGCGCAGAGATGAAACGCAAAGCGCAGCGTGGCTCAATGCCGCGCTAAACTCTGAGGTACGTTTTTGCTTTATTTGAGCGCGTCTATCGTTCAATACTTTATACTTCCAGTGGTGTAAAGTTACTATAAGTACATTCACTCAATACTGTACTATACCTAAGTACACTTTTGAGTTATTTTTACTTACTGGAGTGTTTCCAGTTTTCAGTACTTCTATCCCAATACATCTCAAATATTACACTTTTACCCCACTACAATTATTTAAAAACTTTATTTACTAGTTACTTTGTAGATCTTGATAACTAAACATTCATTGCCTACTTCAACTTATATAGTACATTTCGGCCTTTTGAAAATAGCTGATATACAAGCTCACAATGCGTTGCGATTCGACATATTGTGACTGTGAGCTTGTAGATCTATTTCATTATACAGCTATTTTGCTGCATAATGAGTACTTTCTACTTTTGGTACTTTAAATACCTTTACTTTTACTTAAGTTAAAATGCATGTTCGCTCCTCCACCCGCATCATCAGCACCCACACCCTAGGTGGGGTTGGCGGTGGGGCCTCTGTGGTGAGTTTGCATGTTCTCCCCGTGTCTCCTTGGGCATAGGCCCTCACACAAAAACATGCAGTAGTCCTGGTTTCTATACTACCTCCTCCCCCTAGCCAGCCAGGTGCTCCCCAATGTCCCCTGGCGTGGCAGGGGGAGAGCGGAAACCAGGACTACAGGTTAGGTAGTCACCGGGTGAGAAAAATGGGTTGCAAAAATCGTGGGATAAAAAACATAACAAATAAAATAAAAAGAATGCATGTTCGCACATGTTGAGTTAATTTCTACATTGCAGTATTGATACTTTTCCCACCACTGTACTTCTATTTTATTGACTTTATACTGCTGTTATGTCAGAGGCAAATCATACTTTTTATTTGACAGGTTTAAGTAAAAGTTACTTTACAGATTTAAGATTATCGTTGCAAAAATTATGCATTCACCACTTGGCGGTACACTTGGTGGCCATATTTGATATTTTGTCTATAAAAATAAATGTCGATCTACAAGCTCACATGCAACGTGTCTCGATGTGATGCATTGTGAGCTTGTAGATCGTCATGTTTTTTATTTTCCAGTATCCTGGCATGCGGGGAACATAATAAATGATTAGTGTTCTGGCCAGAGCAGGTACAGTAAATCAAAGCAGCGGGCGATGCAGTGTGTCGGGTTCCCCCTACCCTCTCTATCCCCCACCCCCTCTATCCCCCATCATCTTCCACTGCCCACCTTCATCCAATCCCCGGCACCCCCCACCCACCCTCTCTATCCCCCATCAATCCTCCCCTCCCCCCAGTGATGTAAGGTAAAGTACATCTACTCAAGTAATTGTACTTAAAGCAGCACTATGTATCTTTTTGGAGCAGTGGAACACAGCTCCCAACATTCGCTCTTGTCTCAAAGTAACTTGGCAGGTTTATATTTATTAACTGACATTAGACTGACATTAAAATAGACTGACATTATTTTCTTTCGTCTTTGGTGGTTCCAAGTCATGCACACCGAGGGGCACACCTCCACCTCCGCAGTCCACCTCCCAGGGTTCTGACACATGGAGAAACAAGGATAGACTCCTGCGCTCTACCTAATAACGACAATATAGCTTCGCCGACCTTCTTACTTACTTACTTACTTAGATCTGCTATTTCCAAATAGCCAAAGTATAACATGGTGCCTATAAGTGGTTTAGGACAGCCCTATGATTCTGAAATGGCCTTTCTGCATAATGCAAAGTTTGAATTTAGCTACTTTAAATGAGTGTTTCACCCAAAGCATTACTCAATATGTCCTATCAATTTACACACCCCAAGAAACGTTGAATTAATCATGGAGACTTTTTAGTTTTTGTCGCATTCCAAACCAATCATTTGATGACTGACAGAGTAGGAGACTCTATTGACAAAAACAAAAAAAGTCCATGCTACGGAAAACGGCTTTATCTCTGAATCTTTCTCAAAATCACATTGATCGTCGAGAATTGCTTTTTTTCCCTGGCCCGTATCTAAGCGACAGACAGCCGCGGTAACAATTTTTCTTTTCCATGTGAAAGAAAAAATCCTGATCGATATGACAACATAGGGAATGGCTTCCGCGCGCCTTCAAAATAAAGCTCAGTCAATGGCGACTGAAGGTATCTAAATAATTCATTATATTTCCTGTATTTTTACACGAATACTTTTGTAAGACTTAAGTTTGAATAGAGCAACGTTTACTTGTAACAAAGTACTTGTACTTGAGTCTTCCAGAAGGGCCTCTTCTCTCCCCCCCCTGCATGGAAGCTGGAGGTAGAGTTTAGCAGACAGAAGCTTTGGTCTGTGATGGAGAGGAGTGTAGTACCTGTGTATCACACTCATATTTCCCAGCTCTGTAATCACATCCACATGGCAGAGCACCGCTGAGGCAGCCAGCCCTGTGTCAGAGAGACACCCTAGACGCCCCGCCATACACACCAAGCTAATTGTGTGTGTCTGTGTTTGGGTGTGGGTGGAGGTGCGCGTGCGTGCATGGGTGTGTGTGTGTGTGTGTGTGTGTGTGTGTGTGGGTGTGGGTGTGGGTGTGGGTGGGGAGGGGTGCACGTGCGTGCATGGGTGTGTGAGTGCGTGAGAGAAATAAGGAAACATCCCTCCAAATGTTATGGCCTTCAATCTCTTACAGTTGACGCACGGAATCCACCCACAAAAGGTGTCCTCACGCATTTCATGGCACACGACTGTTCTCGCCAATCCCAGACAAAACGGGACGTCTGAGAAAACGTGTGAGAACGATTCGATCATGCATTTTATTTTTCCCAATGTAAATCATATTAATCAAACCATATAGCTTGGGAATTCAAAAATATGTTTTAAAGATAATTAAACATATATTTTCGTCAACAGAGATGACGAAAAGATGACAGCTTCCTCTCTCGGCCTTTGCGAGGTGTAGTTCCAGACTTTGTATCCACCTGTTTCTGACAGAATTTAGTGTAGAATTATTTGTGGGACACATCCGGTTAACAGCAGACATACGGTACAAGCTCACGTCGCGTCACAAATGCAACCGTTGTGAGCTTGTAGATCACGATCGGCTTGCGATGCCGGAAATGCCGCATGATGCCCTCTGCGCAATTAGTTAGGTAAAGTTAGCCAAAAGTTAAACCAATCTGGGAACTAAATCAAAATCAATATCTTTCTTCACAAATGTGTTCATAAAGGTGTCAACTATCACCTCTGAACTTTCTCAATCACAACTCCCTTGGGGGACTTTGTGGGAGCCAATCAAAGTTGGGAGTATCCCGTGGGCCTGGGATTAAAGGGGGGAAAATAAAAAAATGGCCAATATGAGCGTATGAGGTGTGTAATTAGGGTATTTTGGGGCTGCTGAATCCATTCCAACCATTAGTTATCAGTAAAAATTACTCCTTGGCCATAAAATAGGCCACAACAAACTACCTTTTTGTGTCCACAAGACATAATATTGTCAATAAAAAAAATGGTTGGAGTAGGGTTTGAATTCATGAAAACTATTCAAGATCAGGTGGGTAAGCGCACATCATGACACACATGATAACATGATACAATCTGACAAGCAACACTCAAAAGGGTTTAAAGCATAGGGACTTACAGGACACAGGTGAACTCGAATGATATGATTGGCTAAGCCTTAGCCAATTAGGCCTATTTTATGGCCAAGGAGTCATTTAAACTGAAAACGAATGGTTGGAATGGATTCAGCAGCCCAAAAATACCCTAATTACCCACCCCATATGCTCATATTGGCATTTTTATCATTTTATCCCCTTTAATCCCAGGCGCAGGTATCCCGATACCCCCAACTTTGATTGGCTCCCACAAAGTCCCCCAAGGGAGTTGTGATTGAGAAAGTTCAGAGGTGATAGTTGACACCTTTATGAACACATTTGTGAAGAAAGATATTGATTTTGAATTAGTTCCCAGATTGGTTTAACTTTTGGCTAACTTTACCTAACTAAATGCACAATGGGACATTGGAAATTTGTGGATAGCATTCTGAGATTGTGGTCTGGCCACGTGAGACTACACATGCGTGCATGGCGTGAGTGCGTGCTCACGTGTATTTGTGTGCGTGTGTACCGGTATGTAGTTGTTTACTGGTTACTGCAATTTGAACTGTGTACATACAATACAAAGCTTGCACTGCATTCCGAGCTTGCAGATCAGCTATTTTGATGCTTTCGTGTGACGCTGTAGTAGGCTATGATCAAGTAGGGCGTTAACACCTTAAGAGCAGGAACGCATCTTTGTCATGATGGTTACTGCTATTTGAACCTCGACATACAATATAAGCAAGTTTCGAGCTTGCAGATCTGTTACTTTTTATGCTTTCGTGTGACGCTGTAGTGTGATCAAGTATGGCGTTGATTGTCCTTAAGAATGAACACAAAAGGTTATAAAATGCAGATAAGAGGTTTCTGTCCTCCTCAGTCCAGACTAGAGGAGGTGCTTAGGCTCCAACGCAGCTCGCTGAGCCACCTGTTATTTGTCCTGAGCTTCTCCTCCTGCTTGTAAATAAATAGTTAGAATGTTGAAGCAGTTTAATGGAACATTGTTTACGGCTGAAGCACACACACATGTCCCCGACACATGATTTGGGGTCCTTTCAGGACCGCGTCGCGTCCGGCCTGCGGTTAATTCATTCATATTTATTACAAGCAACGTTGTTTCATAAGAAACTACAGCAGACCGAAGAGAGCCTGCTGTTGTTCTTGACTCCGTGTTGCAGGAATACAACAGGGCAACAACAGTGTGTTTCCAGTTGGTCAGTGTGTGCAACACGGTCATTGTAACGCTGGTTTATTTCGAATAAATTTACCCCCATTCGTTCCGGATGGGGACCCGTTTCGAAACGGGTCCCCATCCCGGAATCAATGGGGGTAAATTTACTCGAATCAAATTTTTGTCTTAGGAATGTGACAAAAAACTGAGAATATTATTGAACTCTACTCTCCATGGTGTGACTAATCAATAGAAAAAAAGTCATTCAGTCATTTTGGGGGTGAACTACTAGTATATTTTGACACTTTTGTACTTAAGTTACTGAAGTAAGATTTTTAAAAACAGGACGTTTACTTGTAACAGAGTAGTCACTGTGGTATTGCTACTCTTTTAAGTAAAAAAAATAAGAAAATAAGAAAGAAAAAAAGCCTTCCAGCACTTCTTGCACCTGCATCCATCCACTACCGCTGCTCAAATCAGAACCATGTCCACCGCAAATAGTTGCGTGGTGACTGCATGCTGCATGCTGGTCACATGACCTGCAACACCCTGGCCTGCATGCAGCTTTACTGAGCTGTAAAACCCAGCGCTGGCCTGGCATGAACCCAACGTTAAAACACTGTCACACCATGAACCCAACGTTAAAACACTGTCACACCATGAACCCAACGTTAAAACACTGTCACACCATGAACCCAACGTTAAAACACTGTCACACCATGAACCCAACGTTAAAACACTGTCACACCATGAACCCAACGTTAAAACACTGTCACACCATGAACCCAACGTTAAAACACTGTCACACCATGAACCCAACGTTAAAACACTGTCACACCATGAACCCAACGTTAAAACACTGTCACACCATGAACCCAACGTTAAAACACTGTCACACCATGAACCCAACGTTAAAACACTGTCACACCATGAACCCAACGTTAAAACACTGTCACACCATGAACCCAACGTTAAAACACTGTCACACCATGAACCCAACCACATCAACCCAACGTTATAACCCAACGTTAAAACACTGTCACACCATGAACCCAACCACATCAACCCAACGTTATAACCCAACGTTAAAACACTGTCACACCATGAACCCAACCACATCAACCCAACGTTATAACCCAACGTTAAAACACTGTCACACCATGAACCCAACCACATCAACCCAACCTCTACTTTAAAACACTGTCATGAACCCAACCACATCAACCCAACCTCTACTTTAAAACACTGTCATGAACCCAACACTACAAACGAGATACCTTTAAAACACTGTCACACGGCAGGGTTGGGATGACCATGACACTGCATGAGAGCAACCCCGAAAAGACACCAGAGAGAGAGAGAGAGAGAGAGAGAGAGAGAGAGAGAGAGAGAGAGAGAGAGAGAGAGAGAGAGAGACAGACAGAGAGGAGGAGGAGAGGGAGACAGGGGTGGACAGACAGAGAGAGGCAGAGACAGAGCGACTCAGAAGAAGAGAAGAGAGAGACAGACAGACAGACAGAGAAAGAGAGGAGAGTAGGCTAAGAAAGACAGAGAGAGAGAGAGAAACACACATGCACGCGCGCACGTACATACACACACACACACGCACACATCTGGTTTGGCTGTGTTAAACGTTGGCAACTCTACAGCTCAACATCAGCGTGAAGGTATACGGACCCCCCCCCCCCCCCCCTCCCCCCCTCCCCCGCTGAGGGGGGCTGCTTAGAGCTGTGTGTGTGTGTGTGTGTGTGTGTGTGTGTGTGTGTGCGTGTGTGTGTGTGTGTGTGTGTGTGTGTGCGTCCGTGCGTGCCTGCGTGCGTGCGTGCGTGCGTGCGTGTGTGTGTGTGTGTGTCTACTTAGAGCTCCGTCACACTGTGTGTGGAGCTCTAAATAAATGTCTCTGCTCGTCAAGCAACACGGCGGCCCCGCCCACATTAAGTAGCCCCTCTCTCTCCAGGCACGTGCACACATAGACACCAAAGGGGGCTTGAGCCCCTGCCCTTTTATCCGCCTGTATAAAGTGCCCTCTCCAGAACCATGAATGCAGTTTTTACTATGGTGAAAAAAGTGTAAATGCCCCTCTTTATTATTCTTTTTTGCAATAGCTTTTCGACACTTTAGGTTTATATTCTTCTTTTTTGTGCTTGCTCTTTGGACTGTACACTACAGTACTCGTTCTCTTTTCTTACTTCTTTGTAACTTGTAACCTTAAACTGCTGTGCTGCCTCTGGGCAACTGAATTTCCCCCATGGGATATTAAAGGTATCTATCTATCTATCTATCTATCTATCTGTTCAAGAGAATTGCCTCTGTGTAGAAATCCATGCCGTTACGCCACATCTCCAGTACTGACTTGATTATGCTTAGCTCAGTGTGGTATCAAGCACCGAAAATAGCTCACATTGTGAGCTTGGAGGTCTGCTATTTTCTGCTATTTTTTCTAAAAGGCCCTTTTAGAAATGTTATCATTCTCTGCACGTCCCTGCCCCCCCCCCCCTCTCTCTCTCTCTCTCTCTCTCTCTCTCTCTCTCTCTCTCTCTCTCTCTCTCTCTCTCTCTCTCTCTCTCTGAGAGTGTCAGATGACCCTCAGAGGCTGGTTGTGATCCAGCAGGCTGAGCATGTCGTGCTCACACGCGAGCGGAGACGCTTTGCAAAGGGCTTTGCACGTTGTTTCGATGAAAGCGCTGTGCGCGTGTTTGGGGGATCGCCCTTATGCTGGGGCGGGATGGCTCGGGGAATGAGGAGAGATTACAGCAACGTGCAATGGGCCTGCTCTTCAAGATACTGTCAGGGGACAAGGGCCCATGAATAGTCTGTTCGCCCTCCCGCTTAAGCCAGGTGCTCGCACGACTTTCGCACGACTTTTGCCCAGGAATTACATATTCTTATTCCTAATGATTGATACCCTTTCTTTTAGTTTAGGGTTTAGGGTTTAGTTTAGTTTATTTCAGTCATTCATTGTGGCATCATACACATTTTTAGTAATGAATACAAAGAAAATGTACTCCACAAAAATAAATCTAATTGGCCCTGTTCTCAATATTCATTGACTTTGACCCATCCATCAAGCCCTGCTGGTGTGTTTTTCACACATAGAATTCTTCCAAACTGAATTTGCAGATAGTTTGTGCATAGTCTCGCGTGGCCAGACGGTTGCCTCCGCGATTTGGTCAAATGCTCCCAGCATACAGTCTGGCAAAGCAGAAAGATAAAAATGAGTGCGAGATGAAAGCGGAAGTGAAGCCCCACGTCACTTCCGTTTCAGTCTCACATCACACATATTTATCATTATATAAATAAAAATCATATAAGCATGTTTAGCTTGCTGCTTAGCAGAAATGACATTTTAAAATATATTTTTTTGAACGTTAATGCCCGTTTTCGATACTCGCCGTTCGGGAGCTGCTGTTCCAGACTCTATATAGCATTCAGAGATTGTGGAATAGTGTTGTCTGGCTACGCGAGACTAGTTTGTGCATAACAATGTGAGCACATAAATGTCAGTTATGTTGGCGAAAACTCCAGGCGAACGGACACCTCCCGGGCGAACGGCCGGGCGGGCGAACAGACTTGTTACCGAGCCCATGTTATGTACCTGTCTGACTACAGTACTTCAACGCCCACTTGCACAACACCAGAGGGAGCTCCACTGATCTCGTTCCCCCCTGATTTGGCACAAACACGGGGATGAATTAATTCAATACCATTTGAATGTGGAACGCTCTACCAACAGACATCACAAAGTGTGACTCCCTCCGTCTAAACCACCATAAAAGAGAACCTGTCCGCAATTTGCAAAGCTGGTTCTAGACATCTTTTACAAGTATTCTAGCTTGTCAAAAGAAATTATTAAGTCATGTAAAAAAATCCATTATTCCAACCTAAAACACAGTCGATTGGCTGATCATTAACACTTCCGATGCCAAAAACAATTTCGAATTTCCACAACATGGACACGATCGTAGCTGCAGTGAATGGCGGCACTCTGTATCCAAATAATTATAAAAATAATGGCATCCCAAATGTTAAAATAAACATGCTCTGTGCCGCGTTGTGAGCTTGTATATCTGCTATTTTCACTAGTTTGGGTCCGGGAGCAAAACGTCTAATGTCTCTTGTGGGTCTCGGACTAAAGGATTCTTTTGAAATGGAAAGGTTTGAAAAAAAACAACTGTCCTTCAAGCAAGGCACTGTGTCTTCAGGGTTGTGGGTTTGAATCCAGCAGCTGCATGGTGACCTGGTGTTGTGCGTGTCGACCACTTTCATCTTCCCACACAGCAAAATGTATCGTTTTGTCTTTAGTTTTTAGTGAAAGGAATGCAGTTAAATCCATCTCTAAAGGGAGATATAGTCCATGTGCAGGCCAGGGGTGTGAGAGTCCATTTTTCAAACAGAGACATGGTCAAGAAAAGAAGCATTCTGGGACAAACAAACAGGCTGACAATCCAGAATGCTCGGCGGAGCCGTAAGGAAAATAAATGTGTTGGTGATCTGGAGCCAGTAGCTACAGTGCAGTACCGTGGGCGGGCCCCAGGGGGCCTCGGCTGCCAGAAGCGCAACGGTGGGCCTCCCCGAAAAACACTGTCAGGCCAAATAAGGCTGGGCCCGGAGAATATGTTTTCACCCCAGGGTATCTTATTGTGTGTGTGAGCATGTTGTGTGTGCGTTTATGCGTGCGTGCGCATACGTGCATACGTGCGATAGTGTGATCTAGCTAGCCCACCCATAATTGGGTCGCAGCTTTTCTTCTTGCGGAAATTATTTTGTGGGCCGCACTTAAATATCCCCTTTTTGTGTCTTCCATTGTTACATATTTCAAAAGTATTTCATAAATAAAATCTAATAATTTCCATAAATAAATGAAACCATTAGTAAAGCTCACATGGGCGCCTTGTGAGTTTGTCCTGAATGGCTGTTGGATAAGAGAGTGTGGACTCTCCTATAGCATACATGGGCAACTGGCAGCCCGGGGGCCACATGCGGCCCCCACCTTCACTTAATGCGGCCCTCAGGTTAATACCAGAATCCTGATATATTATTGATTGAAGCTGTAATTCCAAACATGACTTCCTTTAATTCCGTCAGTCTATCTTAGTAGCTTAATGACTATAGCAGTATTAAAATGTATTTTTTTATGTCCAATGTATTTAGGTTCATGAAGTTAACTTGAGTATATAACTAAATGCGTTTGAAAGTGAATCAAAATGTTACATTTCAGGATTTAAAAAAAAAAAAAAAAAAAAAAAAAACAGGATTCCGATTCAAAAGAGGCAAAAATAGCCGATCTACAAGCTCAAAACGCATCGCAGCGCGATGCGTTTTGAGCTTGTAGATCTGCTATTTTTGCTTCTTTTGTATGAGCTATGACAAAGTAGGACGTAGTGGAGTGAAGGTGGAAATATAGTGGCCCTCGCCATCATCAAAGTTGCCCACCCCTGTCCTATAGCATCAGGGTCTACAGAGCTCTACAGTGTTGCGCCGCAGTGCTATGGAAGATGTGTGTAAATAAAACCTCAAAATGAGTTTTCCAAACATTTTTGATATTTAGAAGAAAATGCAGGAACACAAAAGGCAGGCCAGGACCAAGTGTGGAGAAGAGGGGTCACAGGTGCAGCGCACAGCTTGGTTGGTGAGTTGGTGAGACGAAGGAGAGCTCCAGGCAGGAATAACCCCACAGTACTGGAGAACTCTATGCATGCACCTGTGTCACCTCAAGACCTCAGGAGGGACCCACCCAATACCTCCCCAGAGGAGCCTCTTGTTGGTTAAAAAGAAATCACACCCAATGTGAAGTGAGCGGTGGTCGTGCTTGCATAACGTCTTCAGACTAGGATTTGAGTCTAGGATGTACAGGCTATGCTACACACACACGTTTTACTATGGCAAAACGCTGAGGAAAAAGGCTACAGACACACGCACAGCCACTCTATGGAGCGGTTTACCACCGCTCAAAAAATAGAGCAGGAGAGGGGAGTTTAGCCTTGGCCAGGAGGAGGAGATGGGCAGTGATTTGGCCACCACTGCCGACCCGGCCATCAGGAGGGTGTAGCGGAGGGTTCACGGGTCGAAACACCTGATGATTGATGGTTACCGCCTGAAGACATCAAATTTTCCTGGCCAAGGCTACATTCACCAAACGTGAATGGAGGAGAAGCATTGTTAGATGTAATTATAATCATTCCCTTTTTATTTAGTAGTCGCCAATGAAAAAAGGTAGTCGCCAAACATTTTTCATCATAGTTAGTCAACGAAATCAACACCGCCACACACTACTAGTGGCAAATGATGGAGGGAAAAAATCATGTGTTGTTTTGTTATATAAACGCAGAGCAAATGTGTTATGTACAATGCTAAAATCACAGAGCCTTCTTTTATTTCATTTTTTTTCCCGTCCAACAACTTCCTCAGCGACGTTATCGTGAAAATATGAAACCTATCAAGCTAATATGGAGTCTTGTAATGAACAGTCACGCTCTATTAGAGCACAGTAACCCGACACACACCGTGGTTCCAAGTCATTGGAGTTTCCTTTCGGATGCAGAACAGAGGAGAGTTCATATTTCCAGCCATTTGAATTTGGTTAAAATAACTTGTATCTTAATGCATGTTCTATTAATGACTTTGGCTGCACGGTACCGGAGGGCTGAAACGATACATTCTTCAAAGTTTACATTCACAATTACAAGTCCAAGCTGGCTGGCTCTCTCATGAAATGACCTTAACCGATTCTCCCCAGTTTGTTTGTTTAAGGGATGGAAATACGCAGGACAATTAATATCAGGGAAATAATGAATGAAAACGTAACTTGAACCATTGTTTTGTACCAAGACCCTGTGGGGGACGAATGTGAATGGTTATTTTAACTGGTATGACTATGAAAAAAGTAGGCCTACCAGTACACTGAGTCATTTTACAAATGGAGAAATAGCTCATTCTCCAGAGTCATTGTCATTCATATGGTGTGTTCCATTTCTACGATTGCGTTTTCAATTTTAGCACTTCAGTGTGCTGTAAATGCTTGGTAGTGTGCAGCAAATGCTTATTGGGGATACTCAATGAATGGTACGTGATTGTCATTTGAAAATATGTTTGCGTACACCAAATGAAAACGCTAGTTCCATTTTGTGAACACAGTTAAGTGATTTGATGACAAAGAGTCATCTTGGGAAGGGAGTGTCAGGTTTAGCATTTTATATGTGCAGTTTTGAGAAAGTTATTGTATTGAGAAACGTGTGTTTTTGGAACTGGAATACTATCAAATTGAAGCAAATTGTAAACTGGGTTCTCTCTCTCTCTCTGATTGGCTCTTCTGATGAATGGTCTGAATATAGAGGGTTTTGTTTGTATTTTAATTTGTATATCACTTACCCTTAAGGGCTTTGCACACAGGACTGTTGCGTTTTTTCCGTTCCTTGAGAGGTTCATACAGTCCTTACAGGTCTCTATAACTCTTGAGATTTGGTTAGAACTTCTCAGATTCTGTCGCACAAATCTAGCAGTTGGACTTTGTTCTGCAGCACTCCACCAAACCGTGGAGCTTTATCAGACAATAAAATAAAACAATGCTGTTTAAAGAGACTCCCCCTCCCAACACAGATAAGATCCTCTGATAAATGACTAAATTGCAAGGTTTCTGTGTATCAACAAGAAGCAGAAGGACCTTCCTTGGGCAGCAGCAGAAGGAAATCAATATGATGAGTTGTAGCCAGGTAAGAAAACCAGGTATTTTCAGAGAAAAGCGCCTTTCAGAAGGGGCGTGTTTGCCACGTCCTAGTAATTTATTTTCAATGAGAGGCGGGCGATTATTTTGAAATTCCCGCACACGTTCTCGTTTGTACCGTACATGCGCTCTCGGAGAGAGCTGGATTGTGGTCAGCTTTTATTTTCCCACGCTTCGCGGCTGGCACGTATGAGGACAACAACAGTGGCTGCTAGGCGTAATATAGCCCGCTGTTTACTCGCGGAACGATTGTGTTTGTGTTTCACCGCGGCGTGATCCCCGCTGATCCAAGCGGGATCGTCCACGTCAACCGCCGTCCGTCTGTATGGCGCTTATGTCAGGGGTTCACGGTAAGTTCGGTAACGAAGGGGAGATTGTGCCTTCTGAATGGATAAATCTTATCCTGCGTCTCTTGTTGCTGTCCTGTTCTTTTCTTATTTATTCCCTTACGTGTCCATTTGGTTCCACGTGTACAGGTCTCAGAGTCTTGGGGGTCCTTGCAATTAAAAAGGTTTGTGAACCCCAGCCTTACTATAGTGATGTTTTGGTGAGAAAGCTCCGTGCAACAGCGATGACGTACTGTCAACTGTGAGAGGTGTTGACGCGACTCAGCACTGCTTCCAGTGGAGTTTAATTGGACAGACGATCTGTCCAACGGCGCTGCGTGATTATGTCTCTGTGTTGATGATTTGTAGACGCGTGATGATCACCAAATATGCTTCTCTGGAGGAGATTAGCCCAAGAGGCAAAGGATAAACAAAACAAAACCAATGTCAACTGTTCACAAGATGGCGTGGATCTCTGTGACACAATTGTGTTCCGAGGAAGGAATTATGACTGTGTTAACCAATTTTGGCCTAGAATTATTTAACTATTGAAAAATAGCAGATATACAAGCTCACAGTGCGTCACCGAGTGCCGCGCTGCGAGCTTGTAGATCTGCTATTTTTGAAATATCGTGAAAAGTCTTTGAATATATCTTTTTAAAAGCGAACATTTGTAACTCAAATATTTGCTTTTTGGAACAACATATTTTTAGATCAGGGGTCCACGGCCAAATACATGTAATTTTGGGGGTCCTTGACATGAAAAGGTTTGAGAACCACTGATTTAGAAGATGGATTTAGAAGGCATTCATAGAATCGGTTAAAAAATGTTCAAAGACTTGCACAAATTACTTGGTCATAAATAGCAGATCTACAAGCTCACATCGCAGCACTCTGTGCCACGCTGTGAGCTTGTATATCTGCTATTTTTCAATAGTTAAAGCATAACATAATGGTTAAAGTAATGCATTCCCGGTCAACATGTTTTAATCAAGGCTTATAATCACACTGTACTACCCCCTCCGCCCCTGAAGAAGTTCCCTCATACACTATGACACACTGTTTGTCACACAGTATGAGAGGGGCGTTCCCACATACTTTCTCATATTGTTGATGTCTTCATATTTTAACTTGTTTGTGTTAAATTAACGTCCTACTTATAGGAATAGCATGCATCATACTGCAGTGTCGCAAAAAAGTATCAAGAGTAGCTACAAATGTGGTGCGAAGTGACATGTTTTGAGCTTGTAGATCTGCTGCTTTCACCATTCTTTTAAAATTTTGAATCCTTAAAAGTAGCCGTTTTGGACTTTTCCACCTGACAGAGAAGGTATATGGTTTGTCATTTTGTTGCTGTGGGGGAAACCATGTCCAAAACCCTTCCTTTTTTATACATTTTAAAATTGAAATACAACCGATCTACCAGATCACAACGCGTGACATCGTGAGCTGGTAAATCGCTATTTTCTAAAAAAATATGAATGAAATACAGAGATGTGAGTTTACTAGTTGTTTTACTAGTGTTTCATTCCAGTGCTGGGCTCCAGTGATGGAGTGGATGTGTAAATGTAACAGCGTCCGTCTCCTGTAAACAAGCACATCCTCCCTGCAGTGACCACTTAACCCAGGGCCTCTGTCTGCTATGAAACCTCCTATCTCCTTCTTTCAGCTTTTTAAACCCCTATATCAGGGGTCTTCAACGTTTTCAGGTCAAGGACCCCTTAGTTGAGAGAGAGAGATGAAGCAGGGACCCCCACAACCTTTTCATAGATTCATTGTTTGACAGCACAATCTTGTAATCTGTGTATTTTGGATTCATGTCAATTTGTGTTTTCAGATATTTAACCACTTGAACAGTAAATACTTAATAAACTTGACCTTTTACTCTGTACTTAAACTGCTCTTTTTCCCCTCTACACCACCAAACCTCTTTGTTTTAGTAAATTAGTGTGTCATGAACTGTTTGGTGTAGGCTATACCCTTATTTTGTAGTGTTGTCCCAGTGTTTCCTGTTTTGCCTTGTTGCTGCTACCTGCCTTGTCTCACCTGTCCTGTGATTGGCAATTGTGTTCACCTGTGTCTTGTTTAGCATGTAGCCAATCACGTGTTAGTCCTGTGTCTATTTAAACCCTCACTTCCTTGTGTTTCCTTGCCAGGTTATAGATGTTGTTGTGGGGTTTGTTCCAGTTCTGTTCATGAATGTTTAGGAGAATAAATCTCCGTGCATCTGACCTGCTCTTCCTCTGAATAGTCTGTTCTGTAATTTGGGTCTCATATCTGAGTGTCACCGTGACAAATGTCACTACTTGATCATACAACAGCGTCACACAAAAGCATCAAAAGTAGCAGGTCCACTCGAGTGTCGTGTTTTGTGCATGTACATCTGCTTTGATACTTTTGATTTTGAATCATGAAAAGTAGCAGTTTTGGACAGGTCTCCACCGGTCAGAGAACAAAATGTGGATTTTACGTCACACACAGGGACGTGGAGAGAATGTTAGAGAGGCAGGGGCTGACATTTCTAAAAAGTCCTTTTGGTGGAAATATCGAAAATAGCCGGCCTCCAAGCTCACAACGCGTCTCAGCGTGACGCGTTGTGAGCTTGGAGGTCGGCTATTTTCTGTGCTTGATCCCACACTAAGCATAATCAAGTGAATACTGGAGATGTGGCGTAACGGCATGGATTTCTACACAGAGAGGCCAATTCTTTCAACATAAGATGCTGCATTCAAGTTCAGGAGAGTTTGGACGAGGCAATTCTCTCGAATGCTGCCTTCAGGTATGGCATGGAAAGAGGGGGGCATTTGCATTTCTTTCACCATAGTGAAAACTGCATTTATGGTCTGGAGAGGGCACTTTTTACAGACGGATAAAAGGGCAGGGGCTCAAGCCCCCTCTGATGTGTGCACATGCCTGGTCACACATAAGACTCTCGTCAAATGGTAGAGGATCAGCTACTGGCCAGATCATCCCATTAGTTTTCATTAGCTTTGCTGTAAAATTCCCCACAGCGCCAATCAAAAAAAGAAAAAAAGGGAAAAGAACTGGAACAATTCCTTCAAAATGATGCATCCTTTAAATCCATGGGCTGTCATGTCACAATCAGTGTCCAGTCAGAACTCTGCAGACATCTGACCGTTTCACTCAATTAAAATCAATGGTTTCCAGTCCTACAGATATCATGTCAGAAGCATAAAAAACTGTAATAACAAAAATCAGTAAATCACGCTTGCTTGTGTGTCTTGGCTGTTGAAAAGGCCTGCATCTCTACGCTGGCATGTCAGCGCTATAAACAATGAAATCTGTTGATTAGATGTGCATGTGAACTGGTTCAGTGCATGTGGTGGGGGGAAGAGTACTCATATTTTTTTATATAAGTAAGTAGCATATGCCACAATGTGGAAATACCCTATGTTACCTGTACTCTCCAGACCATGAATGCAGTTTTTACTATGGTGAAAGAAATGCAAATGCCCCCTCTTCCCATGCCATACGTGAAGGCAGCATTCAAGAAAATCGACTTGTCCAAACTCTCCTGAACTTGAATGCAGCATCTCATGTTGAAAGAATTGCCCTCTCTGTGTAGAAATCCATGCCATACGTCACATCTCCAGTATTGACTTGATTATGCTTTGTTCAGTGTGGTGTCAAGTACAGAAAATAGCCGACCTTCAAGCTGCTGCGACGCGTTGTGAACTTGGAGGTCTGCTATTTTCCATTATTTCCACCAAAAGGCCCTTTTAGAGATTTCAGCCCCTGCGTCTCTAACATTCTCTGCACGTCCCTGTACTAAAAGCACTCATTGTGAATGGCCTACTTAACAATTATTTTAAAAATCATTAAAAATGTGTCAAACTTTCTCAAAATAGCAGACCAACGGCTATTTTCGGCAAATAGGTTGGGTGTGTGGAGGTACAAAAAAAAAGAGCAGGCCAAGTACTGAGTGATAGGTCAGGTTTACAGCAATGCATGGCTACAGATTCAAGTGGGTCATATTCCCTGGGTTCTATGTTCCCTGGGTTCTATGTTCCCTGGGTTCTATGTTCCCTGGGTTCTATGTTCCCTGGGTTCTATGTTCCCTGGGTTCTATGTTCCCTGGGTTCTATGTTCCCTGGGTTCTATGTTCCCTGGGTTCTATGTTCCCTGGGTTCTATGTTCCCCGCTTAAGGGGATAGAGCATCGCAGTGAGGTGTCTGAAGTCCATTTTCCATTCATTTTCACCATAGGGTTTTTCATTATCAGCCACAAAGTCGTAGCAATTCAATGTACACTTACCACTAGGCTGGTGGTTGTAAAATGGTTCCATATGCTCCTGTAGAACCCCCGAGTATGTATGCAATCACTCTAGTTTTAGTAAAAACACGTTTTAATCAAGATTGCACGGAGAAGAACTGCATTTCCCATACTGCTAAACATGTACATCCCGTAAAATCGACGTCTGTGATTGGTCTAGCTGCTTCTTCTTTCACATATCTTGTGGTTACCGTGGAAGTAGCTACTGCCCCCTGTCTTCCCGGTGGATTATTGCACTGCAGAACTGCACAGCAGAACTCCGTGAGCGATCGTCTTTCTTTTACAAATATGATGCACTATGTTAAGGATGGCGATAAGAGCGTCCACAGAGATGACAATCACTACATGTCAGGCCATATGCTGGCCTGGATAACTAAACTGAGCGTGATTTAAGGGCTATATTTCAGGAAACAAGTGTCATTCGCAATGCATTCTGGGAGTGTAGTTTCCGCATTTTTTAAAATAATGATGTACACAGTCTTGTACCCTGCCCTTTTTTCAGCTTTCTAATTAATCTTTGCATTCAAAAAAATGTGAATATTGACATGATTCCTCTCCAGCCGAGGTGGCTTTGTCCAAGGCTTAAAAACGTTTAAATAAATACTTTATGAAATGTCTATGGAAGAAAAGAATGCGGAAAAACGCTTCCGACACCAGAGTGAGGACGGGGTGGGGCTTCAACTGCGATGCTCTATAGGGTTAGATAGAGAATAGTCTCACGTGGCCAGACTGACTCCGTGATTTGCAAATGATCCTGTCATACAGTCTGGGGGACGGAAGTTATTATGATGAGTGCCCGGTTAATACGGAAGTGAAACCTCCTCCCCACTTCCATTTCATTTTTAACATTGCGCACATTTATCCTAATATAAATAAAAATCATTTAAGCATATTTAGCTTGCTGCTTAGCAGAAAAGACATTTTAAAATATATTTTCATGAACGGAAATGCCAGTTTCCATTGCTCCCCGTTCAGGAGCTGTAGTTCCAGACTCTATATAGCATTCAGAGATTGTGGAATAGTTGTCTGGCTACACAAGACTAGATAGAGCAGGGTTTCTCAACCCAAGTGGGTGCAGTAGCACCCTAGGGTGCCATGATGCCAGTCCAGTGGTGCCTCAGAATACTTTGATAATATTTGGAATTCATCAATATCATTTCACTATGCTTAGTAAAACAGACCTGATTTGCACTGTACTTTGTAGGGATGTAGGGAGATAAGAATGGACTTATTCTGTATAAAATGACACATTTAGCCACTTGTACGCATGTCCCCAACCACTGAAAAAAAAATCTCTAAAACAATAGAAAGAAGTAAATGAAATAATTTTAACACTCATCTTTTATATTCTTTAATTGCAATCTAAAATATGAACCCTTGTTGTAAAAAAAACTAAAGTTGTCCTTAAGGGTATATGCCATTTTAAATCTGATGGCATTATACGTTATTTTCTGTTGCATTCTCCCAACAGCTCTGAAGACTGAATGTTGACCTCATCCTGCATGTGAAATACTTGAGGAGATGTGCTTAGTTTACTCTCATCACTGGATGAGTGCGAGTGGTGGCTGCGTGTCGTGTCAGAGACGAGGAGATGATGTGCTGTTGTTTTGTTCTGTGCTCTGTGATGTGATGTGCAGGGCTGTCGCACCAAATTCTGGGCCCTGGGTACAAGGATTCACTGTGGGGCCCCTGTGCTTTAACAATTGAAAAATAGCAGATATACAAGCTCACAGCGTGGCACCGAGTGCCGCGCTGCGAGCTTGTAGATCTGCTATTTTTGAAAAATCGTGAGAATCTTTGAATATTTCAAATCCTTCTAAGGTTTAAAAAAATAAATAAAAGAAAGAAAGAAACTATGTTTCTATGTCAGTGGTGCTCAAACCTTTTCATGTGTATTTGGCCACGGACCCCCATCTCAAGATATTTAGTTCCAGGGATCCCCCCCAGAAGCAAAATTTGAGTTACAAATGTTGGCTTAAAAAATACATATATTCAAAAATTTGCACACATTCGTGACAAGTTTGCTGTGAGCTTGTATATCTGCTATTTTTCAATAGCTAAATATAGCTATAAAATAATTAAGGCCCCTCCACCTTGGGCCCTGGTAACTCACTCCCACTTCCTTGTGACTCCCCTGGTGATGTGATGTGATGTGCCTCATCGGGAGTCCATTCAGGAGCCAGCAACACGCCACCGTCACGAACCCCGGCTCTGAATCTCTCTCCCGAGCCTTCCTGATGAACATGACATCAGCGCACGAGGGAGCCGCGCGTCCAGGAATGAGGGACTGGAGGAATCAACAGCTTTGTTGCTCTCATACTTTATGGTTAACCACTTTCACACTGTGTTTGTTGCTTTCATACTTTATGGTTAACCACTTTCACACTGTGTTTGTTGCTTTCATACTTTATGGTTAACCACTTTCACACTGTGTTTGTTGCTTTCATACTTTATGGTTAACCACTTTCACACTGTGTTTGTTGCTCTCATACTTTATGGTTAACCACTTTCACACTGTGTTTGTTGCTTTCATACTTTATGGTTAACCACTTTCACACTGTGTTTGTTGCTTTCATACTTTATGGTTAACCACTTTCACACTGTGTTTGTTGCTCTCATACTTTATGGTTAACCACTTTCACACTGTGTTTGTTGCTCTCATACTTTATGGTTAACCACTTTCACACTGTGTTTGTTGCTTTCATACTTTATGGTTAACCACTTTCACACTGTGTTTGTTGCTCTCATACTTTATGGTTAACCACTTTCACACTGTGTTTGTTGCTCTCATACTTTATGGTTAACCACTTTCACACTGTGTTTGTTGCTTTCATACTTTATGGTTAACCACTTTCACACTGTGTTTGTTGCTCTCATACTTTATGGTTAACCACTTTCACACTGTGTTTGTTGCTCTCATACTTTATGGTTAACCACTTTCACACTGTGTTTGTTGCTCTCATACTTTATGGTTAACCACTTTCACACTGTGTTTGTTGCTTTCATACTTTATGGTTAACCACTTTCACACTGTGTTTGTTGCTTTCATACTTTATGGTTAACCACTTTCACACTGTGTTTGTGAGGCATGTCGTTTTGGGGGCGAGAATGTTCCAGTTTTCCAATGTCTCTTCACACACTGTAGACTAGAGGATTGTGGGTTCTATGTTGCACTGCCGACATAGAACTTCATCATACAAGACTGTCGCACAAAACTAGTGAAGATAGCAGATCTACAAGCAGGTGTGCCTGTGTGGATCTGCTATTTGCCCTGTCTTTAATTTAACAGAGAGTGTAAAAAAAACATCACCCTTGTGAATAATTATGGGTTAACATTATGGATTTTGCTGTGCAGAAGATAGAGAATAATGACAAGATGCGTGAATCCCGTTTACTTTGAACCCAGGACTCATTCTGTGTCTTCACTTTGAATTACAATTGACTTTACCTGACATTTCAGTCAGTCAGTCAGTCAGTTAATTAATAAGTTACTTAGTTAAAGTTATACTATGTAATTTTTTTAATAAAATAAATCTTAAAATTGTCCTAATTATTAAATCGCTAAAGTTTAAGTTAATTTCAGCTCCCAAAGCCTTTTCTTTATATGTGTTCTACTGAGCCCTGGTGGCCGTGACCGGGGCTGTTTTTCCCGGCATGTCATATGCATCATTCTGTACACGTGTCTCCCTACCAGCCAATCACAGCCCAGATCCCTTCAGGAAGTACACTGCAGTGTTTTACACTGGTCTAGGAGTCTAGCATGTAGCTCCCCAACCGCTGCTCGTAGAGGGACACGGAAGACCTCTACGGATGTGTCTCGGAGAGGCGAGGCGGACGCGGTGGTCTGAAGGCCCGGTCCGCGGCGAAAAACGGCCGAAAAAAGCAGACGCAACCGCGGTTTGCTCTACCTCTACTGACCACTAGTTGAGCAACTTACACAGTATAGCTTTAAATGGTTCTCAAAGTGGAATCCTGGGACTCTATGTGTTCTTTGAGGGGGGGTCTAAATGGGCCCTTACAGGTCTGTAACTGTGACAGTGTACAAATGGTACCAAATGGACCCATTAAGGTCCATTTGGTTCCATTTGTACACTGTCACAGTTAAGAGGAGGCCGTGAAATGTTAAAGTTTGAGAACCATTGATTAAGTCAGTCGGGCAGTCAGTCAGTCAGTCAGTTTGTGTATTGATTAATTTAAGAATTTATTAGAAGTTTGCAATAGGGAAAGGTACAGTTTCATGACAGTACAAATCACAGGTATAAGGTCAGCTAAAAGGAGATCCTAGTACGCTTTTCGGCTTATTTACACAGGAACCACTTTATGTATCTCATATAACATTGAAAGACAGACAGATAGAACACAGTACTTTATGTATCTCATATAACATTGAAAGAACAGACAGATAGAACACAGTACTTTACATAATAACAAAAGGGGGGAAAGAATTCAAACTGAAGAACAAATTAAAAGAAAAGAAAAAGAAAAGTAAGATATTTACAGTGGAAAAGGGGAGGTGATATACCTATTCCTCATTGTTGTTGTTGTTTTTTTGTTTTGTTTTTTAAGGACAATTTAAAGATGCGTTGGATCAGTGTAAAAGTCTGTATGCTGGGACAGATTGTGGGTTTGTTTTAGATCTTTGCTCTGCTGGCGTCCACTTCCTCCTGGCCTTAGTGTTTGGATTAGAAGCAAACAGTTTGTATGATATATGTAAGTGATCTGTAAACAGCCTTTCAGAGGGGGAGGGGGTCCTCGTGTTCGGCTCTTCTCCTGACTGCAAGTCAGTTTGGGTGTATTACTCAATGGTGTAAAGTAAGTACATTTACTTAAGCACTGTACTTAAGTACAATTTTGGGGTGTTTGCATGTACTTTACTTGAGTATTTCAAATTTCCAATACTTCTATTCCACTACATCTTGTATCCAAACATTGTACTTTTACTTCACTACATTGTTTTGAAAACTTTAGTTACTAGTTACTTTGTGGTTTTTGATTGCGACCGTCAGGGAGCAGTTTACTATGAAAACCTCCACCGGCCGTCCGTCCGTCCGTCCGTCCGTCCGTCCGTCCGTCCGTCACACCTTTGTGACCATCAACAAACGTCACACCTTTGTTGATGTTTAAATCGAAGAGTCTTGGTCAAATACTTCTGTTGGTTTCTGCACTGATCATTTATACAATTCAGCTGTGTTTGCTCGTGTCATCATGATGAGGTCATAAATCAGCCATGCCCAAATATAGATTTTACGGGTTTACATGCTTACTCAGTTATTCGTTATGTGAAAGTCCTATGACGTCTATGATATCTGACATCATCATACATACATTCCCTTTTATGCCCATAAATGGAGATCCCCTCTGTAGAACCAGCCACTGAAATCACTGTAATGTCAGGGGAACCAAATCCCTTTTATGCCCATATATGGAGATCCCTGTGATGCCAGGGGAACCAAATCCCTTTTATGCCCATATATGGAGATATGGAGATCCCCGTGTTGCCAGGGTAACCAAATCCATTTTATGCCCATATATGGAGATCCCTGTGATGCCAGGGGAACCAAATCCCTTTTACGCCCATATATGGAGATCCCTTATGTCATCAATATTAAGCCCATATCTGTGAATATCTTTGGGTACCAGATGTCTCCATATATGGTTAAATGGTCCGATATACATCACTGGCCAGAAGACCAAGAAATGGTGCAACCTCGCCCTTTGCTTTTCTCCCTATAGGCATCTTACTGGTGGGTAGTTTAATGAGGAATGCAGTATGGTGGTAGGTAGGTAGTTATGGCCTTTGATGTAAGATTTTCACTTTCTAGGATAACTATATTTGCTATTCCCAGATGATGCCCTTTTAGGGTACCCCTCATGCCCATATATGGAGATCCCCAGGCTTTACTAATTAACATAAGTTTTATGCCCATATATGGAGATCAGTGTCCCAATGTCATCAGATATATGGGCATAAATGGACACAGGCAAACTAGATGGGCTGTATGGATATCCAGATGTGTGATGTAAGTGTTTTATTCCAAATGTGGCACCCCACAGACATATTTCCAGAAACAAAATCCCTTTCATGCCCATATATGGAGATTTCTGATGTCATCAATCCCAGGCCCTGTAAAAAACATGGTTGCTATGGTATGAGCAACTTATGTCTCCATATATGGAGATTCAACTTCAATGAGTAACCATGGCAAACTGTCAACTGCCCGTATGTCTTGATAATTGGTAAAACAAACTTTTGGCCTATTTGTGGAGATAAGCGACCAACGGTCGCTTATCTCCCGATTAGGGAGTCTTACTGGTTATTATCACAAAACATACATTAACCACTACGACCATTTGAAAATAGTTAATCTACAAGCTCACAATGCGTCGCGATGCAAGGCATTGTGAGCTTGTAGAGCTGCTATTTTCAAAAGATTTGTATACATTTGAATACTTCAAATGGGACATTCTCTGTGTGCGTGCGTGCGTGCGTGCGTGCGTGCGTGCGTGCGAGTGTGCGTGCGTGCGTGCGTGTGAGTGTGCGTGCGTGCGTGTGAGTGAGTGTGTGTCACGTACTTAAGTGCAAAACAATCTCACTATGAGTGTTGTGAGTGTTGTTTTTAATGGAACACAGATGCTGTTTGTTGGATGGGGGCTGCTGTAGCAGATTCAGTCCTATACGGCTGAACTCCTCTCTGAATAGCAGATCAATACACGTATAATTGAAAGAACAAAAAGGCCCCTAATCTGCTATCTTTAGAGCGTGACACACCATCATAACAAAGAAGTCACATCAGGCTGAACAGTGACTGACTCAAGATCATAAATCCACTAACAAGCAACTGCAAACCAGTGTGTACAGAAGCAGATTATTGGTTTATTTTATAATATTCCTTGTTTATATCATTAATCTTTCAATGCTGACATTAATTTAAAGGAGCACTTCAGCCATGCTCAACCTCATATTCAAATGGCTCTGTTTCAGTGACATCATCGATGGGGATTCCAAGCTAATAGTAACCACAGCCTTTCTCTTCCTGTAAGTTGTTGTTCAATAGAAATAGAAGCCGTTGTTCTTGCATTGTTTTTGCAGGCGCTCGAGTAACGCAGTGGTGAAGTCCCTGCCCACCACCGCAGAGTGTGGGGGTTCAAGTCCATCCCGGGGCATCCGGCTTTGTGCAGTGTTTATTAGAGTTCTCAACAGGCATGAAAATGAAGGCCCGGCCCTAACTGGGCCCTAACTGGGCCGGCCCGAGGCCCTACTCGGCCCATACATTTTAGGCCCTACCCAGCTTGAAAACGTTAGGGTTGGGTCCGGTATGGTTGCTTTCGGGCAGAATCTGAGAACTCTAGTGTCTATGCTAGTGGTTCTCAAACAGCTTCGTCTCAGGTCACCCCTGTAAATAACTTTTTCATCCACAGTACCCCTGAGTTACACTTGTTACTGTATAGCATCTTATGCTGTATTAAACTATGAGTTACTGACTATGATTAATTCAAACGTTTATACCTGGCGTTTAACCACTTAAACCCCAACATCCATATTCTGGGGTGGAACATTCACCAAAAATAGCTGTTGTGAGCTTGTAGATCTTCTATATTTGGTGAAGAAAAAAAATAATTTGGTGTACTGATAAAGAACGTGCCAAGTACAATGCAAGTGACATTGATAAATTCCAAATATTAAAGTATTCTGAGGCACCCGCTTTGAGAAACCCTGGTCTATGCGAACACAACTGGCCCTCAAAACATAAGCTCAGGAATAAAAAGGACTTTGGTTGTACACACAGTTTGTGCCTAAACAATAACTACTTTGGATCCATTGAAAAAAAGTGTGCGCGTGCATGTGTGCGTGTGCGGGTGCCTGTGCGGGTGCGTGTGCGCGTGTGTGCGTGTGTGTGTGTGTGTGCGCGTGTGTGTGTGTGTGTGCGTGTGTGTGTGTGTGTGTGTGTGTGTGTGTGTGTGTGTGTGTGTGTGTGTGTGTGTGTGTGTGTGTTTGGTGTGAGAAGTGAGAACACAGCACCAGATGATGATGTACTTGAATTCCCTCCTCATACTTGGCATGAAGGCAGTGATTGTGATTGTCATATCGGTGTCACCAGCAGATGGCAGGTTTCATACACATAACAGAGCTAAGGCAGCTTCTCTGGTTTAAAACATGTGGTTCTCAACCTAAGGGTCGGGACCCCCAGGGGGGTCCCCAAATTATTTTGGGGGGTCCCCAGATATTTAACTTAATGTGCAACATTGTTTTCTCTCTCAACAGTAAACAAACCCAACATAAAGTTTAAGTGTATAGATGGTATCTGCACACATTTCTAAAGTGACAATTTAAGGACTTTTTAATACCTCTAAAATGACAAATTAAACATTGGCCAAATTGTCAGACATTTGAGGCAGAGATAATAGTTATGTAATAATGTGTAATAATGTGCTTATCACATGATGCATCTTTCTTTTGACCACACAATCTCACAAAATCATATCTTATGGATCTTTAGTCTGTCCCATTCATCAGCACTGTATTCTGTGTATTGTATTAAGTTCTGTATTGTTATTATTAACTGTAGTATCTGTATTATGTCTGTCTTTGAATGCTGATTGTATATGGTGACAACTGTATATGGTTTCTTTACACAGAAGCTCTTTTCAAAGGAAACCCAAACACAAATATATACTAAATAAAAAATGAATATGACACCCATGGTAGGAATTTCAGGGAGGCTGTCGTTGCCCCTCAGTTTGGCCTTGTGCCCCTCCAAAAAATGGCATGACCTGAGGCCACATGCACGTAGCACTTTCTCCTCTGTCTCTGTCTTGTCAACATGTAGCACCAGTGTATCTTTCTTGTAGACCAGTGTCTTTTGTTGAGTCCCCATTTTTAAACCGATCCAGTATCTTTGATTGGTGCAGGGCTGAGCATGGAACAGATTGTAAATACCAATGTATTTATTTCACAGCAGATAGTCTACATATAAAAATGTAAATCTTAACCCTTAAATTAATTCTTTCAATGGACTACAATCTTGTTTTATTTAATGGCCTTCCTGCCCTGGCATTTGGCCTTTGTACCCTCAAACAATGGACAACACCAACCTTGCCCCTAAAATGACGAAATTCCCGGCCTGATGACACCTGAGTTTGAATATTGTGTATATAGGCTAATAACAATTATAATATTATACCAGTAAGACGCTTAAGTGTCGAAAAGTCCTCTTTAGGTCCTATATAGAAATAGGCCTATACTGTATATGCTTCAGTGGTATAGAGCATTAGTGGCCTATTAATAGGAAGCATGTTTTGTTGTGGTATTTCAACACCAGTTTGAAGCCTCTTGGCTTTAAAACAACAGTCATAAATGCAGACATGTAAATAAGGAGCTAATGATTAGTGCGTCATTAGCATGTTTAACTACTGCAGGGCTGTGATCACAGTGTGTCTCTAGTCTAGATCCTGCTGTGAGGATCTGATTATGGAGGTGGAGGTGCAAACTAACTAAGTACTTTCACTTCTGTAGGCTACTTAAACCACTGGTTCCCAAACACTGGGCCGGGACCCATTTGTGGGTCACAGACAAATTGTTATGGGTCCCTTAATTTTTTCTTTCCAACATTTTTCAAAATATTTTCAAGAAGAATTCCCCCCAAAAAACATTTACATTAAACAAAACATTAAAAACTAAATGCTGATTTTTCTTTTCTCCCAATAATATCATGAAGAAATCAAAGGACTTTTAAGATATTTTAAGATATTTTTAATACCTAAAAAAAAGAGAGAGAGAGAGAAAAAGAAAGAAAGAAAGAAAGAAAGAAAGAAAGGCCATTACTGCATCAAAGGTAATCAACAAACTATTCTGGTCAAACTATATTTATCTGTGGAACAGGGTCAAACCAAATGTAACACCTCAACTCCTACATACCAAGTGCTTGATTATGGGGGTCCCAATTAAGTTCAAACAAATATGATTTTTTTGGGGGGTCCCAAGTTCAAACAAATATGATTATTTTGGGGGTCTCAAGTTCAAACAAATATGATTTTTTTGGGGGTCCCAAGTTCAAACAAATAAGATTATTTGGGGGGTCCCCAGTTCAAATGTTCTTAATATGTGGGCTGGCTGTATAGGCCTGCATTATGTGGCCAATGGCCATAATGTGGGCTGTATGTCGTGGGCTGTAGCCTACCTATTCATCTGTGGGCTGTGTGTATTATGTGGGCTGGCTGTATTACTATGTGGGCTGTATCCTACATGATAATATTAATCTGTGGGCTGTGTGTATTATGTGGGCTGGCTGTATTACTATGTGGGCTGTATCCTACATAATAATATTAATATGTGGGCTGTAACTGTATGATGTGGGCTGGCTGTATAGGCAGCCAGTGACGCGCAGCACAGGGAGGGAGCGCACACTTTGGGGGTGAGAATATAAGCGGCTGTCCTGGGCTGCTGTGACCGCACAACACAAGTTTTTGGGGGGCCGTCCCATGCATGAACTACCGCTATATACATACATGCACGCTTCTTCTATAAGCTCGCACATCTTTCTCTGCGCGGAACCAACGCACAGCCACGCACTGAGCGGCAGAGAGGACTTGATCATGTTCACACACTCTGACTGAGACCAGAGGCAGCGCTTTCTGATTGAGAGAGAAAGTTTGTACAAAACTTTTACTTTTTTTTCCTGCAACATTTTAAAGCCGAAGCGTTTCTGTCTCCGCGGAGGAGAAGGAACAGCGCTTGATCCTGGAAGCAGCCTTACAACACTTGTACAGGTAAACATCTGCATGATTTAATTCAATAACTGAAAGTTTGTTTTAGCTATAATACTCTATCCTGGCGGTTTACTCTGAGAGGCGAAGGGACCATTCTTTTTGGTTACATTTGCAACGCGCTCAAGGTGTTTCTCAAACTTTAACATTTCCAGGTCTCCCCTTAACTCTGACAGTGTACAAACGGAACGGGTCCACTTGGTTCCGTTTGTACACTGTCAGAGTTACAGACTTGCGTGGGTCAATTTAGACCCCCCTAAAAGGAACCCACAGAGTCCGGGGAATCCACTTTTTTGAGAACCACTTCTCTGGGAGTTTATGTTTATAGCCTATGATCAATAAGAGGACTTTTACTATAAATGTACGCTTTTATACGATAGGCCAATTATGTGTCCCGGCCTTGGGTCAATACTGTCACAGATGTAGCCTTTTCTTATCGATTTCTACAAGATTATGCAAATGCAACTATAATCGATAACATCCTACATTTATGATAGGCTAATAGTCTTGATCCAAGGCTATTAATAGTGAAGAGATTTCACAATCTCCGGTCTCAGAGTTCATATATAGGCCTAGGCTAGGTTCTGATTCGACATTTTCGAGGGAATGATGATGGGATTTTGCGTCCGCGCGGTGTCTCATTGTACCTGCAGTGCTGTGAATGAGTTGATTGAATACTTTATTAGAAGTCTGCAAAGGTACAGGACAGAATAGGCTCTATACAGTTCACTGGTGGGTGCAAGGTCAACTTTTTTTTCCTTCTCAATTCACAAAATCAGGCTTGCATTTACAGTTGAAATGTCAGTGTAAAACTCTAGTTTTAGTGTGTGTGTGTGTGTGTGTGTGTGTGTGTGTGTGTGCGTGCGTGCGTGCGCGCGCGCGCGCGTGCGTGCGAGAGAGAGAGAGAGAGAGAGAGAGAGAGAGAGAGAGAGAGAGAGAGAGAGAGAGAGAGAGAGAGTGATTTGATCTGAGAGTTTTCAGTGTGTGAGGATTATAGTGCAGTGCAGCAGGTGGGTTACATCGCCTCAGATGGGAGCGCATTCCACAACACGCACGCACGCACATGCACGCACGCACGCACACACACACACACACACACATCTTTGCTGTCATAGCATCAGGCAGAAAAACCTTGTAACTCCGCATTCCAACAACTTGTTTTTTGGTGTTTTCTTTCTTTCCGTAAATTAATGCCATCGTGCTTGCATCATGACAAGAGGTGTCACAAAAAAAAGTAGCGAAAATAGCCGATCTACAAGCTCACAACGCGTAGCGCCGCGACGCGTTGTGAGCTTGTAGATCGGCTATTTTCTCTGTTCATTATTTTATCGAATTATTATAATTATTATTTTTAAATGAACTATTTTGGCACACATAATATAGGCTACCATGCATACCAGGTTTCCAAACCGACTGCAACGAAATAACAAACCTCCAAGCCAGGCCTTCAGTCCAGGCCCCGTGTGAGCAATTCTCCCCAAATATAGAGGCCTAAATAGGCTACTATTTATTGTATAAAGGCTAGAGTTGCATTAATTTAATAGACTTTTTTGTGTGCAAATTTGGCTACATAATTATGACTTATTGCAATTTGAGAAAATGAAAACTGCAGTTCCCATGCTAGCCGTCACTGTTTTTTTTTTTTTTTTTTTTTTTTATATTTAAAATATTGAATTAATAGACAGTCACGTCCTTCTGTGGGCTATTTATGTATGTATTTATTTTATTTATTCAATTTTTTATTTTTGGCATTGAATGTAGGCTAAGTATTAATCAATGTCCAATTTTTAGACTGAACAACACTTGTCATAGCTATAAAGGCCCTTTTAGGCCTATGTTCTTGTCCATTTCGGGCCTGCTGTTGAAGCTGGTGTCCGGTTGAATAGGAAGCCTGAATAGCTAAATAATTTATTATTGGCTTTTTGTTGTAATATTCGTTAATGTCGCACATGTAATGTAACGTGTAGCTTACTGGCTCGTGTTTAACAGGCGGGTATAATTATAGCCTATCTGTGATCATTTACACTTACAGTTTGCTAAAACTCATAAAAACATAAACTCTATGCGGGAGAGAATTATGACATGCTTATGTGGAGACATTCCAGATGTCATTAATTTAATCGCTTGTGTCTGAAACTCGGCTCGATTTTTTTCCGATCATGTAGCCCAGCATGGTTCTCAAACCTTTTCATGTCAAGGACCCCACAAATTGACACTTATTATAACTGGCCCGCGGACCCCCATTTGAAAAGATATGCCAGGGACCCCCATAAGAGAAGCGGCTCTAGCAGTGATTCCCAACCATTTTAATTTCAAGGAGGCCCAGTTAATTTAATTATTAAATTATTAATAGCATTTCTATCTCTGGGAGCTGGACCCGAAGTTATATTGTAATCAATGTTAATTTAACTCAGAGTGTATAAATGGAACCTTACGGGTCCATTTGGTTCCATTTGTACCAGTGGTGTTCTAGATTTTTTTTTTTTTTTTTTTTGTATAGCACTGATTTGAATAGGTGCACTCTCTGTGTTACAGGCCCATAGGCCTAAGGGTCCATTTGGTTCCTATAACTATCATTTAGTTGGGTAGGCCTACCCCCTGGAACTCCCTTAAGGACCCCTGGGGGTCCCCGGCGGACCCCACTTTGAGAACCAATTAATGATTTAGACTACCGAGTTGAGAAAAAAAAAAGAAGGAAAAAAACGGTGTGATCTTTTTAATTTGATCCGTGAGTCTGACTTGATTCCGTCTCCGTCCAACCTTCTGTCTCAGTGTGTTAAGCTTGTGTCGCTTGGTGCTCAGAGTGGGCCAACAGAGCCATCTCTCTCCTGTCTATTCAGCTCCACCACACATGAAACGGACGCGGCGCTTGATCGCTGTGGAACGATTAAGCATCAGAGCCTTTGATGCTTTGCTTAATCGGTTCGACAGCGATTTGACAACCTTTGATTCAACGGTCTCTCAATCAACATCCTCTCCCCACTCCACACATCATCCAAATGAAGCACAGCTCATGAATAGATTATCACACTCTAGGTGTCCAAATGGACCCTGATTACAGCCAGGCAGTGATAGCTTGCTCACTTGTTCCTCTTTTCTGAACTAAATAGAAGCTTAACTCTAAGAAAATAAATAGGCTACAAATAGGACCAAATGTAAACTGTTTACAGGCTACTTGGTAATTTGCACTTGTTGATATTATACTACTGTATTTGTTATTGTATGTAAAAAAAAAAACTTCCTTATTTCTTTTCTAGATATATATTTAAAAAAATGATTTATGAAAATAGCAGCTCTACAAGCTCACAGTGTCTGCTATTTTCACTGCTTTTGCGTGTGACACGTATGATGTTTTCCCATGGCATTATATATCTTCCGGTGGAAACCTTGTATGTCCAAAACCATTCGTTTTGTATTTATCATTTTAAAAGTAATGATTTAAAATAGTGGAAATAGCTGATCTACAAGCACACAACGCATCTGTGCTTGAGATCTGCTATTTCCACTATAGTCCTGTGTGAAAAAACTACACATTTGGTTTTCTGCCCGACTGTGACAAGGGCTTTTCATGTCCCAAGAATCCATGGGCACACCAACATAATACGGGGGTGTAAATATCGTCACTGTCGGGAAGAAACCTCGTATCTCCAAGTTTCAAATTTGTACGTTTCTTCACAAAGCAAAGCCCTGCTTCATCATACAAGGCTGTCCCACAACAGTATAGTGAAAACAGCAGATCTACAAGCACACAACGCCTCGCACCGCGAGGCGTTGTGTGTTTGTAGATCGGCTGTTTTCACTAGTTTAATTCATTTTTAAAAAGATAAATACTGGCTTTCAAGCAGTTTAGACTAGGATCTAGAATCTAGATTCTAGATCCTAGTCTATTATGTGCTGTAGTGTGAAGCAGTGAGAATGTAAGGTTCGCTGATGATAATGATAATAATAAGAGTCTCTAGATGACGGGCTGGAAGCCCCCGGTCGACCTCCACGACCTTTTTTCATCACCTCAGTGGCCATCACTTCACGGTCAATGTAGCCGCCTTGAGCCTGACCGCCTCTGACCAAAGGTCCTGTGTGTGTGTGTGTGTGTGTGTGTGTGTGTGTGTGCGCGCGCGCACTTGTCCTCGTATGTATGGTAGAATTGGAGGAGTAGACATTTTGAGGACACTTTCCGTGGTCCTCACAAAATAAATGCTTGTTCTAATGGTTAAAAAGGATCAGTTTGGAGATGTAGGATTTGGATTAGGCCTTCAGAGGTTAGTTTTAGGGTTTATTGGGTTGGAGGTTTTCCCCTATAATAATACTTTAGTTGTGTGCTCCGGTGTCACTCTGTTTTTGGCTGACAGCCCCACACATATAGCAATACCATTGCACGCGCGCGTGTGTGTGTATGCGTGCGTGTGTGTGCGTGCGCGTGTGTTTTTCCTTTTTTGGAAACACTATATACAGCCCCACTTAATAGCATTGAAGTTGGCAGAGGAGGCCTTCATGGGAGTTTTGACAGAATCTCTTCTTCGCTTCGTCTGAGATCAATCTGATCTGTACAGAACCCATAATCTGATCTGTACAGAGACCATAATCTGTTTAGAAACCACAATCTGCTTCAGTTTCTGGGCAGAACAAGACGTGTGGAACATGCATGGAGCCTCCCATCCTATAACAACACATATAGATAAAGCTCCATGTTAAAGGACAACTTTGTTTCAAGGGTTCATATTTTAGATTGTAATCAGAGAAAAGAAAAGATGAGTGTTAAAATGTTTTCATTTACTGCTTTCTATCGTTTTAGCCATTGTAACGTTTTTGATTTCAGCGGGTGCATGGTGGCATGAGTACAAGTGGCTAAATATGTATTTTTAGACACAATAAGCACATTCCCAAGATGCACCACAATCCTTCAGGGGCATGATGTGACTTATGGGTGCTATAGTAGTGTTACTGTAAATAGTAAAACAATAGAAATCCCCACTTGCACGCATGCCCCAAACCACTGAAATCAAACTTGCGAAAAATGGCTAAAACGATAGAAAGACGTAAAGTAAAACATTTTAACACTCATCTTTTATTTTCTCTCGTTACAATCTAAAATATAAAATCTTGTTGTAAAAAAAGTTGTACTTTAAACAGGAGATGTCTGTCTGTCTGTCTGTCTGTCTGTCTGTCTGTCTGTCTGTCTGTCTGTCTGTCTGTCTGTCTGTCTGTCTGTCTGTCTGTGCAAGGTGCTGGAAGTAACAGAGCTGGTCTGTGTCAGGTGTGTATCCTATTATGTAGAGCAGCAGACAACAAAGTCAGTTTTGGGAGGAAGTGCTCAGATGTAGGCCTAATTTCTATCATTACCACAAAATAGAGGTACTGGTGACCATATTCTGAATCCCCAAAAAGAGGACACTCTACCCGGCATACAACACGCACGCACGCACGCACGCACGCACGCACGCACGCACGCACGCACGCACGCACGCACGCACGCACCCACACACACACACACACACACACACACACACATACATATTAGCCCAAAATAATCATATTTAAACAAGAGACCCCTCCACCCTTACGAGCACAATCAGTTGAGGCATTACATTTTGTATAACATGGTTCTATTGAGAAAATAGCAGATCTACATGCTTGGTAGATCGGCTATTTTCACAATTTCTGCCTCTAATATTTGTTTAATTTACCATTTTAGAGGTACTAAAGGTACTAAAAATACCCTAAATTATCACCTAAGAAATGTGCATATACCTCATAATGTTGAGTGAGAAAACAATGTTGCACATTAAGTTAACATCTGGGGACCCCTCAAAATAATTTGGGGACCCCCCTGGGTCCCGACCCACAGGTTGAGAACCACTGCCCTATACCACTAATATTATTACAGTTATGTATTTATTTTTGAGGGGGTTCCAAATTGACCCTTTACAGATCCACTGATTAAATATTCTGTCAATTTAGTTAGCAGAAGAGCTCTCACCTCGCACAGACTGTCTTGTACTGCAGTGTCTAAATACCTTTAGTTGTGATGGTATGGACACAGAAGTGTCAGCTTTAATGCAGACTGAACGCTCTGCTTCTCATTTGGTCACCAAGACGAAAACACTGGCACTTTTCATTTATTTCATCAGTGTAAACGGCATTAATTGCGTTTGCAGTGCTATCGTTCGGCTGAATCGTCTCTGCGCAGCGTGAGCTGCCGAGCTCTGCTCTGAGTCTGATCTGAACAGCGACGCAGCATCTGAACGAGACTGCATGAGGGAGGGAGGGATCGCAGCGGAGACAGAGCAGTATGAATAATACAGATTCCGGGGTTTGGGGTGGAAATCCGTCTATCACAGTGTGTTTACAAACGAACCACTGAACGTGCATTGTAAATGTCCATGATTTAACGCTGATATGCGCGAAACCCCGGACATTTGAAGGGATTTATAAAACCCCCCCGGACAGGCCGGACAGCCCCCTAAAAGAGGACATGTCCGGGCAAAAGAGGACGTATGGTCACCCTAAAGTACTCACTCACACATATAGTTTGAAGGTGTTTCAAAATGACTTACAATGTGTTTTCACTGTCTGTTTTGGTTGCCCCACCCCCCCAGAAAGAATGTCCCCATCTTCTATCAAAACAAACAGCGAAAGCAGGGAAATACAGCGACGTGTTTCTGCAATGAAGCACCGTACCACACTAATACTGCAGTGGCTGACGGATGACTGCTGCTATAGAGACAGAGAAATGATTGGTGGAAAGAAAAAAAAAAGTTTTAAAGTTTCCCTATACAAACAACAAGGGCAAAGTTACATACCAAGCTTTTAAGTCAGAGGTCTTCAACAGGGGGTCCGGGACCCCTAGGGGGTCCTCAGAGTTATTACAGGGGGTCCTCCAAATCTTCCAATCATTTTGTATCAACAACTTGAACCTTAGTGTCCATATTCTGAGAACTGTAACCACAAATAGGAGATCTACAAGCTCACAACGCCTCGCAGTGAGCTTTGTGAGCGTTGTGATGTAGAGGGGAAAAAGAGCAGACTAAGTACAGAGTAAAAGGCCAAGTTCATTAGGTAATGACGGCTCAAGTGGTTATCTGAAAACTTGACATGAATCCAAAATACACTGACGATTGTGCTGTCAAAAAATAATAAAACTATGGAATCTATGAACAGGTTGTGGGGGTCCCTGCTTCATCTCTCTCCCAGTCTCAACTAATAACGCGAGCGGTTGTTCCAGCAGTGATAGCCTATACCAGACTCAGGCTGCTCTGGTGTAAGATGATGATGCATGACATCAAAGTGGAAGGCTTGGGGATTAGCGGCGTTAATGACCGCCTCCAAGTAAAAGTCAATTACTTCTGCGCCGTGATCAGAAAGAGAAGGATCCACGGGGGAGCCGTGTGCAGGCAGCTTCTTTCTGCTTTAATTGCAGCTATTTCTGGAAAAGGAAATTATTCACTGAATCGATCCTCTCGCGTGTGGAGGACGGCTTACTGTGGAGGCCTTGTTGTAGCCTGGTTGCTATTTTGGTAACTTATGTGAAACGGTTGTAGATGAGGGGGAGGGGGGGGGGGGGGGGTGAAGTAAAGAGAAAGACATGGGGAAGTACATTTTTTCCAACAGGTTGAAGAGTTGTAGGATTTGGATTAGGCCAAGGAAACGTAATAAGTGGGTTTACTTACAGTTTAAAGTTTACAGTTTTAGGCATTTAGCAGACGCCTTTAATCCAAAGCGACTTACAATAAGCAGATAATACATCATTATAATAAGCAAGATAATATGTCAGAACATTAGCAACAATATAACAAATGCATAGGAATATCAATATAGAAAAAACAATAACATAGGTAGACCACGCACCTAATCAGTAAAATTACTTATACTCAACTGTTTGTTTGGTTGAATCCTGGAATTCTCTGTAATTCTACGTTTCGTTTTGATATCGTTGCTCTCGGGCAGAAACCTCTTATCTCCATATTTAAACCTTTTTTTCTCTTTTTTTTGTGGCATTAATGTTCTACTTGTTTAGGATAATGATGACATTAGCTGG
Source organism: Nannobrachium achirus (assembly GCF_963921795.1). Taxonomy (NCBI): domain Eukaryota; kingdom Metazoa; phylum Chordata; class Actinopteri; order Myctophiformes; family Myctophidae; genus Nannobrachium; species Nannobrachium achirus. The sequence continues at coordinate 6,275,990 of NC_137827.1, forward strand.
TTTCTAGCTAATGTTTCTAGCTAGAAACACGGCAAAGCGACATGTTTCGAGCCTGTAGATCTGCTACGTTTGATGCGTTTGAATTTGAATCCTGAAAAAGAACACTTTTGGACATATGAGGTTTCCACCCAACACAGGCGATCTGCACAGGCACGTGCACACATAGACATCAAAAAGTGCCCTCTCTCCAGACCATGAATGCAGTTTTTACTATGGTGAAAGAAATGCAAATGCCCCCCCTTTCCATGCCATACCTGAAGGCAGCGTTCAAGAGAATCGTCTTGTCCAAACTCTCCTGAACTTGAATGCGGCATCTTATGTTGAAAGAATTGCCCTCTCTGTGTAGAAATCCATGCTGTTACACCACATCTTTAGTATTGACTTGATTATGCTTAGTTCAGTGTGGTATCACGCACCGAACATAATGAGCTTGGAGGTCTGCTATTTTCAATATTTCCCCCAAAAGGCCCTTTTACAGATTTCAGCCCCTGCCTCTCTAACATTTTCTGCATGTCCCTGACGCTATGTGATGCCAAATGGCCAAAATGCATAATGGCTAAATCTACAAAGTAACTAAAGCTTTCAAATCAATGTAGTGGATTAAAAGTACAACAATTTTCCTCTGAGACGTCGTTGAGTAGAAGTAAAAGCATTGAAAATTTGGACGTACTCAAGTTGAGTACAAACACCTCAAAACTGTACTTGAGTACAGTACTTACACTTAGATTGAACTTACATCCACTAAGTCACTTTCCACCAGTGCAGAGTGCTAAGTGCAGTGTTATGGCAGATACATGGGTTTAGACTGGGACCAGGGACGTGCAGAGAATGTTAGAGAGGCAGGGGTTGAAATTTCAAAAGGCCTCTTTTCGTGAAAATATTGAAAATAGCAGACCTCCAAGCTTGGAGGTCGGCTATTTTAAGTGTTGGTACCACACTGATTATGCTTACTTAGTAAGCATAATCAATCAATACTGGAGTCTGGAGTTGTGATGTAACAGCATGGATTTCCACACAGTGAGGGCAATTCTTTCAACATAAGATGCATGCTTTCAAGTTCAGGAGAGTTTGGACAAGGCAATTCTCTTGAACGCTGCCTTCAGGTGTGGCATGGAAAGAGGGGCATTTGCATTTCTTTCACCATAGTAAAAACTGCATTCATGGTCTGGAGAGAGGGCACTTTTTACAGACGGATAATGATGTCTATAGCCCCTTTTCCACTGGCCCAACTCCACACCACTCCACACCACACCGCCCACTTGTGCCAGGTTTTCCACTACAAGGACCTGGGTAGAGTGGTGTGAAAGTGGTACTAAACGGGGTACTAAAAAGTATCCACTCTAGAGTAGGTCTGAGCTAGGCCACACAGGGCCAAACACTTCATAATGACTGATCACTCACTGACTGACTTTTCATTTAGACTATACCATGATATAGTTGTAATACATGATAATACATTCTATTGTGTTATAACCACTATTATAATCTATTA